>NC_064614.1:834394149-834768316 GCF_023898315.1 Schistocerca nitens
TAACAAACAAAAACGTATAAAGGCAATTAAGTTCTGCTGTGGTATGCTGCATGAAAGTTAGTTTAGGAAAAAAGGTAATGTGGATAATAGATGGATCAACACTATTAACAGCCAGTATGGAGCACAAAAATTAGATATTGGTCTTAAACTCGTGTTCTGATTAGGCCTATGAACATTTACCCAGGTGCAGCTCATAATTCAATGCTGTGAGGTAGAGCCACCTCAAACGATATGATAAAATATATCTTTCAGTTACATATAGAGAATTTAAATTATCGGGAAGCATTTTGAATATTTTCCACTTGGATTTAAGTTACAGTCAATGTTTTTAGAACTGTTGATATTGAGCGATGTTTTTCAAATAAGCAGTATACTTCAGGTTGTACCTTGCAATGCTAGTTAGCTCCATGTAACAAAGATTTGGGACGCCACTTCTATGAAATGAAGCTGTTTATGAGCTTCTAGAAGGCTCAGAGAGCAGAGCCTAAGGGAGTTGTACCAACCTCCATTTTCACATTCCACTGCTTGCAACTAAGAGGAATCAACAGAATGACTGAATCTTCACTGTCAAACTCCTGTCTCTGATTTGATGTGTCATTAATTCATATTAAAGTTTGCTTATGTTAGGGGTGCTCTTTTATTTCTGGCATTGCCAGTTCTGTCCACTGTAGTAAAGGCGTGCTAAGTTTGTAAAGCTCTTAGTAGAATGCATTAGAATATGGTAACGTAATTGTCATCACCTAGTGAGAGTTTTATGAATGATTGTATGCAAAAAGGGCCAAAATGTATGTGGTTATCATGTATCACAGGTCGGTAATAACACACTTTAGATATTGTAAATGCATTTATTAGACATTGAAGCAGGAGAGAACAAACTTGGCAGTACCAAGGTTGCGTGCTGAGAGAGCATAGAGTAAAGGTAGTCCAAAGATGCCAGAGGCACCACAGAGCCCCCACCCCCCAGCAGTGCAGAACATGGCAGAGGGAAGCTTCCTCACTTGAAGTCATAATTATGTTGCCAGCACGGCAGTTGAAGATGGCAGCCAGTGCAAGAAGTAGGCACGTTGGAAACGACTCTGCAAGAGTCCCATGAAGTCAGGTTGGCGGTGTCAGAAAGCGGAGCGGCAGTGATGGCAGGCAGATCGGACAGCGCCGGGATGCAGGTTTTAAGCAGTTAATGGACACTGTCTGTGGTCATCCATTTAGATGAATTACGAACGTATTCACGCTGTGATGTAACATGTGGTAGAGGCCTGAATGAGGTGGTTGCAAGGCTGCTTGCATGGAGTGGTTGTGCAGCATGACAAATTCACATGATGCAAGGTCCTTAGGTCCTTGTGGATGAACACCGGTGGCGTGGAATGAGGGCGTGGCAGTGGGGGAGGGGGGGGTGTGTGTGCAGGTAAGTGACGTGCACATGAACCCATTCAACAAAGGCCAGAAGATCCATAGCATCAGCTAACGGTGTGTTCTCCACAAACTCTGCTGGGAGGAGGGGCGGCCATTTGCCTTCGGGTGGTAGGCCATGGTGCGGAATTTAGCGACACCACAGAGTTCACACAGTCGAGCGAAGAGTGTGGATTTGAATTGTCATCCCTGATCAGTCGTGAAGGGGGCAGCCGAACTTCGCAACCCACATGGATACGAAAGAGCAAGCGATGGTCTCAGCTGTGATGTCGATGAGAGGGACCACCTTGACTCAGCAGGTTACATGGTCGATAGTTGATAATATGTATCTATACCCCTCGGAATGGGGGAGCAGACCAACCACGTCGATGTGCACTTGTCGAAGGCGACCTCTTGGAATGTCGAACTTGCCAAATGGAGGTTGAGCATGCCTGCATACCTTGATATACTGGCATGGGATGCACGAATGGGTCCAAGTGCCGCAGTTGTGCTTCACACTGGGCCAGATGAAGAGTTCAGTAACTAGCTTCATCGTGGCCCGCATTCGAGGGTGGGTCATGTTGTGCAAAGCATTAAAGACCCCACGCCAAAGAGCAGAGGGTACTAAGAGACAAGGGGTGCCTGTAGAGATGTCTCAAAGGACTGGGGTTGTCGGCTCATGCAGGACATGAAGTTGGACAGCGAGCGATGACTCATTGTTTGAAACTAATTGCTGTGTATCATTGTCTTCAGTCTGAAGTCGGGCGAGCTCATACAAGTTCAGCGGTGCAGTTAGCACACAGATGCATGATAGTTAGTCTGCCACAACATCCTCCGCACTTCAAATATAGCAGGAATCGGAAGAATGCTGACAGATACAATCCTTATGGCAGATACGTCTCTGCAGAAGGTCCTTAGCTGGGTTACGAATAGCGTCCACGAGAGGCTTGTGATCCAAGTAGATCATGTAAGGTTGCCCCGCGAGGTCAGTACAGAAGTGTTTAATTGCCTCGTACACCGCCAGAAGCTCATGGTCTAAAGCCGACCACTTACACTGGCTCATAGTCAGTTTCTTGGAAAAGAAGTGAAGCGGTTGGGTGGAGACAGCAGTGTACTGTTGTAAAACAGCACTCACAGATGAGTCACTGGCATCAGTCATGATCAAAACACAGGCCTCAGGGTCAGGGTGGACAAGTGTGATGGATTTGGTGAGTGCAGTTTTAAGATTACGTAATGCATTGAGCATATGTTTGGTCCAGTCCAACTTCCATTTCCCTGTGGTATTTTTGCCAGAGAAGGCATCAGTGAGGGCCAATTGGACAGAGGCAGCCTGAGGGATATGGTGACGATAGAAGTTTGCCATACCCAGAAAATGTTGGAGTTGAGCATAATCTTCAGGAAGAGGGAGATCAAGTATGGTTTTGACATGAGAATCCGTCAGTCAGAGGCCGTCGGCAGAGACAGTATGGCCTAGGAATGTAACTGATGTGTAACAGAGTTGAGATTTATCATGGTTGATCACCAGGCCATTGACAGCGAGGGCCAAACGGACTGCATCAAGGTTGACTTGATGCTCCACAGGAGAGGAGGAAAAGATCAGTATGTCACCCAAATAAGCGTAAGCAAATGGCAGAGGTAGCAAAATTTGAATCGATGAACTGCTGTCATGTCTGTGCGACATTTTTCAAATTGTAAAGCATGTAACAGTATGCAAATAAGCCGAAGGGTGTGATGATGGCCATCTTCGGAATATCCGGCGAATGCATAGGGATTTGATGGTATGCCTCGAACAATCTAAAACAGAGAACAACTTAGAACCATGTAGTAATTACATGAAATCCTGGATATGAGGAATGGGATAGTTATCGATAATTGTGCGAGCATTAAGGGACCTGTAGTCCCCTCACATGTGTAAGGAGCCATCCTTTTTAGGAACAAGGTGGATAGGTGAAGACCAGTTGCTATCAGAGGGGCAGAGCATGCCTGAAGCCAACAAATCCTCAACAATTTCTTTTATGCGCAGAAGTTTGGAAGTATTAAGGCACCTAGTCTGACCCAGTAACAGGTGCGGGTGGAATGACCGTGGAGCGACGGTCGCGGAAACCGGCACAGTTGAGGTGACCGGTGTCGTTAAGTTGGCTTGTGGGGATGGGTGGAAGTGGTGGTGGTGGGGGGGGGATGTTGCATGTTGTGACGCTAGGTATATAAAAATGTGCCACCCCATGCATTGCAATGTTCGAATCACAGTTCTGGAACTTCGTTGGCACATCAAGCCAAACTGAAAGAGACTACGTAGCTGAGGGGTAAACCACAATATCCTTAACTGTGTTATCATCTACGATGTCACTAGGCGGCGTGCACCTATGTAGTGGCCATTGATGCATAGTCACACATGACAGTGGCCATGTTGAGCTGGTCTGCCTGCATTGTTGGGCATAGATAATTGTTCACTTTTAATCAAATGCACATTAGGTACACTTGACCACTCACGGTCACAATCACAGTTAATAGGATGTGTAGCACTAGCACCAAAAGACACTGGTAGCTCCATTGTACTGAAGACAATGTGGGCAGGCACACAATGTCCGTTAATGATGAAGAGAAGCACAAAGTAACTCATGAACACGCGACGACGATGTCATGGTCACCACTGTGGTTATTGCATATCGCAGGTCAGTAATAACACTCTATAGATACTGTAAATGCATTTATTAGACACCGGGGAGAGCGAGAACAAACATGGCAGTACCAAAGTTGCACACCAAGAGAGCATAGAACAAAGGTAGTCCAAAAATGTCAGAGTCAAAGATAGGGCACTCTATGCCAGAGGGGCCACTTATGTGTTGTTAGTTTTAGTTGCTAATGAACTCCTTGCTTCTAATGGCATTTACTTGACAGTGTGTATTATTTCCAACTTTTTTAGGTGCATTTTGTTGGTTTGTTTAATGGTGCAGTAGACAGAACTACTAAAAACATGTACTATGAGATATAATTGAAGGGGACAAAAAACTGATAAGGCTCTTACGCCCTTGAGAATATGGTACCATTTTTAACAGATTCACAGCCTTCCCTTATACTGAAACCACAAGCCACCTCTGCAGTTGTCTTATTGTCTGTTGTGATGATGTAAACAGTCTTGCATGGAAGCAGCAATTATTTTACAAAGCTACTTAGTGGAAATAGTGAAAGGTGTTGTAGGTGAGCAAAAGCTTAAGACAAGAAAAGAAAATCTCAAATGACACAAGACAGCTGTTAAGGAAAAAGTGAGAACTCCAAGCAAACTCTCATAGGATATGCTGAATTAAAGAAAAAAGTTGTGGTGTCCTTGAGTAGACATGTGCAAAAACAAAATAATAATTTAATTGAAGATTCAATTATTCTAATAATTTGTAGTTTCTCAATCAAGCTTTTCAAGTGGACACCACTTCAGTGACTTGTGTGTACCTAACCTACCACAATAATCCTACTGGAGAAACAGGAGCTACAGTTTAATGTGGAATCCAAACCATGTGTCATTCTTCAAAAATCTTCACATTACTGGGAAGTGAAGACTAGCTTAAAGGCAGACTGAAATACTCAGTTGTCTGATCAGGAATCAGTCCTGCAATTTTTTGTTTCCAGGCGCATGTGTTACCACTATATCACCTGGCCTGATTAAGAAACAATTTAAAAAAGAAAGAATGTGAAGGAAACAGAACTGAAATGTATTTTGGATACACATTACATTTCATCAGTTTAGAGGGCACATGGCCTGTTCATTAACACCAGCGAGAAAACTGTATGGGCTATCCAAGACTTCTTCAAATGCTTGTGTAGTTCAGGAATTAATTAGAAATGCAGGTATTTAATAATGAAGATAATGACATTCTGGAAGTAATGCCACATCAGATGTACAAAGCTATTTGAGATACAAAGAAAAGAAAAGAACCTGGATATAAAGGTATTTCCGCAGAAATTGTTATAGCTGGAGGCAAAATACTACAAAAGGAACATGCTGGTTTCTTTACAGAATGTCTGTGGAGGAAGGTAGTTCCCCACTACTCAGATAATGCTGTAATTATTCTACTTTACATGAAAGGAATCACGCAGTATATAAAAATCTGTAAATGCAACTTGCTCGTCTCCTAAGTGTACAATATATTTGTTGAAATTCTCACCAACCACATGAAAGAAACATGTATTAAATAGCAGCTACTTATCTCCTACAGGTAGCTTAACATTCCCACAGATATGGTTGTATTATTTAAAGAAAATATTTATATATATCTGTAAGAACAGAGGCCTATTTCCAATACACTAATACTTATAATTAAGCTTTACAATGAACTTGGCTGCTTGCCATGCAGTTAACAGACTTTTCAGTCCCAGAACCTAGATAATCAGATTAATTTGTAGCAGAGGTTAAGCCCATCCTATCAACCACCTCATGGGAGACAGGCAATGGCATGAAGTAGGGGACTATCTATAATGTTGAAGCACAGTGGACACTGCATGTGCCTCGAGACCTCTACGATAGCTGTGAAGGTCATGCAGGACCCATGAAACATGACTGCTGATGGGGCTCTGATGAAGCTACGATAGGCCCACCAAGCCAGTAGTGGATAATCCATTTGTTTTCAAAACCCAAATGAGACTCGGACCAAAACTGGTTCTGGAAGTAACAAAGCCTTTGACCAGACCTGTCACATACAGTGACTAACATGGCTCCAATGAAAGATGGATTTATCTGAAGAAAAATATAAGAATTGGGACTATTAATGTTGTGTCCTTAGAAGAGGATGCAAGAATTCAGGAAATCACACGGATAATGACAGAGAGGAAATTACTGATAATGGGACTACATGAAGTAAGAAAGGATTGGCAGGAAGTTGCTGGAAAAAAGATATAAAATGTGATGGACAGAGAGAGATTAAAGAAGAAATGGTATCAGACTATAATAAAAAAATGGTGAACAAAGTACTTCACCTGGGAACTGTGTGCAACAGAATAATTGAAGTTAAGATAATGGTATAAAGAAATATTCTTGATGTAATCCAGGTGTATGCTCCTCAAATAGGATGAGCAGCAGATGACAAGAAAGAGTTTATCAATAAACTAGAGGAGTCTGTGACATATAACAAGATGGTGATTATAGGAGACTTTAATGCTAGAAAAGATAACAGAAATTATGGAGAGGTCTTACTATAAATATCTGAGAAGTAAATGGTTTATTGGTAACGGATGGTATAAGCAAAGGGACAGTCATAAGTTTACTATATACAGCTGAAATTTGCAAGTAAATCTGTAACAGACTAAACAATAATAACTGAATTAATAAGAAGATGCCTCACAGAAGTGAAAGTTGTACCAAGCATTAACCTCAACAGCAAGCACTGACTGTTGGTAGGAACATTGAAGAAATTTGAAATTCAGAAGGGGGGTAGGGGGGTGAGGGGGGGTGGTAAGACAAGTAAAAGCAAATGCTGAAAGCTGAATGAGCTTCCCAAAGATGAGAGGAAGGATGTAGAAGAAGAATGAAGGATATGCAAACAGGCCTCAGCCAAGAGGGCAGAAGAAAGATGTGGAAGGACATTGACAAGTCAGACACAAAGAATCTCAATGTTGGAATGAGAGAATTGCAGAAGCAGACAAGGAAAAAAGTATTGAATGGAGAGCATAGTTGAAAATTAGAACAAAAAAACAACAGAAATGCATGGAAATCACTAAGCAGAGCAGCAAGAAAAATGATAGCATTGTCTACAAAGATGTATTGGAAAAAAAAAAAAGAAGAGAATTATAAGGATGAGAAGGTGGTGTTATACTTTGTATTAGGTAATGGAAGAAAGCATAAAGATCATCAACAAAGAAGGAAACCTGTGTGAGAGGAAGAGGAACAAGTTTTGAAAGTATGATAAGAATACTTCTAAAATCTATATGACGGACACAATGAAACAGATGTACATAATGAATTTGAGGGAGACAAAAGAATAACACCTTTACAGAAGAAAAGATTTATAAATGAGTCAATGAAATAGAAAGAGAAGATCAAACAATGGGAAATCCAGGATGGAACACATTGTCCTTGGTGTGTGAGATGCGTTTGCTTGTGTGTGTGTGTGTGTGTGTGTGTGTGTGTGTGTGTGTGTGCGTGCTATTTTTGACAAAGGCCTTACTGACCTAAAGCTTTATTTGTGACAGTCTTTTTGTTGTACCTATCTGCGACTCAGCATCTCCGCTGTATGGTGAGTAGCAACTTTACTATTTGTAACATAATATTATGAAAATGATTGTTGCTATTCACTATATAGTCACGCACACCCTCACACAAACATAACTCACACACACGACCACAGTCTCTGGCAAGACTGCGAGGAGCAGTGCATGATGGAGAAGCAATTAGGTGGTGGGGGTAAGGAGGAGGCCTGGATGGGGAGGGAGAGGGATAGCAGGGTAGGGGCAGCAGACGGCAAAGTGCTGCTTGTGGTAGCAAGCAGGGATGAAGTGGAGAGGGGTAGGGCAGCTAGCTACAGTAAGGAGGTTAGACGCTGGGCAGGGGAGTGAGGGGGCTAGCAGAAAAGAAGAGAAGTAAAAAGTCTGGGTGCATCAGTGGAATAGAGGGTTGTGTAGTGCTGGAATTGGAATAGGGAAGGTTCTAGATGGGTAAGGACAGTGACTAATGAAGGTTGAGGCCAGGAGGGTTACGGGAAAAGGATATATTGCAGAGAGAGTTCCCACTTGCATAATTCAGAAGAGCTGGTGATAGTGGGAAGGATCCAGATGAAATGAAGAACATAATGTTGGTCAGCATGCTCAGTAACAGGGTGGTCGAGTTGTTTCTTGGCCACAGTTTGTCAGTGGCCATTCATGAAGACAGAAAGCTTGTTGGCTGTTATGTCCATATAGAATGCAGCACAGTGGTTGCAGCTTAGCTTGTAGATCACATGACTGTTCTCACAGGTAGCCCTGCCTTCGATAGAATAGATGATGGTTGTGACCGAGCTGAATTAGGCAGTGGTGGGAAGATGTACAGAACATGTCTTGCATCTGGCTCTATTACAGGAATATGAGCCATGAGGCAAGCGACTGGGAGCAGCCTGTGACATCTGGCACCTTCCCACAACCCACCCACCAACCAACTAACCTCCTGACAGCACCTAGCTACCTTACCCTCTCTTTGCCTCATCCCTGTACGTTCCCACAAGCAGCACTTTACCATCCTCTGCCCCTACCCTGCTGTCGCTTCCCATCCCCGTCCCAGCCTCCTCCTTTCCCCCCACCACCTGGCTGCTTCTCTCATCATGCACTGTTGCTCTTAGTCAGACACAGTCTGACCCCACTGTGTGTGTGTGTGTGTGTGTGTGTGTGTGTGTGTGTGTGTATTAAGCCAAAAGCTCATTTTCTGACATTCTTTTTGTTGTACGTGTCTGCGACTCAGCATCTTTGTAGAAAGAGAAGCTCTGTTCAGGATGGTTGTAGAGAAAGCTATATCAGAAATGAAAAATGGCAAATCTCCTGGAGCATATGTCTTCAAAGTGGAGATGATCAAAGCTGCAGGGCCTATTTGAATTCAGTGGCTGCAAAGAATAATGAGAATAGAATGGATCTATGGTGAGCTTCCTGATGATTGGAGTAGGGCAATTATTGTACCAACTTTTAAGAGGAGTAGCAGAGAGCTCTGTGAAAACTAAAGACAAGTCACATTGCTGTGCCATTGCATGGAGATTTATGAAAATATAATTTTGCAGAAAATCAGGAACAAGATAGAACCATAATTAACAGAACAACAACAAGGATTTTGACATGTAAATCAACTACAGAAGCTATATTTACAGCTAGATAAGTAGGAGAAAAAAATTGGAATTTGGGGAGGATGTCATTGGTATAAAAAATGCTTACAATGCTGTTAGGAGGCAAGACATGTGACAAGGTGTGAATAGACTGGAATTGTCAAATGGAATGCAACTCAGAAACATGTACAACAAATGCCTGAATTGCATTATAATAGATGGCAAAAATATGGACTGGTTTGGAACAGACTGAAGATTGAAACAAGGAAGTGTGCTGCACTGTCACCAGTCCTCTTCAGTATGAGGAAAGTTCATCAAGGGTTATCACCTAACAGTGTGGTTATATGGGGAGACAAAAAGCAGGAATTGGATGAACATTTAAATAGCTGGTACAGAGTAATTGAAGAAGCAGGCTTGGAAGTAAGCTGAAGAAAAAATGGGGTAATGAAAATTGGCAGAGAAAATGAAAAAACAAAGGATATAATTTTTAATGGGAATGTTATTAAAGAATTAAATGCTTTCAAATGTCTAGGAAAGCAAGTTACGCAAGAAAGGAAACATAAAGGAATAAACTGCAGAGAGGACAGAAACTTATTTATCAGGAATTGGAAAATACCTGCCCAAGTAAAGATCATGATATAGAAGGGGAAGGGAGGGGGAGGGAGGGAGGGAGGGGTGGAGAGGGATGAAGGTGATGGATACACAGTTCCAAACTGCCCCCACTCTAGTTAAGATTGACTCCTGTGATAAAGGATGGATGGATTGGAAAGAAGTGAGTGAATTAATAATAAACAATGAAAGTCTTTGGGATGATGATAGGCTGAGAGAACAAATTGGTGACAAGTTCCCATCTTCAGAGTTTGGAAACATCCAAGTGGTCCAAATTGGTGACAAGTTCCCATCTTCAGAGTTTGGAAACATCCAAGTGGTCCATGTGATATAGCAGGAACTCAATTCTCTTGAGTATCATAGAGCATATTTAGCAACTGGTTACTGGATGTCTCAGGGGTCGACAAATTTGTGTCCATACATGCATTTTTCCAGTTTGTTTCTAGTTATTGCTTTGGACGTTTGGATGGAACAAATATCAGTTGGTAATCTCATTTATGCTACATGTACTGTATAGTTACATTTGTTTATACGTAGAGTAATACATACATTGTTTGTACACAGTTTGTTAGTGCTTTAAACTCATATCAGATGATGTTTGCATCCCTACTTTGCATCCCTCCTTTTCTGCCTTTTCCCCTTAACCTGGAATCAGCTGCTTTGAACTCTGTTACATTTTTTTTAAAACTCTGTCCCTAGTTTGTGTATTCAATTTTTTATATTCTTTTTAAGTTATGCATGATAGTCATTTGAGGTATTAGCACATTCTTATATTTTTGACAACAGTTGCTGATAATTTCAACATATGTTCTAGATTTTATAAGGCCAATCTGTCTTCCATTTGAAAATTCAAATAACACTGGAAGCCAAGTCAAATATCAGATTGCTGGCTGGGGCAAACAGGATTCATGTAAGTATATGAAAACATGACATATATAATTTCATTAATGGTTTTTGTTGTTTTTGAAGATGAAGAAAGAGAAAACAAGAACTTCAGTATGTAAAATACATGGGAAAATGTACATACGTCAGATGAGCTGGACTGTGGGGCCATGAGGTGCAGAACACAGGCATCATACACATAAAGAATTACTGACAAAGTCAGCCATCACAGACTGTTAGATCTCTCGTGGTCATAGTATGATATATTATCGAACCAAGTTTTTGAAACAGGCCAACAAATTCTGCTACTCATTTTAAAAGAATATTAAGAGATCTGGCTGCAACAATTTCCAACTAAGTAAAGCTGAGACTCAGCCATGAGTATGCTCAAAGCATAACAGCAGTCTGTGGGAAGATCTCTTTGCATTACACAAACCGAAGAGCTGGGACTGCACAACATAAAAACAACTCCACTCCAGCAGTGATGTGAGATAGGTGGCAGTGGCACACAGACTAAAAACCATAACTAGTATCACTTCAGCACGCTTCCCCCACCACCTTGGCAGTTGAGCTGTACACAGACACAGCAGGCCAGTGATTAACAGTAGTGTGGAGCAGAGGGGGCATATAAGATGGCACCCAGTGGGAGACAGTCATCAGTACCATCTGAAGATGGTAACAAGTTAATTTGCTGAAATATCGCATCATTTGGATGATGCCACATAGCTGAATATCTGAGAACATTCAAAATTGTGAAGATCATAATTTTATTCATTGTTCCTTCTCTGTGTGTATGAACATCACATCACATTGGTGGCAGTACTGTAACAGAACACACACAAAAAGAATGAAACATACTATTTTTAAATTATCAAGTGATTCAATTTAAACATAGCTATATGAAGAAAATGTTTATCTAATATAATTCAACTACAAAGGTATTGCTAGTAATTGTGAATTCTATCTAATAATAGATGATTTATTAGAGAACATTCTCTAGTACTTAATATGGACAGGTATTCATGATTGTGGTGATAGTTTTTACAGAGTGCTTAGTTGTGCAAGTTCTGACCACTGTTCATTTAAGCACTACGTAAAAAGAATCAGTTAACATTATTGCTACAGTTTTGCAAGCACACTTTTAACTTTAACTCAGCTCAAAACTGGTACTGATCAGCTATGTCACTCGCTTGTTTGCACAACATTCTCATTTAAATTAATGAGACATACTTTTAGGAGGCAGAATTGCTGTTCAGTACTTAAATTCAGTAGAAACAATTTCTTTACTTCTGAGGGACACATACAAAAATACATACACTATACTAGCTTTGTAACTAATGGTTTCTTTCAGAAAAAGGAACAGGTTGGGGAAGGTTAAAAAGGAGGGGTGTGTCACTCAGATACCAGCTGAGAGGGACCTACCTGTTGTGGGGATAAGGGGAGAGACAGATTTTCCTTTTGATACTGTACTCACTTTGTGTTACTTCAGCAAAAATCCAGAAAAAATATGTTTACTAATGAATGGTTGGTTAACTGAAGTATCTGTTTTTATTATTAGTAACAGTAGTTGTTGCCGTATCTCTTACTTGTTAAGTAGGCATCTCTAATCTTCCTGTGTGAGTTGACAGGGTAGCTGATTTACATGAAGAAATAATGCCCAGTGGGGCTCTCCATCTGTTTAAATAACAAAACTCACAGAGACAATGAATAATAACAATGATTCTACATTACTGTCTTATTTTTTCTTTCAGCATTAACCAGAATTTCTTGTTTGATCATTTGCATCACGCATGGAGTAGGAATATATATGTAGTGAGCATTCAGATACACAGAACAGAAATATGTCAGTAATGTACATTGACACTAAAGGTCAAGTGAATACATATAGTTTGTCTTTAAGCCCCCCAATGCTACTGGGTCATTGCAAAGTGTCTTCCTAGGATGGAAGTGTCGCAGAAAACATTAAATTTGGAGTTATTACATGCATAAATAAGCAATTTATCAAACACTTTACTTTCCAGCACATATGATTAATTTAATTCATCTAATAAAATATTATCACAAATACTCATTCTCCATGTCACAGGCACTAGTACTCAGCACTTTTTTTCTAAAAAAAGTTTGAGGGTACTCCGACATTGTATATAATGCAGCGAAAGTTACTTATAACTGAAGCATGGGATGCCACCCATCTGCTTTTATCCATGACTTCATCAACATGTCGAACTACAAAAAAAATCATATCGGACCCTTCAGTTTACTTTATTATAGCAGGAGAACTAGTAAAATGGTTTTCTAGTTTTCTGCTCATCTCTCACCTCCAACTTAACTCACGAGTTCAACGAAAGACAGGACACACTGTTAAACTTCGTACAACCGATAAGAACCAAACAGCAAACACAAACAAATAAAGAACAACAAAACAAAGATGGCAATGAATCGTGAAGGATCGTGGTAGCGGGACCGTAAAGACATCTATCGGTAGCTCGGTGTTTGAGCGTATGCATATCCGTTTAGCACTACCATCGCCCACTATTAGCGGGCGAAGGCACTACATGCTTGTTGAACTGGTTGCCAGCAATTCAGTTGTCTAGAACGGTTGCTGCAACTTCGAAATGCTTGAAACAGTCAATGACATCGCTTTTCCCACCAAAAACTGCACTGGTATCATTTGTATTGCAATTACCAATGCGAAAAAATGAAATAAAAAATTTACATCTGTGAAATAAATCTTTGGCACTCTTACTTGTTCTCAACATCATAAAAAAACTACTTTGTGGATTGAAAAGTTTAGGGGTACACATCCCACAGCATTCCCCCAGAAAAACAGCACTGCTAGTACTACAGTTTCACATTGTGACTTCTTTAAAATAAGCATAATTGTTTGGAAGTCTTTATAATATGGACATTGTGATTCAAGCTGCCATATATAAATCTTACCTGCAGTGAAAATTGCTTGAAATATATATACATTTAATGGATTGACTGACTGACACCACACTCCCACACTAACAAATTTATGTGGCACTAATCTCATAAATATACTGCCACACAGTTACATTAATTAGCTCTAAAATTTTATGCCTTCATCATCACATAAAATACCCCCCAGTAATATGAACACTATAATTAACCTTTACGGTACCAGCAATTAACTTTCCCTTCTATGAAAAAATTCTATTTGCTTCTGTAGCAGCAATAATTATTCATCATTGCAATTTCCATTAAATAAATGTGCAAAAACAAGGAAAATACAGGGTGTCACATGGGGAATGATCAGCATTTAGGGATATGATGGGAAAAATGATTTGAAGCAAAAAATTCTAGTAAACATGAGCTGTAAGATTGGATACCTTAAGAACTATGCACACTTCTTCATCTTCAATACTGTGAAACAAATATCTTTTAATGCAAGCTCTTTGCTTTCCATAATGTGGGAGGAGGTAGTATGGACTGAAAGAAAAAAAATTGTCTAGTTAACATAGACTTTAAAATGCATACCTTAATATTTGTGAGCACATATTCAGTAGAAGAGGTATGCTTATGCTTCACAGCAGTGAAGATGAGCAAGTGCTCATAGCTGTTAAGGTAGGCATTTTAGAGCCAATGTTTGCTAGAAATTTGTTTCCTGCTCCTTCACAGATATAATGAATAAATAAAAGACTATAATGTGCTTAAAAACTTGCAATTTTTGACAGTATGTTGTAGAGTGAGCAGGAGGCAGCATTTTTGTAAGTATGCACTAGCTGTGCGACACACAAACTAATGACCGTAAATATGTTTACTGATGCGTTGTTTATTGATGTTTTGACAGTGAGGCGTAGTATGCCAGTACATGGTGGCACAGAAAGAGAAGCTGGCTTACTAGTGACATTATTGGACCAGTCCCATCATCTCCTTTCCTGTGTATTAAACATCATACATCATAATTTATTTTAATGACACTGTAAAATAATAACTGATGTGTTCAGGTAGATTTCAGTTTCCCCCCATGTCATAACTTTAGCACTTCTAGACTACAAGCAACAGATTTGTTTACAAAGAAAAATCTGGCCTCTTATTTACACAGCTAGAAATAACATCATTATACAAAAAAATATGTTACTACCATATGATCATAGCTTTCGACTCATTTTCTGACTTTCACATATAATTACTGCTATTTTTATTGGTTATTACAGTGATTCCTTTCACAAACAGTGGCTGTCACCTTATACTTAGTTTGCTAACCTTTGCCATTTACAAAGATTTTGCCCACAACAGTACTATTATATCTCATATCAGCAATTTAGCAGTATCGTCACAAAAAATGCACACCACCATGATATAGATGTAAAAGAATATTAGTATCACAACACAAGAATTCCCCATCTAAATATTTCAAATTTAGACCCATTAGTGCAGAAAGTATTCCATAATTCTTATAACTCCTAGAACGTCTTTTAAAACCATGCATATTTTGCAGTCAAAACAGTTCTTTAGATAATACATGGAATGAGAAGGGGAATGGGAAGGGGAATGGGTAGGAGATGCAAGCATGTTACAAATAACTCCTGTAATATTTGTTGCATAGTAGAACCACTGAGTCATCAAAATGTACACAGAAAATAATTGCTAGCTTTCAGACCCATCCTTTAACAAGACACACACACACACACACACACACACACACACACACACACACACACACACACACACACACACACACACACCTGTGCAGGTACATTGTGCCCACTGAACAAAAAATTCCAGGATTGCAATATAGCAGTTGGAGGGTTTGAGGGATTGTGTCATATGGCACTGCCCTGGGGCAACTAAACCAAGTCCTTTGGCAGGGTTTAGACCATCTATCATCATACCTGGAAATACGGGACATGTTACTCGCAATCCTTTCCACCCCTCCTAAACTGGTACTCTGCCACCCACCCAACCGACACATCATCCTGGCCCATCCTTATGTTACTACCCTCTCCCAACCTCTTCCAACAGGGGTTATATCCCTGGGGAAGACACAAGAGCAAATTTTTTCCAATCCACCAACCCAGTATTTCTGTTGCAGTCCTGTCACAGGCTTACCCTACCCTGTCTGAGGTAGGGCAACGTGTGAAAGCAGCAATGTCATTTACACCTTGCTGCAACTTTGGCAGAGCATTTTATATGGGCGTGACCACATATCAGCTGCCCAAAAGAATGGATGACCATTGCCAGCAAGGATAGAGTTGTTCACCCAGAGGCAGAAAAACCTGCTGAGCACAACATGATTGAGGTCAATAGCTGCTTCACAACCCATGATATCTGGATCCTTCAATCCAGCACTAGATTTCCTGAACTATTAGGTTGGTGCATAAGTTCATAGTGTTTTTGTTTTTCATGTTGGTGTTTCATTTACTACAGGTTATTTATTTGTAGTTTTCTGCTGCTATTTGAGTTTAATATTGTCATTTTTTCATTTTGAAATAATGACTGGAGCTGTGGACTCTAGAAAATGGAGTACCAAGTGGTTAAATTGGAATATTTCCAACCTATTCCACTGTTTGAATTTAATAGAGGGGTGACAGTAGTGGAGGCAGCGAGAAACATTGCGCCATGTATAGGTATAATGCCATTGGACTGGGCATGGCAAGAAAATGGATTTCTCATTTTAAGAAGGATCATTTTGATATTAGAGACCCTCCATGTTCAGAAAGACTTTCAGGGTTTGATGAACATAGTTTAAACACATTGCTCCACAATGGTCCACATCAGTGTACTTGAGAACGGGCAAATGTAATGAACTGTGATCATTACACCATTATCCGACATTTGCCTGCAATGGGAAAGGTTCGAAAACTGGATGTATGGTTGCTGTGTGCTCTAAGCCAAAATCACAAAAATCAGTGAGTGACCATATGTACATCTCTGCTTACTTGTCATCAGTTGGCTCATAGACAACACTGACCATTCCTGTCTTGTATTGTTACTGGTGACAACATAAGAAAAAGAAAGTAATTGTTGAGCCCAAACAAAGCAGCACTTCCCTATACAAAGACTTGCATCCATCCACAAAAGGTGATGCTATGCGTCTGGTGGAACAGCAAGGGTGGGGTGTATTATAAATTGCTTCCTCAATGTGTAACCATCACTGCTGGCATTTATTGTCAACAACTGAAACATCTTGTAGACAAAATCCAAGAACAGTGACCAGGAATACTGCATGACGTGATGCTTCTCTATGATAATGCACACCAGCATTCTGCTGGACTGACATTAAGCACTATACAGGAATAGGATTGGGAAGTAATTCCGCATCCACCTTTTTCAGCTGATCTTGCACCCTCAGATTTCAACCTTTTCCATTCTCTATTGAACAACTGTCAAGTAACTTCCCCCAGGTGAAAATGCACTCCAAACATGGCTTGAATTCTTCACCTCAAAAAAATGGTTCAAATGGCTCTGAGCACTATGGGACTAAACATCTGCGGTCATCAGTCCCCTAGAACTTAGAACTACTTAAACCTAACTAACCTAAGGACATCACACACATCCATGCCCGAGGCAGGATTCGAACCTGCGACCGTAGCAGTCACGCGGTTCCGGACTGAGCGCCTAGAACCGCTAGACCACCGCGGCCGGCCTGCACCTCAAAACCACATGATTTTTACAGTCATGAAATCAAAAAGTTACAGCAGCATTGGCAGACTATTGTAAATAGTGAAGGAGATTAAATTATTGATAATTAAAGTCTCTGTTATGCTTGACTGTTGTGTTCATTAAACTTACAGAAAAACACTACAAACTTATGCACCAACCTGCTAGATAGATGGGATTTATCCTTGTGACACATCCTTCATTTTCATGGTCTTGCTGATCCCTATGTCCACTAACCCAGTGCGCCAACATCCACACATTCTCATCTTCGACACTCTGCACCATCTTCAGTGCCAGTGTGTCACATTCCTATCCTGTGCAGTTGTTGCCTCTCTTTCCTGCATTCCCACCTCATCAGCACTACTGTATCACTAATACACGCCACATGCCCAACCCATCTCAATAATGCTGACTTTACTATTTTCTGGTAGGTAATTCTTTATATGTAGTATAATGCCCATCATTATATCACCTTCTCTACCTCCATCCCACACAACAGCCACCCGTTATTCAGTGAGTAACATCCTCTCAAAAGCATCCAGCATGATGTTGGTATCCCTTAGTGTTAGTGGTCAAGTTTCTGAGGAGTATGTGAGGACTGGTCTTATGTTTTGTAGATGAATGATTTGGATTGGTTAAAATGAGTTCTACTGGCTGTTACTAGCCATTGTTTTATTTTGCACGTATCATTGTTGTAGGTTGGGTATGATCCCAGGTATTTAAACTCGTCAACATTCTCAAATTCTGAACACGATATAGATACTGGCTATGGCATGTTTCCTATGTGTGTTCTTCGACAAGCCATATATTTAGACTTAGACTCATTGATTGACAGTCCTATGTACTTAGTAGCCTGTTCTGATGCAGTAAATGACTCCTTTGTTGCCTCGGAGGTCTTGCAACTATGTCTGTATCATAGGCATAGGACAGTATTTATACTGAATTGTGGAAGATCATTTCCCTGGCATGGTGGTTATCTTCTTTTATAACATGATCCAGCGCTACAATTTAAGAAGAAGATATGCCAGGGAGATGGTCTTTCACAATTCAGTATAAAGATTGTCCTATGCCATGGACCTTGCCGTTGGTGGGGAGGCTTGCATGCCTCAACGATTCAGATAGCCATACCGTAGGTGTAACACAATGGAGGGGTATCTGTGGAGAGGCCAGACAAACATGTGGTTCCTGAAGAGGGGCAGCAGCCTTTTCAGTAGTTGCAGGGGCAACAGTCTGGATGATTTACTGATCTGACCTTGTAACACTAACCAAAACGGCCTTGCTGCTCTGGTACTGCGAATGGCTGAAAGCACAGCCATAATTTTTCCAAAGGGCAAGCAGCTTTACTGTATGGTTAAATGATGATGGCATCCTCTTGGGTAAAATATTCCAGAGGTAAAATAGTGCCCCATTTGGATCTCTGGGCGGGGGCTACTCAGGAGAAGGTTGTTATCAGGAGAAAGAAAACTGGCGTTTTACAGGTCAGAGCGTGGAATGTCAGATCCATTTATCAGGCAGGTAGATCAGAAAATTCAAAAAGGAAAATGGATAGGTTAAAGTTAGATATAGTGGGAATTAGTGAAGTTTGGTGGCAGGAGGAACAAGACTTCTGGTCAGGTGAGTACAGGGTTATAAATACAAAATCAAATAGGGGTAATGCAGGAGTAGGTTTAATAATGAATAAAAAAAATAGGAATGCGGATAAGCTACTACAAACAGCATAGTGAATGCATGTAGTAAAAGTTTATATGACAACTAGCTCTGCAGATGACGAAGAAATTGATGAAATGTATGATGAGGTAAAAGAAATTGTTCAGATAGTGAAGGGAGATGAAAATTTAATAGTCATGGGCGACTGGAATTCGGTAGTAGGAAAAGGAAGAGAAAGGAAACATAGTAGGTGAATATAGAATGGGGGTAAGGAATGAAAGAGGAAGCCACCTGGTGGAATTTTGCACATAGCATAACGTAATCATAGCTAACACTTGGTTCAAGAATCTTGAAAGAAGGTTGTATACATGGAAGAAGCATGGAGATACTGGAAGGTTTCAGATAGATTATATAATAGTAAGACAGAGATTTAGGAACCAGGTTTTAAATTGTAAGACATTTCCAGGGGCAGATGTGGACTCGGACCACAACCTATTGATTATGAACTGTAGATTAAAACTGAAGCAACTGCAAAAAGGTGGGAATTTAAGGAGATGAAACCTGGATAAACTGACAGAACCAGAGGTTGTAGAGAGTTTCAGAGAGAGCATTAGGGAACAATCAACAAGAATGGGGGAAAGAAATACAGTAGAAGAAGAATGGGTAGCTCTGAGAGATGAAATAGTGAGGACAGCAGAGGATTAAGTAGGTAAAAAGACAAGGGCTAATGAAAACCCTTGAGTAACAGAAGAGATACTGAATTTAATTGATGAAAGGAGAAAATAAGGAATACAAATGTCTCAAAAATGAGATCGACAGGAAGTGCAAAATGGCTAAGCAGGGATAGGACAAATGTAAGGATGTAGAGGTGTATTCACTAGGAGTAGGATAGATACTGTGAACAGGAAAATTAAAGAGACCTTTGGAGAAAAGAGAACCACTTGTATGAATATCAAGAGCTCAGATGGAAACCCAGTTCTAAGCAAAGAAGGGAAAGCAGAAAGGTGGAAGGTTGTATATAGAGGGTCTATACAAGGGCAATGTTCTTGAGGACAATATTATGGAAATGGAAGAGGATGTAGATGAAGATGAAATAGGAGATATGATACTGCATGAAGAGTTTGACAGAGCACTGAAAGACCTAAGTCAAAACAAGGCTCTGGGAGTAGACAATATTCCATTAGAACTACTAATAGCCTTGGGAAAGCCAGCCCTGACAAAACTCTCCATCTGGTGAGCAAGATGTATGAGACAGGCGAAATACCCTCAGACTTCAAGAAGAGTATAATAATTCAAATCCCAAAGAAAGCAGGTATTGACATGTGTGAAAATTATCAAACTATCAGTTTAATACACCACTGCTGCAAAATACTAACACAAATTCTTTACAGACGAATGGAAAAACTGGTAGGAGCCAACCTCGGGGAAGATCATTTTGTATTCCATAGAAATGTTGGAACACGTGAGGCAGTACTGACCCTACAACTTATCGTAGAAAATAGATTAAGGAAAGGCAAACCTACATTTCTAGCATTTGTAGACTTAGAGAAAGCTTTTGACAATGTTGACTGGAATACTCTCTTTCAAATTCTGAAGGTGACAGGGGTCAAATACAGGGAGCAAAAGGCTATTTACAATTTGAACAGAAACCAGATGGCAGTTATAAGAGTCGAGGGGCATGAAAGGGTAGCAGTGGTTGGGAAGGAAGTGAGACAGGGTTGTAGACTATCCCCTATATTATTCAATCTGTATATTGAGCAAGCAGTAAAGGAAACAAAAGAAAAATTCGGAGTAGGAATTAAAATCCATGGAGAAGAAATAAAAACTTTGAGGTTCGCTGATGACATTGTAATTCCGTCACAGACAGCAAAGGACCTGGAAGAGCAGCTAAATGGGATGGACAGTGTCTTGAAAGGAGAATATAAGATGAACATCAACCAAAGCAAAATGAGGATAATGAAATGTAGTCAAATTAAATCAGGTGATGCTGAGGGAATTAGATTAGGAAATGAGACACTTAAAGCAGTAAATGAGTTTTGCTATTTGGGGAGCAAAATAACTGATGATGGTCGAAGTAGAGAATGTAAAATGTAGTCTGGCAATGGCAAGGAAAGTGTTGCTGAAGAACAGAAATTTGTTAACATCAAGTATAGATTTAAGTGCCGGGAAGTTGTTTCTGAAAGTATTTGTATGGAGTGTATGGAAGTGAAAAGTGGATGATAAATAGTTTAGGCAAGAAGAGAATAGAAGCTTTCGAAATGTGGTGCTACAGAAGAATGCTGAAGATTAGATGTGTAGATCACATAACTAATGAGGAGGTATTGAATAGAATTGGGGAGAAGAGAAATTCGTGACACAACTTGACTAGAAGAAGGGAACGCTTGGTAGGACATATTCTGAGGCATCAAGGGATCACCAATTTAGTATTGGAGGGCAGCGTGGATGGTAAAATCGTAGAGGGAGACCAAGAGATGAATACACTAAACAGATTCAGAAGGACTGGGAGATGAAGAAGCTTGCACAGGATAGAGTAGCTGCATCAAACCAGTCTCTGGACTGAAGACCACAACAACAACAAATGCCAGTGCATCCCCTTGGCTTACACCAATGTGAATATCCAGTGCCTCCGACAATGCTTCTCATACCCTGACTCTGCTTCTCTCATTGCTCATTGCCATCCTCACCATCTACTTCAACTCAAACCATGGAAACTCCAGGTAGAAATACCAACAACGTAGGAAAAGACAGATTGCTACTTACTGTAAAGAAGATGCATTAAGTTGCAGACAAGCTCAACTGAAAGACACTTACATAGATCTTTTGGCCACAAGCTTCATCAGTAAAAGAGAGACACACACCATGCACACATCACTGCCAACTCCAGCATTTCGGGCCGGAATGCAACTACCATGTGGGCTGCAAGCATCAATCTGGAGGGGGCAAGAAGGGGAAGTGATAGTAGTGTATGGGTGGGGAGAGAGATGAATGCTGTCTGGTGGAGTGTGCAGGAACTAGAATGCCAACAGGTGCAGTGTCAGGAGATTGTGGGGCAGGGAGGTAGGGAAAAAAAGGAGCAAAAAAAGGAGAGGAGTGGGGAAAGATGGGTGGATGCATTGGCAGAGGGTGGCAAATAAACAGCGTAGGAGATGAGAATGGGGAGGAGGTGGTAGGGCAGAGGGCATGGAAACTTTTTAAAATAAAATTTTTCAATTAAGCCTTGATGTGAAGCCGTATCAAATGCTTCGGCATATATAAAAAAATAAAAATTAAAAAAAAAAAAAAACCATGGCATCAGCCTAAACATCTGGCCACCTCTGACTCACTTTATCCCACAACTAAAGAAATTTCTTACTAAAAACATTTTTTGAATCCCATGATGGCAGGTGTAGATGCGTATTTAGCAGCCCTTGCAGAGTTGCTATTCACTGATGAAATACTAGGCAAATCCAGTGGGGGCTGCATTGTAAAAAGTATATTTCTGATGAAAGAAAACGTACTGTTTCACTGACAATCGGGGAAATTTTCTTCTTATTCATGTAGCATAAGTAATTGCTGTATATGCTGTACACCTTCATGGAGCAATCACATCATGCATACATAGGTGTTTTGAGGTAACATTAAAGACTGAACTGCACCTTGTTGTTGGTCTATCATGTTGTCAATCCAGCCATTCCCAGATTTTCAGGTTACCTTTGAAGGCAGTATGTACATTGGTGGAATGATGAATACAGGTCTACAATTATTCAAGTAGGCAGCACTGTACAGCTGTAAGTGCAATCCACCTGTACACCATCTTGCTTTACCCACTACTATCACTGAGATACCGTGAACACTGGCTCTTCATCAGAAATACAGGCTGTTTCAACCCCACACTCTATTCATAATTATGAATAATTGAAACACATGAGCTAAGTAATGATTCTGATTGCATTGAGGTATATGGCCACCTGTTTCCCAATGGTAGCTGTAATCAGTCTTCCCTAGAATACATGGTACAGTTCCTGGTGTGCATCTAATTCAATTTAATCTCAATAAAATTCCTATTCCCCATCCAAGGGAAATCCTTTATTAGTTATTCAACAAGATAATGTATGATGAAAGTTTACTTATATACCTGGAAACAGAATATTATGATTCTGTTCCTGATATGAGAAGGTTAACAACTCAAAAATATTATATCATAACATTGCATCAAGACTATCTTCTTATGTGGGGACTGGAAACCTGGAATTTTGCAAGTTCTTCAAGAGTGTTTTCTGCACATGTCATTACACTTTATATTACTTGACTCTCTTGAAGCCATCAGATTATCCTACATAAAGTGACAGCTGTGTGGATAAGATTTTGAAGGACATTGGCCAAATCTTATATGATACTAAGTTACATTTATGCCACAGTGTTGGAGGCACTGTCCTAAAGATAATTTTCTTTACAGGAATTGTATAGTGGAAGGCAGTATTTTGTGTCACTTTATTTGTAACAGTTTATAATAGTATAATGTCTGCACTGCAAATACCAATCCATTATTTGTTATCTGTTGGTGATATCCAATATTCACATCCTCACAACTATTAACCTTATTTTGAAGATGATAATCAATAGTTTGGAAGAATAGGCAGGCACAACAAATTTTACGTTCTCTTAAAAGGAAACAGTGTAAATAATAATTTTAACAATGCTTTTCATCTGCCTAAATTATGATTGAAAGGCATCATTCTTAACTTTAAAAACTATATGACATTCCTAGACCTCACAGCTGTTGAAATGTTGGCTTTCTTTTGCACTAAAAATGTCAAAAAATCTAAATCTACATTTCTACTAGGAAATTGTGTAGCAAGGGTGCCCAATGTACATGACTTATTTTCACCCATCCCTGTTCTGTTTTCAGATGTTATATGAGAAGAAAAATTGTCAGGGTCCAGCTGTATAAGCCTGAATTTCTCTGGTTGTACTGTGGTAGCTATTGTGTGGGATACATACTGGAAATATGTTATAAGCAGCCACTGTTATGGATGAATTGCACTTCATTAGATTTTTCCTGGTAAATATAAGGCTGGTTTCTGCCTTCTCCATATTTAGATTTATTTAGGCACTCCACCTTAAACTCTGGGAGGTTACTTTTAGACACTTTAATCACATCTGTCTGTACTAAAGATCAGTTACACATCTTTGTGCCAGTCACTGATCATTCCTGCATTTTATAACTATTTCCTAATTGTGTGATCTGTCTGGACATCACTGCTCCAGTTGTGGGTAGCCTCAGATATTACCTATCAGGCGATTTATATATGCGGTCTGAATAAAAAGAAGCAAGACATTACTAAAGAACTATTTATTAGTGTGTGATGGTTTTTTGGCTTGTGCCCTTAGCCTGTGGCGATTCTGATAACAATCAATCAATTGAGCAGCAGTGGTTGAAAAGTGCGTTTTAGACGTGTTCTTGCACTCTGATGGAAAATGTTATGTATTAGTTGTGGCAGAAGATAAAGGAGCTGAAACTGGAAATGTGTTCACTTAATTTGGCTGTCTTCAAAATAAGATCTGTTTGAATGACATTTCATGCACATTGTTCAAAGCAGATCGGTATGACATTTTATGAGACTGCACAGGAGCTCCATCATTATTGTCTCCTAGTAGGTTGGAAGTTCCTATCTGAATTTCATTTCTACCCACTGCCACTGAGTGGATTGATTCAGAGGAAATTTGTCCTATCATAAGGACAGAGCTCAACACTGCAAAGCAGTTGAACAATAATATCTCATTAAAAAGAATTCCTTACTAACTAAAGCAGTATCAATTGTTCTGCATCAAATTATATACATCATTAGCAAAAGTGGCCCTAGCACTTTCTGTGAGGTACACCGAAAGCTATTTTCATCTCTGACGATTTCTCCTCATTAAAAAGCTGTACTGTGTCCTGTGTGCTACAGAGTCTTCAGTACCATCACAGACTACTGCCTTTTTTTACTTAAATGATGGTGTGAAGCTGTATCAAAGGCTTTCCAAAGGTCAAGAAACATGGTATCAGCATAAACTTTGCTGTTTAGAACCTTCTGCATCTTATGAAAAAAGCTGAGTTTCACACAATCGTTGCTTGTGAAACTGTTTTGACTCCTAGCGAGGAGTTGTTCAGTCTGCTAAAAACCCATTGTATGTGAACACAAAACATATTCCACAATTCTGCAACAAACTGACATCAGTGAAACAGGCATATTGTTTTGCATATCTTTCCTATGATCTTTCTTAATTGGAGGATAGTTCTTCTAGATATTTAATATAAAATTGAATGAGTATCCCACCATGTCCCATAGCATTTCTTATAGTGAGAGACTTTAGTTGTTTTTCAGTATCTGTCATTTTTGTGCGGATTTGTTTAAAACATGTTTGAATTGTGTGATGTGTTCTTCATCAGTGAAGCAGCTCTGTAAGGCAAAAAGGCAGAATTTAGCCTTCATTTCATCATCTTCCATTTGTGTGCCATCATGCTGAATGAACACCTGGGTGTACAGCCTTGATTCTTTGAGTGAGTTAATATAAGAACAAAACATTTTTTGGGGGAAAGAAGGCAGGGGGCCCTCAAGTTGAGAAGTAATATCTTGCTTCTGAAATCAGTGGACACTTCTTGCCTAGATGCACTTATGCTTGTTCTGAAAGAATTCAGATTTTATTTGTCAGTAAGAATTCAATTTCATTTGGATCTCACATGAAGCTCTCTATGCATTGCAGTAACCTATAAATAACGTTATTGAACCATGTGGTTCCCTCCCATTTCTATCTTTCGTGGCAGAATATAATCCTGATGTGGATTATAACACTTCTGAATTTGAGTCAGTATCCTCCACATTCTCCTCTCAAGAGCTAAATGTTTGTTACTGGCTATCCAAGCAATTTTTAATCATTTTCTATCTCAGTTTTGTTTGTTATATGTACATGTATTAGACCACAGCCTAAGGCATGCTTCGTGCCTGATGTTCTGTCTGCTAATGTTGGGGACATCATCAGATGATATAAAGGCTCAGAAATTTTGAACTTAAACAAGCTCAGCAAGCTGAATTGTTTATACATATCCCTGCAATGGTCACACTGTGATGTCATCAATCACACTGACATCACAACTTGACCATTGTCTGGATACCTATAAACAGTTCAGCTTGCTGAGCTCATTTAAGTTTGAAACTACTATCTGAGTCTTTATAGCCTCTGGTGATGTATCTATCATTAGGAGAGAAAACATCTGGCGCAGAACCATGCCTTAGTCCATTACCTAATTTCCATATAATAAAAGTTGCCATGGATGCAAATACCAGTCATAAAAGCTTGCAATGTAATCAAGTTCTTGTTATATTTTTTAAGCAGAAATATCTTCCTAAATTTCATAATTTTTAATGTGGACCACTCCATTCAGTTTAGTGAACAGTTCTTTTGGAGCCATTTCCTTGCAAATGAACCCTCTCTAGTATTAGTTAACTAAATGTGGCTGTATTGTGTATGGATTGGTAATGCCTTTGTGCTTTAAGATTCTTAATACAGCCCACAATGATTGTGTCTCTACCTCTTGTCTCCCAGCAGAATTCAGTATTTACCACAAACTGTCATCATCACTGATTTGTCATAACAGTCAACGAACCAGATGACAATCTGTTTACAAGTTATGAAGTTTCTCAAGGAGTATGATATGGCAAATATTAATAGCCTGGCACAGGGCTGGAATAAGTGCCTTCATTGTTTGCCTGAAAGACTGAGGCTAATCAATCCATCTGTGATAGGCACAAGGATGTTAAGCTTAGCTGCAACCTGAGCCCCTCGCTTCACTTGTCATTGTGCAGTATAATCATGATACCATACTGCATACACATCCATCACAATCACCTATACTCAGCAGATATAACTGACACACAACTGTCATACACTACAAGAAAAGAGGCCTATGTACACAGAGGAAGAAAACCCTAAACTAATAAAGTGTCTGAACCGACCTGTCAGGGTACTGCAGCCAACAGTGCCATATGACTCCCTCGTTAGGAGAGAACCATTTATTTATCTTCCTATGAATTTATTCTACTTCTCATACTCTCTTAGGTTTAGCTAGTATAAAATGAAGATGTCTGAGAAGACATTTTCTCTTCTCTACAAATGACAATAAAGATGTTCTGAGACAATTGTCTTGCATTATTTCAAGTAGCTGTTCCTTGGGAGGAGTAGTTCAGATGGCTGGCCTTTCAGGATATCTTCTTGAATCACTAGCGGTACATCTGTTCCTACTGGGTCTTTAAATCACAAGGTTCCACTACAGATCCCTCAAACAGTTGGTAAAATAGGGAACTAGATGTAAACTAAAAAAAGTCCTTCTTATGTAGACCAACCTAATATAATTGAGGTATTTTACAGATTGTCTGTTATCAGCTGTTTTGCCTCAATAGTTGGATTTATAAATGAGTATATCAGTAAAATTTTCAATTGTGTACATGTCTTTTTACCATGCTTCGGCAACTGCAAGGTATCTTAGTCATGTGAGAGGAAAAATGATATACTTTAGAATGATCATTTGTTAGAAATAGCACAGGGTAGTTATTCCAGAAACTAAAACTGATGAAAATAACTGAAAATATTCAGTTATTCTGCAGCTCTCCATGGGTGAGTGATTATAATCATGTTGCACAATTTTAACTAGAGCTTTGACATATTGAAGTTTGATTGAAATATATTGACTGACAACTGAAGAAAAACGTTATATGGTCTGTTAGTAAAAACTACAACCTTTCAGCTGTGAAATACTATAATTATGGTATTACGGGTGATTTAAAGCAAATAGTTGAATAATCTTAACAAAGGTTATAAACTGACTGAACATAGTAAATATTTATATTGTTAATTCTGTCAATAGTAAAATTCAAATGGGGAAACTAAAATTATAATGAGATGGAATGGCTAGCTAGTACTTACCATCATGAAGTGAAATTCAAAATACTTGCCAAAATAAACAAGCAGAAAAAAAACTATATCTACACCTGAACCAGAATAACAAAGTGATTGACAGCTGAGTGTGGCAGAGGGGAGTACTATCAGTTTGCAGTTCCTCGAAAATGCAATAGGTCTCCCGTAGCAGCAGTAGCAACTGTGCAACTCTGTACCGAGTGCATTCATACTTTCCCCTTTAACATGAAGTGTTGGATTCTCTTTGCAGGATCATAATAGTGTTATCACTTTTCTAAGCAATTTCACAACATTTCACACATATTAAAAAAAAAAAAGAAACTCTGATGAAAAAGCACGTAACAACATATTGCAGCCCCTATATCACAAACTGCAAGTATCATCATCAGCTGACAGGAAAGCTGGCAGCTGAGGTAGCAGCAGAGCGATATGAAACTATGTGCAGGATGAAAGGTGTGCCCATTCTCATGCTCTAGTTGACTGCTGCCACAGTAACTGTCCTGTAAACATGTACCTGCCACATACTTTGTTGTTCTGATCCAGATATAGGAAGGGAAGATGGACAGCCTGTGGAATGTTGAAAAGGAAGGGCTGGTCACTCTCACACTAGGTTGATAGGGACCTAGTTGTTGTGAGGATGAGGTATGCTGGAGATGTAGGGGAAGGTGTCAGACAGAGTTGGAGGTTAAAGGTAGTACATAGATGATAGAGGGACAGAATGAGAAATAAAGATGGACTGATGAGCAGTAGCCACAAGAAGCGGAATAAGAAGTGCAGTTAAGAACTAGGAAAAAAGAGGGGGAAAATAGGAGTGATAAAAATAAAAAAAAGTAGAAACATAACAGAATTAATGTAAGGGGATGATGATTTACAATTTGTAAGTATTTTCGAAAAGTCATGATTTGGTTCTGCATGACTTACATAAAAATCACAGTTTTGGGTAAACAACAGACCACCCTCATGTATAAAAATTACATTCATTTCAGTAGATGCAGCCAATCATGATCCTTTGCACCCAGGTAAACAATTATCACTGCTTGACACAAAATGTGGTCAGATGTCTGTGTATCTTTGTCCACATACATATCATTGGTGTTTATGTAAATTATTAGAGTTGCAATTCTCTGCGACAGGTGGAATGGCCATAAGAGTGAATTAGTGTTGTAACCAAACCTGATAAAGTATACAGGGTGTCCAAGGAGGAACAGTCAGTGTTCAGGGATATGAGAGGAATGATCATTTGAAGCAAAAAAGCTTCATATGTGGACAGATGCTATACTATTTGGTTTCCAAGATAGAACACCTTTAATGTATATTGTTATTTATTTTCTCTATTATTTAATACATTGTGAGGTTTACACATGTACGACAGTTAGTAAACATTAAAACATGCATATTACAACACAGCAATTGAACAATATATGTTTTAACAGTTAACTGATGCTTCTCTCTTATATGCCCTCAATCCCTGGCACTACTTTTCTCACAATGCACCATGAACAACTGTGTGTTCAACAGGCTAGTTTAATGGCAGGAACACATCCCAAGCAAAGAGGTTAAAAAAAGCTAGGTATGTTGGACTAAAATAAAATTCCAGAGAGATTGGGTGGACAACACACATATTTACCTAAAAACAAATGGACATTTAAATGTATCCTATCTCAGAAACCATTCAGAATAGGGCATATATCAATACAAAGTTTTTTTCTTCAAATGAACATTTCTGTCATATTCCTGAATACTGGCCATTTCTCCTGAGACACCCAGTGTACAGGGTGTGAACAGTATCAGATGTTGAGTGGTCATTGGGAAGGATGGGAGAACTCCATTTGCTTGTCAGCAGCAGACAGAGTTTGAAAGGGGCCTCATTGTGGGTCTCCATTTGGCCACCTGGTTGAATTGGGCAATGCCAGATGTATGTGACATATGGACAAGACTGTAGCTCTGAATGGATACACGGGGGCAGACATACTCCTTGTCAAGGTTCCAGGGCAGATCCCTGTACTGTGCACCACTTCAAATCTGTGCCTGCCATCAAAGACTAAGTAATGGACTGCCTGCAACATTCTGTGTCATCCCTCACCATTTGTCAGGAACCAAACGCAGCTGGATTAGGAAATTACCATTCCATGTGTAGTCTGCCATTAACATTACAGCACAAATGGTTGTGTGTGGATTGATGCTGTGACTGGGAAGTGTGGGTTGGTGAAGGATTGCACTGCATTGTGCTCAGCAATAAATCACCATTCTGCACTGCCTTGACTTACTAGTTTCTAGTGAGTATGGCATTGACCTCAGAAGAGATCCCATTCTTCCAATAATTTGGAAAGGCACTGCAGTGTTACTCCTGGCATTATGGAGTGGAGAGCCATTGGGTATGACTTCTTTCCTCTTTAGTAACAGTTGCAACTTTCCAAGCGATAAGATGTTACAGATTAAGTTTATCCTCTATATAAGGGATGACATGCAGTTAATATACCTACAACAATAATTTACTTTTGTTTCATTTAATAGAACTGTGAAATGCTACTGTAATTAACTGAGTGTTTAGAGCAGTTTAAGTCAACCAACTACCCTGGATAATTAATGTTCTGTGACAACAAGGGAAAAATTTCTTGGTGTATCATAGGGATGCTACTGATAGTTATTTTATAGGTTTTGTTACATTGGCACTAGTTAGCAATAACATAATCAAAAGTATAATAATTTTATTTGTATAGATTTCCTGTCTTAGGTCTAATTCTTCATGCAGTAATTTGACTGCTCTCTCCTCTCATCGTGGAGCTTGTCACATAGAGCTTTCAAATTACATAAATGCAAAACTATGGCGGTTCATAGAAGGAATCTGTGGCCTTTTATAACCTTTGTCTATGTAAGTGAGAATTTTGTCTCAGAATTTCAATGGTAAATAAATCATAGTTAAACATGTGGCTGCACGTTTGGCTTGCATCAAATATTGTTTGTCCAGTGTAATGGTTATCTTCTGTCTTGTCTTCAAGAACTCAAACTATCATTGCAAGATACTATCCAAGAGGTTGAACAGTTTCTTTCCTTGCACTCAATCTAGCATGGGATTCAGTCTCGAGGACCATAGGCATAGCCTTTTTAAGTGGCTCTCAGCACAGCAGTGACAGAAAAGAAAATTTACAGTGCTTGAATAGTTCCAAAGAATGATACTCACATCTTGATTGACAGAATGTACACCCCAAAAAATTCAGTGTGATTATCACAATTCACCATGAGAGAGCTAGATTATTTTTGTCTTCTCATTGCCATCACTGCAACATTCTCATGGCACTGTGATCTACAATCTTTAGTACCTGTTAAGTCGTTTCCCAGTTACTGAAGGGGTTATTCATGAGGCTGTCATGTCAAAGTCTTCCTGGCTTATTTCAATGAAACCAAGGAAATTCTCATGTAGATGTATAACCTTACCTATGAAATGTATGTCCACATATCCGACAACTTGCGACATCTGTTCACAAGTTGAATTGAAAAAAAGCTATTATTTTTTGGTTTTATATATCTTACTGATTAGTCTCTACCAAATACCAGTTGACATCAGTTGTTTGATCTCATTGTGAACAAGCAGCAAGATGTAAGATATGGTACTTCATTGATTTTCAACAGGGATTGAAATTGGCAAATAGCCTCAATACACAAAGGAGATTTCCAGAATTGGAAGTGACATTGTCTCCTTGAAGCTGCTCTCTGTGCCTATAAAGCTAAATTTTGTGTTCTCAGTTATTTTATGCAACGAATGAACCTTATTAAGATGTTGCATGATTTTCCCTTTATGTCTCCTATATCTTTCTGAATTTCTCTACTAATTAGTCTTTTATTTTCAGGGAGATTCTTGTCAGACTCCTTGCATTATACTAAGCACTCACAATGATTCTCCTCCCCCTTCCCCTTTCCCCCTTGTTCTTGTTCTTCTTTCCTTCTTCTCTCCTCCCCACGGTGGCCATTTTTTCAGGTGCTTGACATTGTATAAAGGCATCCTACTAATCCAAGGAACCTAACTCGAAAAACAAGAAGCAATACATATAAAATGTTGCTGTCTTGGGTGGAGAATGCACCAACCAGGAACACATCACTTCACCGCTGCAGCCATTGCTCAATTTTTTCTTGAAGCAATGTTTGTTCACTGCTCAGTTGTTTGTTCAACAAACTGTTCCTTAAAGGGACTACCAACAGTAATTAATAACTTCGGTCCTTAATTTGCCAGACATAATTACTTTCTCATCTCTGTGTTAAAAGTCAAAATTCTAAATCATGCTGTGGAATCAATCTGGTATGATATATTGATTTTTCTCCAAGATTCCTTTCACTAAATTCTTTAATCAGTTTAGCTGTTGGAAGTCATTGGATAATAAGCTTCTGCCCTCAGATAACAGGCTTCTGCCTTATCTACAGTTTCACCGACATTTTCAGTCAGAGCATCTTTGTAACTGGACTTGTCAAAACACAGTTTGCTATAAACTTTACCTGTAGGTGTAGACATAGCATTGTCTGATTTCTTAGGCAGCTCACAGCATTTTACTAAAAATTAAATGCTGAAAATTAAATACTTTTCTGTCAGTTTCTAAAAACATCTCCAGATACCAGCTGTACTTCTTTGCTTTTTCTGTCTAAAATTTTTCTATCTTCTGCTCTTTCTCTCCACTTTCCTTTTTCCACAGTTTCATGACATTCTACATAACAGGGAAAAAGAGGTAGATTCCAAAGAAAACAAAATAAGAGCAAACAACAACATATTTTGCTTCAGTATTGCAGCAATAAAACATCTAGTGTTCTTGTGGCAGTACATGCAAGCTGTTTGTTTCATTACCACAAAATTGGAAATAGTTTCAACATAAGAGGTAAAAAGTAGCACACACTGTCACTCCTGTTAATCATCCAATCATGTCTTGATGTTGTTAGTGTATCCTGGCAAGAAACCAGTCAAATATTAATGCTGGTTATAAAGGGAACCTGTAGTTTGATGTGGAATCTGCACCATGGTTCTACTTAGCATTTTCTAAGGAAAATGACCATCTGCCAACTGAACCCAAAAACCTTAAGAAATGTTGTCTGACAACTTCCCACTGTGTTACAAGTCCGCACAATGAGTATCAACTTATATGCACTATAAAAACCACATCCAAAGTGAGAAAGAAGTGGAAGAAATTTACCCAGGTGCACACTCAATTCACAAATTCACCTTCTCTAAATATTATAGCACTGATGACATGAAGGCCCACTTAGTAATGATGGTAACACACTTGATCAGGTTAAAATTACACTAGTAGTCATATCATGTCACCAAATAAAATGCCTTTACCCATTCATATTTAATTGTTGAGTGCACAGCATCAGTGCAGTTGCTCACACCTCTCACCATTTCCTGCTTTGCAGGCCATTTCTGTTGCAACCATGAAGGGGTGGTAGCCATGCCAAATAATCAATGCTGCATTGCCTGTTTAATCACTTATTGAGATCAACACAACTTTAGAATGAAGTAAAACTTCTTGTTGTTGTGGTGGTGGTGGTGGTGGTGGTGGTGGTGGTGGTGGTGGTCGTGGTGGTGCTGGTTGTGGTGGTGGTCTTTAGTCCAGGGATTAGTTTGATGCATCTCTGCACATTACTCTATCCTGTGCAAAGCGCTTCATCTCAAAATAACTATTCCAACATACAGCTATCTGAACTTGGGTACTGTATCCATCTCTCAGTCTCTGCTTACAATTTTTACCTCAAATGCTTCCCTCCAATACCAAATTGACAATTTCTTGATGCCTCAGAATGTCTGCTATCAACCAATTCCTTCTTTCAGTCAAGTTGTGCCACAAAATTTTTTTCTCGCCATTTTGATTCAGTCCCTCTCATTAGTTATGCAATTTTATGCATCTAATTATGCAATTATGCATCTAATCTTCAGCATTCTTCTGTAGCACTACATTTCAAAAGTTTCTTTTGTCTTGTTATCTGAACTCCTTATTGCCCACATTTCAGTTTTGCACAAGGCTACACCAAAATCTATGACAAACAGCCATGAAACTCCCCAGGGCAAAAAATGCAACTTTCTGATTCAAGTTAGTAGACACCAGCCATTTGAAGTGCTAGCATCATTTCAGCTGTCAAAATTTGTGGCAACTGAAGTGATGCAAGTGCTCCAAGTGGCCTGTGTGTAGTAACAGAAGAATGGTATGCTATAAATTGAGAACTTGTTATTTTTAATGGTGTGACTGTCACATTTCCCAATCACTAACCATACAGTGGCTTTAAACAATACGAAAAAGAAAATTCAGTTAAAGTAAATCCCATCTTAATGCAGACATATAATAATGAAATCTCAGTGCAATGTAATATATACGGTTCACATTAGCAGAATCTTAATTGTATCACCAAAAATCTTTTAAGACTGAAAATGAGTTGTGACCTGAGAAGTTTAAGTCCAAAAGGAACTGATTATGAGTATATCTACATGCTTGGCATGTCCTGTCTGTCACTTTGTGCTGATTGTGATGTAGTTCATTTCACGAGTTTCTTTGTGGATTTCAGATTTGTTTTAATACAATCAAAATTAGGCACAACTTTTAAAATCTTGGAGATATTTTTTATTGCTGCTACAGTTTATAGTGGCACTACGAACTCCAAAAGATAACATCATTTGCATTTTGAATCTCCTTCTACATTCCATATATAAAATACATAAATGTTTCACAATGTGTTTATACGTACCAGTCACATGGCAGTGCTGCAGTAGCAGTTTCAAAAGAACTGTGGAAATATCATGACTGTTTGTCGCAGACTGTTGCTGCACTGCAAAAACCATTAGAAAATACATCCTAACATTCTAGCATTTAAATTCATGTTCAATGTTGACAAATTTTCTTTTTTTGGAAATACCTTTCCATTATTGCCAGTCTGGATTTTATATCCACTCTGTTTCAGCCATCATTAGTTATTTCATTTCACAAATAGCAAAACTCATCTACTACTTTTAGTTGCTCATTTCTTCATCTTATTTCCTCAGTATCACTGGATGTAGTTCAACCAGATTCCATTACCATCGTTTTACTTTTGGTTATGTTCATCACACAATCTCTTTTCAAGACACTGTCTGTTCTGTTCATCTGTTCCTCCAAGTCCTTTGGCATCTCTAACAGAGTTACAATGTCATCAACAAACCTCAGAGTTTTAATTTCTTTTTCCTGAATTTTAATCCCAACTCCAAATTTTTCTTTAGTTTTCTTCAATGCTTGCTCAATGTACAGAGTAAATAAAATGGAGGTGAGACCACAAACCTCTCTCTCTCTCATCTCGACCTCTGCTTCCCTTTTGTGTCACTAGATTCTTATAAGTGCAGTCTGGCTTCTGTACAAGCTGTATATAACATTTTACTCACAGTGTTTTATCCCTGTCACTTTCAGAACTTCAAAAAGTGCACTTCAGTCAATACTGTCAAAAGCTTTCTCCATGTGTACAAATTATAGAGATATAGGTTTGTCTTTCTTTATCGTATATTCTATGTTAAGTCCTAGGGTCAGTATTGTCTCACATGTTCCTATATTTCCCCAAACAAAACTGATCTTCCATTCTTCTGTAAAATAATTCTTATCAGTATTTTGCAATCATAACTGACTTATTAAACTCATAGTTTAGCAATATCCACACCTGTCAGCTCCTGCCTTCATTAGAACTGTAATTCTTACATTCTTCTTGAAGTCTCTGTCTGTTTTGTCTCATACTTATTGCATGCCAGGTAGAATAGTTTTATCATGGCTAGCACTCCCAAAGATATTAATAGTTTTGACGGGAATGACATCTATTCCAGGGGCCTTGCATCTAGACCTGTCCCTTACATTCTCTCACCACCACCTACTCCAGTCCACTCACAAGCATCACCTATCTCATCACAGACAGGGCTACCAGTGAAACCAGTCAAGTGATCTACAAGCAAAGCTGCAACCACTGTGCTGTGTTCTACGTGAGCATTACAACCAACAAGCTGTCTGTCTGCTTGAATGGCTACCAACAAACTATGGCCGAGAAACAACTGGACCACCAAGTTGCTGAGTGCACTGCCCAGAATATAGTTCTTCATTTTGATGGCTGCTTCACAGCCTTTGCCATCAAGATCCTTCCTGCCAACACCAGATTTTTTGAATGGCCAAGGTGGGAATTCTCCCAACAGTATATCCAACAGTTCCATAACCCTCCTGGTCTCAATCTCCATCAGTTATTGTCCTACACACACCTATGCCCCTCCCCACTCACAATGTGACCTCAGCAGCCATAGATAATGGGGTTTTGTTGTTGTTGTTGGTGTGTGTGTGTGTGTGTGTGTGTGTGTGTGTGTGTGTGTGTGTGTGTGTGTGTGTGTGTGTGTGTTTTGTCCAATTCCAATGAAGACCTTTACGGCCAAAAGCTTACTTGTTTGAAGGTCTTTTTGTTGTGTCTATCTGCAACTCAGCAGCTCCACTATATGGTGCATAACAATCTATCCTTTTCATACTATTGTTATTATCCTATCTTGGATTTACCTACACTTCAATGATTGTTTTTTCTATGGTACAGTTCAAAACATGGGACAACAAAAAATCAAAAGTAGTACTGCTTGCAGGAAAAACATGGTTTGTTTTTCATTGTTTCATTGACAATCAATACAAAATCATAATAAGCAATACAACAAATACAAAATATGCTTTTTGAATTTCCGTTGAGTTGGTATAATAGAACTGGATCAATCTAACTGCCAAATAGAAGAAATAAGTATATCCGTACCAGGGAGAGGTAGTTCCCATGGAACTGTTGCTGTCCAAAATCTCTTCATGATTTATTTTTATATGTCTCACCCCTTCTCATTTGAATGCTATCCAATGTTTTACCATCATCTTCTCTTTTTTACTTTATTTAATATTACATTTTGATGTGGTATTTTGCCTGGAAGTATATATCCAAATTCTTATGTTATGTTATAAAATAATATTTATTAATATTATAATTTAAAAAGTATTTTGTATGTAATTATTTTACAGTTATTTAACATATTTTTAATTTTTTCCAAACAGTGGACACAAATGGAAGCACTGTACTGCAGTTTGCAGTTGTATCTGTAACACCAACAGAAGAATGCAGTCCTTTGCAGTCAAGGCAAGTTCAACCACTATCAAAGGCTACACAAATGTGTGCAGGTGGACAAGGACCTGATGCATGCAATGGTGATAGTGGTGGTCCACTTATGAAATACACGAATGATTCAAAACCAGTACAGCAAGTTGGAATTGTCTCATTCCGAACAGGAACTGAGTGTGGTCCAACAGCAAGTGTTTATACGAGAGTTGATGGTTTTCTTGAATGGATACTTGATAATATTGAACCATAAGCTTGAAAGTTATTCACTGTCCCAAGTATGGTGTTAAGGGCAGATAAATCAGCTTTATTTATCACAGAATGAAATAATAACATGAAAATGAAAAGTAAAGCAGCTGTTGAATTTATCTAGAACAGTCAGTGAAGAAGCTACCATCATTTATAAAGAAGTTAATATGCTGGAAAAGAGAAATAAGAATATATATACAGATCTGAGATTTGCTCAAAAGTTGTTTTTTTTAAAAAAATTGAGATGCTGGAGGATTTTTATCTAAGATTTTTGTATCCATTTTTCTCTTTTTACAATAAAAAATTGCTCTGATTTAGGGCACAGTTGAGTGCTTTGTCATAATGTCTGTTAATGCAGAAAATATTAAATTTTTAGTGATCTCTATTTATATGATTTTATTGGTTATGGAAATTGTCCATTATGGAGCTCTAGTTTCAAATGTTCATTGAGTTTTGTAATCCATACAAATCTCATTAAAAATATTGCTTTCATTTCTTTGTATAATTTTTAATGATGCCACATGATTAAAAATAAATTCATTCTCTCTCTCTCTCCCTCCCTCCCTCCCTCCCTCCCCCCCCCCCCCCCCCCAATTACCAAAATGACTACACCTTGATGCTTCGGGATGTGTGTTATCAACTAATCCCTTCTTTTAGTCTAGTTGTGCTGTGAATTTCATTTTTCCTCCAGTTCGATTCAGTTCCTCTTCATTATTTACTCAATCTGACCATCTAATCTTAAGCATTCTTCTTTTCTGAACCATTTATCTTCCATGTTTCACTTCCATACAAGGCAACACACTAGACAGATGCCTTCGCATTAACACATTTCTCTCTTTCAGAAATGCTTTTCTTACCGTTGCCAGTCTGTATTTCATATCCTCTCTGTTTCAGCCACCACCAATTATTTTATTGCCGAAATAGCAAAACTCATCTACTACTTTTAGTGGCTCATTTCCTAATCTAATTCCCCGAGCATTACCGGACTTAGTTCAACTAAATTCTGTTACCCTTGTTTTACTTCCCCCAGGTGGCTAATAACTCTTTGGTGAGTATGTGCTTGACTTCCACAGAGTATTTGTAGCACTACTTCCTCTTTCTGTGGTGCAAACCTACACTTCGACTATCTCTTATCTCCTCTGACTTTCTGTTAAATGATTGTTTTGATGCAGAACATGCCTGGACTTGGTTCATGATTTTGGTCTTGATTTCTAGTTTCACTCCTGGCACTGTCTTCACCTTCCACAAACGATTATATGGTCTCCATTATTGGGTTTGGGACCGATGACCGTAGCAGTCTGGTCCCTTTAATCCCACAAACCAACCATTATTGGGTTTGATATGCCATCTTTTCCAAATTTTACAGAAGTGTGTGTGTCATGCAGGGAAGGTTGCCCCTGTGGTGTATTTTCTGTCTCTGCACCTTTCCACACTGACTCCCTCCTTCCTGTTTTTGTTGTATCCCCAGAACCCAGCATGATAGCCATCCCATTGTGCAGAGGTCATAAAGTACCTGCATGATATTATGACCGTGAAGGGATCGCTCTTTTGGTGCCTGAGCTGCACACTCCCTATATATGCCATGGAATATGTGCCAGACTCCTGGCAATGGATTACTAGCCAGGTAGCCATTGCTGTGGCTGGGTGGCACATGTGGGGAGAGCCCCCATTGGGAGTGGGTGGCACTATAGTGGATAGTTTGCTTGTGAAGATACTTAAATTTTCTCCTGTTGGTGGTCACATGGCATCAGCAGTCTCTTCAAATGGAAAGGCCTCATATGGTGCAACAAAGTACAATCCCAACATGTTCACTTCCCTGGCCACACTGTGGGAGGAACACAGGTCTAGACAACAAGGAGCAAAGTGCTCCCCCCAATACCTAGTCTGTACCAGGACTGATGGGGACATCTTTTTGGCCACAAAGCCTTTATTTTTTGTGGAACACATTGAAGACAAGTACAGTGACACTACCGCCATGTCTAATATGAAGAACAGTTTCCTCCTGATTATAGCATCATCTCCTTCCACTGCTCTCTTGTGAAAACTTCAGTGACATTCACGTGACTGTCACTTCCCACAGGAGTCTCAATGTGGTCCAAGCCATCATTTTCACTGTGATTTACTTTCACAATCTAATGATGAGCTGTGGGCCAACTTACAGCAAATAGATGTGCACTTCATCTGTCATGTCCACAGGGCACCAGGCAAAAACAGAGTTGCTATTGGGGCCTTCATCTTAGCTTTTGAGGGTGATACATTGCCTGAGAAGGTCAAGGTGATGGGCTAGTGGTGTGACATAAAACATTGTGTTCCTCCTCCTATGAGATGCTTCAGGTGTATGAAGTTCAGACATATGTCTTCTCATTGCACCACTACCCCTGTCTACAGGGATTGTGGACATCTGCTGCACGTGAACATTCCTTGCACCCCTCCCCCCCATCTGTGTAAACTGTGGTGAGCTCCACTCCCTGCTCACCACATTGCTCCATTTTTAAGTTCAAGAGAAAATTCAGGAGTATAAGACCCTGGACATGCTCACATATGAAGAGACAAGAAAAAAGTTTGAGCGTCTTAATCCCATGCAAATGACGCAATTTTACACTACAGCTACAACGTCATCACCTTCTCTGTCAAAGGTGCCGTCCCGGCTGGATGGGGATTTTCTCTGCCCAGAGACTGTGTGTTTGTGTTGTCCTCATCATTCAATCATCATTCATGCAAGTAGCTAGATTGGACTGTGTGCAGATTCGGAATGTGTACGGGTCTGAGGACTGCAGTTGAGCACGCCACAAACCAATCATCATCATCATCATCATCATCATCATCATCATCATCATCATCATCAAAGGTGCCTTACTCTGTTGCACCTCTTACAGTGGGCCCTCAGATCTGCCCGCTAATACCTGTCCCCCACCCCCCATCCAGGTGGTCGGAATCCCTTCTGGTGCTTCCACTGCACCCACTTCAGGAGCATTGGCTTCCTCAACTGCCAGGGCACTGGTCCCTCATCCTCCTCTGGCTTCTCTAGCTATAAAGAGGTCCTTTGGGACTTTTTCTTCTATGGTTCTTGCTAATCCCCAGTCAGATGCCAGCCAGTGGCTGAAGGAACCACATGCTGCTGACCATTGGACTTCTTGTTCTTTCTGTGTCCCTGAAACCAATTCAGGGACACCTGCCCAGTCCTCATCATCTAAGGAGAACAAGGATGAGGAGGGCAGAAAGAAGTTCCCTAAGATGAAGGAAACCCGGTGGCATGGGGGACACCAGATACTGCATCTACTCTTTTTGTGCCCAAGGAACAGATCCCGGAGGTCCTCGAGACACCGTATCTCCCCAGGCAATGTGCCACAGGACCTATGTCAATGTATCTCCTGATGTCTCAACTGATGGCAGCACAATGCTCTGGGTCATAACATGTCCCAAGCCCTTTGGTCACTTCGTGCCCCGTAGTATTCAGACAGTGTGATCCTCCAGTGGAGTTATAACAGATTTTTCCACCACCCCACTGAGCTATGGTGGCTTTTAAGCATTTACCCTCCATTGTGTATTGACAGCCAGAAACCATGGTTTCCAGCAACTTGAACCCCTACCAAGGTTATTTTAAGAATCATACCAACTATGAGAGGGTATCGGGTGGAGTTTTTATGTATGTGCTGGACTCTATATACAGTGGCCTTGTGCCTCTTGATACACTTTTGGAGGCTGTGGCAGTTCAGGTAAGGCTGCAGTGTCTTCACTGCCAAATTGATGGTCATGAAACTAGCCCTTAGCCATGTTTGTTATTCCACTGGCAAGAGTATCCTAATCTGTAGTCACTCCTTTAGCAGCCGTCAGACCATACACCAATGCTACTCTCCTCACCCACTGGTTACAGCTCTCCAGGATCTGGTCTCTGACCTCCATCAAGCTGGATGGCCAGTCAATTTTGTTTGGACACCTGGTCATGTTGGGATTTTTGAAAACAAACTAGGTGACTTGTTGGCCAACCTGCCGATCCTGAAAATAGGTGTTCCAGAACCAGACCTTCAGTCATTTATATGCCATTGATTACTGGAAGTCTGGAACTCAGAATGGTCTGCCATAATCTTTCCAAACAAACTGAGGACAATTAAGGAGATCAGGGCCATTTGGCAGTCTTCCCTGCATGCTTCTCAGAGGGAATCCACCATCCTCTGTCAACTCTGCATTGACCACATTTGGCTGGCCAATGGCCACATTCATTGGTGTGAGGATCACCCTGACTGCTGATGCATAGCCTGCCTGATGTAGGCCCACTTTCTCATAGACTTCCCTAATTTGCCTGATTTTAGGCGACGTCTTAATCTTCCTGACACCCATCTCTGGTGCTAGCAGACAACACCAAAGCGTCTCACCTGGTGTTATGTTTTGCCCGTGAAGGTGATTTCTATTCATCCCTGTGAGGTCGAGATTTTTTGATTCATTGACCACTTGAGGTGTTGGTGTGGCACCTCTCTCCTGTCCTCCCCCCCTCTGCTCCCCCCTTCCCTTCTCACAGGGGTTTCTTTTTGGGCCTTACTTGGTGGCCTGGCCTAGCCTCTACACTTTCCACCTTTATTCTTCTTCATTTCTTTGTTTTAAGACCTTATGTTGACTGAAATTTTAACAACTTGTATGGGCAGCCTCATTTTCTGGGCTTCTATCTCTGTTTTTTTTTTTTTTCCATTGTGTTAGTTACACTTAGGTTTTACAGGATTTGCCTTTCACTACCTTCCTTTGATGACTACTCATGCTTTGCCACTTAACAAATAAAGGCACTGAGGACCTTGCAGTTCAGTCCCTTTTATTCCAAAGAAACCAACCAACCATGTTTTAGTTTTGGACATCGTCAAATAATCTCTTTTCAAGACACAATTCATTCTATTCAACTTCTCCTCCAAGCTCTTTTCTGCCTCTGTCAGAATTACAGTGTCATTGGTAGACCTCATACTTCATATTTCTTCTCCTTGAATTTTAATTTCCTTTCAAAATTTGTCCTTGGTTTCATTTTTTGCCTGCTCAAGACACAGAGTGAATACCAAGGGGAAATAGGCTACAGCCTTGTCTCACTTCCTTATCAAGTAATGCTTCCCTTTCATGTCCTTAGGCTCTTATATCTACAGTCTGGCTTCTTTATGAGCTGTTAATAACCTTTTGCTCCCTGTATTTTATCCCTGGTACCTTCACACTTTCAAAGAGTGTATCCCGGGACTGATAAAAACCTATGCAGCATTGCAGCATAAAATGGGATAATGTGCACTGAATAAAAAACGAAGTTCTGCTTTTTGTCTGGAAAAGTATGTGCTTCATTGAAAAGAAACTAAAAGTTCATTAGGATGGAAATGTGATAGTGCTAAAAAGAAACATAAAGTACTCAGTGAAATCGGTGGCAATAGTGCTTCAGAACAGGAAAATACCCCTGAGGGTCAACATACCATAAAAATGATTGGATTTGTTGACAAAATACATTGTATGGATCAGGTAAAATTGTATTACATGCACTGAGTATGAATTTTCTATGAGGTATTTAGCAAATTATGATCTTTTACTCTAATATTCCAGGCGTATTTCATGGTAAATTATATTTATTGTTTACATCATTCTTGAACATGTAAGAAAATTTTCTTTTTGGTACAGAAGTTGTGTTGCAGTTTGTCTTACTATTAAACCGATCATTAATGCCTGCTTGGTTAGCCATGTGGTCCAACGCACTGCTTTCCAGGTGGGAAGGTGTGCCGATCCCTGGCACAAATCAGCCCGACAGATTAGTGTCAAGTTACGGTGTGCTGGCCAGTCTGTGGATGGTTTTTAAAACGGTTTTCCATCTGCCTTGGTGAATGCAGGTTGGTTCCCTTATTCCGCCTCAGTTACACTATGTTGACGATTGCTGTGCAAACTGTTTCTCAGCGTACACGTGCACCATAATTACTCTACCACACGAACAGTGGGGCTACACTCGTCTCGTGTGAGATGATCCTGGGGGATCCACTGGGGGCCAGACTGCACAATAACCCTGGGTTCGGTGTGGGACAGCGGTGGGGTGAGTGGACAGCTGTAGCCTATTGTGGGGTTGTATAGCACTGTGGGCTACAGAGGGGACAAAGCCTCTCCGTCGTTTCTTGGTCCCCACTTCCATACAATACAATAAAATACATTAAAATAGCAACAGTTTTCTATCAGATAATCTTCGAGGAATTTTATAAAATATTTTTGTTGTTGTTCTGTCTTGAGTTTGAAGGGAGCTTTTTAAGAGCATCTGGTCCTGCATATGATGATTTTTGTTTTATGTTGTATGGGCTCATGAAAGAGGTTCTGTTTCCTTGTCATGGATACATTGTGTCCTGTTATCCAGTGTCTGGGGCATATTTGAATTATCTAGCACAGGAGTTTGTATAAGTATAGGTTGGGTTGTGTTAGGTAAATTCGGGCCTACATGATTCTTTCCATTTAAGGTTAGCTATAAATCTCATTACTATTTTTTGTAATTTGAATGCTCTATTAATGTTTATTTTGGAGGTAACTCCCCATAAATCTCTGCCATAACTTATTCTTGAATGGATTAGTGCATAGTACATCAGTTTCATCATATTTGTGTGTCTCAGGTAGCCAAGTTCGTGCAGCACATGTAGGTTTGAGCTGATTTTTCCATTTATGTATGTAATGTGTTATCAAAATTTACATTTTCATTGATTATTATTCCAAGAAATGTGCTGCATTTGGAGTTTTCTTCAATGCTCTCATCTATGCAACTGTTGATATCTTTATAGTGAAGATTCTTTTGGTAGCATGTGCGTATCGGAGAAAACGAGGTACTTACTCCCATGTTTACTCGATAACAGCTTGCATTTATACAAACATGAATGCATGCACAATGCAAAGCATGGAATAAAAAACAGAGAAGTAAACCAAAGAGCAACTACATCAATATAGCTTGAAACTGCCGCCACACTGAACATTAACACACCACTGGACATTTTCAGGGCAGAATATCAGAGCAGGCCACTACATGACTGCCTCGTTTAGCACTAAGGAAAGCAGAGATTGAATTAAACGTGCCATACAACCCACATAAGTACTTTTTTTTTAAACCAGGTGGTGCAACATGTGAGTCAGAAGTTTTGATGGGGAGCGGGGTAGTAATACTCAACATCAGTCTCAGCATTGCAGTGCCTGGTGTTCGTGAGGTACAGGAACTCTCTTGTTGCTGAATCTTCTGTCTTCTCTGGTTTGCATACCATTGTCATTGTAATGTCTGTTGCATCCAGAAAAGCTGGTTTGATTCAATCCAAAGTGACCATGGTGGGTGTACCACTGATCATTATGCAGAAAGTATTGCTGCCTCTACTGACTACAATATGGTACATCGTTCATAATAGCTTATGCACTTTATCATTGTGTAAGAGCACATGCATGCTCTTGCCTAGCTCTGTAAAAATGAATAAGTGTCTTTCCAGCTATTTTATAGGCATTGTCAGTCTCAGGTGGCGAAATCTGAGGAGATGATTGTGTCACCTGCCATGCTGTGCAAAAGCTCTCCAGGTAAGTTTAACATTTATCCATATACCAGTTCCCCTGCTGTGCTCTTCAGCTCACTCTTAAATGATGTTTACAGACCTAAAAGGATGACAGTGTCTGTGTCCAGTGCTGCTTTTAACTGCTGATGAAGATGCTTAACTATACTATTTGATTTGGGTTGTAAGCTGTGGTGCATATGCACTTTGTGCCTAATAACATGGTCAATGCTCTGAAGATATCAGCTTCAAATTGCCATCCCTGATTGACGGTAATTTTCAGTGGGACTCTGAACTGGGCAAGCAGGCCACAAAATAATGTTTGCAGTATAGTTTCTACCATGATGTCCTTCATTGGAAATACCTCAAGATACCTGGTGAACATGTCTACCACCTTGAAGCAATAACTGTAGCCTTCCAATGCTGTGAGTGAGTCAACAGTGTCACCATGCACACGTTCAAAACACTGATTTGGCAGTAGAAATGTGCCTAAAGGTGCTATGATGTGCCACATGATTTTATTCCTCTGGCATTCCATGCAATGCTTCACAAATGTTCTGCAGTATGTGTGCATACCTGGCGTTATGAAGTTCTGTTTGACTAATCTGACTGTGCCCCTTACTCTCAGGTATGCCAGATTTTCCACTGATGCTAAATTGCTATGGCACAAATTGCCATTTCTTTCCTTCTGCTGCATCACAATGTAACTCTATGTTTGTTTCAGGCAATGTCATGGGCTATAACCTCAGTCCTTTTGATCGTTGCAATAAATCATACAAATCATTATCACTTGTAATAATGGCATTTCTCACTGCTTACACGTGCAGTGCCATTTGCTGCCATATTCACTGTTTCAACACATGAAATTGTTTTGGTTGGAACATTTAGCTTCCCTTCCATGGACACAATACTGGTTGTGAACTTGCTGATATAATTTAAGCACAACAGCTGCTTTCTCTGGTGTTACCTTAAAGGTATAGGTAAGAGGCTTATGATCCATATTGATGGAGAACAGCTGCCCTTCTAAATGTGTGTCGGGATTTTTTAACTGTAGTATAAGCGATGTACAGTGCACGGTTGCCCAATGTTGCTGAGATGGCAACAGTTTAAGACTGTAGAATGCAATGGGCTGACAATACTGATCAGTCTGTTGCTGAAGTGCAACACCAGTGGCAGTGGATGAAGCAACAACCATGAACACAAGTGGGCCATGCGCAACCTGTTATTCTGATTGGGCAGCCTCTGTTATAGTTGTTTTCTCAACCTGAAATGCAATGTCTGCCTCACTGGGCCAATGCATTCTGTGGTTCAGGTTCAGTACACCTGTAAGGAGTTTTTTCAGCATGCATGATATGCTGGGGATATTTTCTTATGGCCTCTACTTTTTTCTGTGTCGGTCAAATACCCTGTGTGTTCACCAAATATCCTGGAAAGTACACCTCTTTCTCACTAAAAGCACACTTGGCAGGATTGGTTACTAGCCCTCTTGTGGGTATACCGACAAACACTTGTCAAATGCCGTAAGTACTGCTGTTTTGATTTGGACATCACCAATATATCATCAATGCACACATAGCAAAAATCTAAATCATTTGTCACATCATCCTTAAAGAGCTGGAAGATCTGAGCTGTGTTACACAGTCTGAATGGCATTGTGGTGAATTCAAATAAGTAAAATGATGTCGTCACAGCTGGTTTGGGAATGTCTTCTTGTAGCTACAGGGATCTGATAATATGCTCGCGCTAGGTCAGTGGTGGAATATATTGTCTTACCAGAAAAGTCTCCTTTGTGTGGGACCAGTCTGGGATGGTCCTTGCATTGACTTGATGATAGTCACCACAGGGGTGACGTGAATCGGGGCTGCCCAACTGCTATTAGAAATCCTGCAGATATCCAGTGATAGCACGCTGTAAAATTCCTGTTTTACCACTTTTAGCATTTCAGACATCAAACATCTAGGTTGAATGTGAGGTGGTGGCACTGGTATGGTCAAAATGTTGTGAACGGTTGTGTGCTTAACTGGTGGGAGAGCAAGCGACTGCTGAGTGATCTCAGAGTACCCTTCCAGCAACCATATGTACAGTGTATTGCCTGTAATAATGTGTACCGATAATAGGGTGATGCAATAGACTTTACCTAGTGTATGCAGATTAGTAGTCAAATCTGTTAATTGCTGAAATCACACATCTGGCAGTAAGTCACAGAAGGACAAAATATCTGCTCCAATAGCAGGCTATGATATATCTGCCACTGTAATTTGCCATCCAAACATGTAGTGTATCCCCAGGTTAAGGAATAATGTTACTCGATTGTGTGGTAGGTAGTTTGCTGCATATACTGACACTTCTGCCCCTGTACAAATCAGATATTGTAGTTTCCTATCACAGTCCATTACAAAATGTTGACATGTGTTTGCAATAGATGTTGTCTCTACTATGGTGTCTGATTCATACTTCCACTTGAAAAGTGGTGTACAGGTTCGCACATCATTACCAGACTTCCTGTGATACCAACATAAGTTCTTTGCTGACAGCAGTTGATTACCATCTCGTGACTGTCGGCAGCATGGCCATTGATGGTTGTGCATTGTTTGTAATGCATTTATCTATGTGGTCAGGGCAGGGTGGCTAGCATCACTGTGGGCACATTTTCTTGTCGTGGCATCAGTATTGAGACACTTGACGCAGGCTACATTGCAATTATCCTCTCAGCCATTTGCGACTATTCATTTAAATTGTCTGCAACACCGTGAGAATTTTTTGGGTGACTGATGACAATTGGGAAACTACATATGCTGTGCACATCATCGCCTACAGTGTTACTAGCCAATGTGCGTAAATGTTTTAGGAGTTGTGATGAAGTTCTGTCTCCGAGCTCCTCAGTGTGCAATAGCTTCTCTAGTTTTGTTGCTTCTGATTGCAAAGAGCATGTGACAAATGCATTTTTAATTGATGCATACCCTGTGGTATGTGGTGGCATGGCTAGAATATCTTGGACTTCTGCTGCTAGACCCTCCATGGGCACTGCAGCCACATAGCTGTGTTTAGTGTTGTCTATCGATATTCGTGCAAAGACAATCTGACTTTCTACCTGGGCAAACTATAATAGAGGATTATGATGCCAGAATGGTGGGGGTTTTATCATCACCCTGTTTATTGCACTACTGGCTGCCAGTTCAGTTTTGACTGGTGAGTCATTCATTCTCATGTGGGAACAAGCACAGTGCAGCTGGCATGGAAGTTACAAACATCAGTGTTGTGAAATGCTGTAGTCAGTGCAGATGTATTGTAGTTGGTCACAGGGACAGAATGTGATGACATGATGAAAGGCCCCTAGGCTATCAAAAAGTTAAAATTTATTAAAAACAAAAAATGAAACACCAATCAACCATAAGTGTTGACAAAGACGTTAATTTAGAATGCGCGGTAAGGTGTAGACAAATGAAAAAAACCATGATTCATTTTTTTGTACATGATTTTGTTTCTCACTCTCTTGTATGTAGAAGGTCTGTTAAGAAGTACATTTCAGAATGTGACGGGCCATGAGTGTTTTGTATCACATATGTTTCGAAATAAGAAAAACTTTGATACCGGTATTAAGTATTTTTTATTCAAGTGAAGTGAAACCAGTGCCAAATAAAGAAATGGCCCACACCTCGAGTAAACAATTTAGTTTTAAGGATATTTATAAAAAGGTCATAAGATAAACGCAAAATTGAGTATTCATTGTCGCAGTGTGTCTCCGTGACAATTATCAGTACCTATTCGCTGCAGAGTACACATAAACATTTAAGCATGTGATTTTCCAAAAACCAATTAATTTTTATCATGTTGCATGAAAGCTTGAATAGTGATGTTTCCAGGTATTTGAGAAAGATAAGTCTATGATGGTTAAAACATCATATTTCACACTTAGCTACACGTGAATTGAAGTAAATAGCACTAACACATAAAGAAACAACATGATACTACATGAATGATTAGTCAGTACACATTATTTCCATGAAACAAAAGTTCCTTGGCAGCTAGTCCATGGCTGTATGAGTAACATTTCCTCATAAATCTTTGAATCAGTAGATGAGTATTTCTCTCCCAAACCAAGGAGGTGGCACCAAGCATAGCTAGGCCATCAGTGCGTAATGTTTTAGTCCTCTTTCCAATGTTTTTCTTCATCCTCTACCTAAGTAAGAAATGTGCTCCCGTAAGTGCTGCGGTCAGCCGTCTTCAGGCTGCTGCCTCTGAGTGGAGCGGCGGTGGGGAGTCTAGGGCGTCGCATGGTACACCCCAGGTGTTACATGCTTCACCCACTGTCCCTGCTGTTGAGACATCTTCGCAGGTACAGGGCGCGGTTGGGCCACCCTCTCCCCAAGGGGAGTGGCGGGTTCAGCGGCGTTCGCGGCGCACGGGGCGGAGGGTAAATGTGGAGGTTTGCCGTGTGGCATCGCCCGCTCTGCCTGTGAGTGGACGTGGGGCTGCTCCTTCAGCAAGGTCCGAGCAGGCACATGGGGGGGAGTGGTTTATTAGTTATTGGGAGCTCCAACGTTAGGCGGGTGATGGAGCCCCTTAAGGAAATAGCGGAAAGGTCGTGGAAGAAGGCCAGTTGTTCACTCTGTCTGTTTTCTCATCCGAGATGTGGAGGAGGCCCTGCCAGCGGCGATAGAGAGCACTGGGTGCACCCGACTGCAAATTGTTGCTCATGTCGGCACCAGTGACTCCTGCCGCCTGGGTTCAGAGGTCATCCTCAGTTCGTACAGGCGGTTGGCGGAATTGGTGAAGGCGGAAAGCCTCGCTCGCGGGGTGGAATCAGAGCTAACTATTTGTAGTATCGTTCCCAGAACCGATAGCGGTCCTCTGGTTTGGAGCCAAGTGGAAGGCTTAAACCAGAGGCTCAGAAGATTCTGCGGAGATCTGGGGTGCAAATTTCTCGACCTCCGCTATCGGGTGGAGAAATGTAGGGTCCCCCTGAATAGGTCAGGTGTGCACTACACGCCGGAAGCGGCTACAAGGGTAGCGGAGTACATGTGGAGTGCACATGGGGGTTTTTTAGGTTAGAGAATTCCCTCCCTAGGCCCGACAAGGCGCCTCCTGAGACGCAGCAAGGTAGGAGTAGGCAAAATGCAACAGGGAATAACAATATTAATGTGCTAATAGTAAACTGCAGGAGCGTCTATAGAAAGGTCCCAGAACTGCTCTCATTAATAAACGGTCACAACGCCAATATAGTACTAGGGACAGTAAGTTGGCTGAAACCGGACGTAAACAGTAATGAAACCCTAAACTCAGATTGGAATGTATACCGCAGAGACAGGCTGGACAGTGAAGGGGGAGGCGTGTTTAAGAAGTGCAATAATATCGAAGGAAATTGACGGAGATCCAAAATGTGAAATGATTTGGGTGAAAATCACGGTTAAAGCAAGCTCAGACATGGTAATTGGATGTCTCTATAGGCCCCCTGGCTCAACTGCTGTTGTGGCTGAACACCTGAAGGATAATTTGGAAAATATTTCGAGTAGATTTCCCCACCATGTTATAGTTCTGGGTGGATATAGACTGGGAGACTCAAACGTTCATAACGGGTGGCAGGGACAAAGAATCCAGTGAAATTTTTTCAAGTGCTTTATCTGAAAACTACCTTGAGCAGTTAAACAGAGAACCAACTCATGGCGATAACATATTAGACCTTCTGGTGACAAACAGACCCGAACTATTTGAAACAGTTAACACAGAACAGGGAATCAGCGATCATAAAGCGGTTACGGCATCGATGATTTGAGCCATAAATAGAAATATTAAAAACGGTAGGAAGATTTTTCTGTTTATCAAAAGTGACAAAAAGCAGATTTCAGAGTACTTGATGGCTCAACACAAAAGTTTTGTCTCAATTACAGATAGTGTTGAGGATCAGTGGACAAAGTTCAAAACCATCGTACAATATGCGTTAGATGAGTATGTTCCAAGCAAGATCGTAAGAGATGGAAAAGAGCCACCATGGTACAACAACCGAATTAGGAAACTGCTGCGGAAGCAAAGGGAACTTCACAACAAACATAAACATAGCCAAAGTCTTGCAGACAAACAAAAATTACGCAAAGCAAAATGTAGTGTGAGGAGGGCTATGCGAGAGGCGTTCAATGAATTCGAAAGTAAAGTTCTATGTACCTTTCAGAAAATCCTAAGAAATTTTGGTCTTATGTCAAAACAGTAGGTGGATCGAAACAAAATGTCCAGACACTCTGTGACCAAAATGGTACTGAAACAGAGGATGACAGACTAAAGGCTGAAATACTAAATGTATTTTTCCAAAGCTGTTTCACAGAGGAAGACTGCACTGTAGTTCCTTCTCTAGATTGTCGTACAGATGACAAAACGGTAGATATCGAAATAGACGACAGAGGGATAGAGAAACAATTAAAATCGCTCAAAAGAGGAAAGGCCGCTGGACCTGATGGGATACCAGTTCGATTTTACACAGAGTACGCGAAGGAACTTGCCCCCCTTCTTGCACTGGTGTACCGTAGGTCTCTAGAAAAGCGTAACGTTCCAAAGCATTGGAAAAGGGCACAGGTCATCCCCATTTTCACAAAGGGATGTCGAACAGATGTGCAGAACTATAGACCTATATCTCTAACGTCAATCAGTTGTAGAATTTTGGAACACGTATGTTCGAGTATAATGACTTTTCTGGAGACTAGAAATCTACTCTGTAGGAATCAGCATGGGTTTCGAAAAAGATGGTCGTGTGAAACCCAGCTTGCACTATTCGTCCACGAGACTCGGGGGGCCATAGACACGGGTTCACAGGGAGGTGCCGTGTTTCTTGATTTCCGCAAGGCATTCGATACAGTTCCCCACAGTCATTTAATGAACAAAGTAAGAGCATATGGACTATCATACCAATTGTGTGATTGGATTGAAGAGTTCCTAGATAACAGAACACAGCATGCCATTCTCAATGGGGAGTAGTCTTCCGAAGTAAGAGTGATTTCAGGTGTGTCGCAGGGGAGTATCATAGGACCGTTGCTATTCACGATATACATAAATGACCTTGTGGATGACATCGGAAGTTCACTGACGCTTTTTGCAGATGATGCTGTGGTATATCGAGAAGTTGTAACAATGGAAAATTGTACTGAAATGCAGGAGGATCTGCAGCGAATTGACGCATGGTGCAGGGAATGGCAATTGAATCTCAATGTAGACAAGTGTAATGTGCTGCGGATACATAGAAAGATAGATCCCTTATCATTTAGCTACAAAATAGCAGGTCAGCAACTGGAAGCAGTTAATTCCATAAATTATCTGGGAGTACGCATTAGGAGTGATTTAAAATGAATGATCGTATAAAGCTGATCGTCGGTAAAGCAGATGCCAGACTGAGATTCATTGGAAGAATCCTAAGGAAATGCAATCCGAAAACAAAGGAAGTAGGTTACAGTACGCTTGTTCGCCCACTGCTTGAGTGCTGCTCAGTGATGTGGGATCCGTACCAGGTGGGGTTGATAGAGGAGATAGAGAAGATCCAACGGAGAGCAGCGTGCTTCGTTACAGGATCATTTAGTAATCGCGAAAGCGTTACGGAGATAATAGATAAACTCCAGTGGAAGACTCTGCAGGAGAGATGCTCAGTAGCTCGGTACGGGCTTTTGTTAAAGTTTTGAGAACATACCTTCACCGAAGAGTCAAGCAGTATATTGCCCCCTCCTACGTACATCTCGCGAAGAGACCATGAGGATAAAATCAGAGAGATTAGAGCCCACACAGAAGCATACCGACAATCCTTCTTTCCACGAACAATATGAGTCTGGAATAGAAGGGAGAACCGATAGAGGTACTCAGGGTACCCTCCACCACACACCGTCAGGTGGCTTGCGGAGTATGGATGTAGATGTAGAAGTGATAAAAGCCCATCTATATAATGAAGCATAAATATATCATGATAATGTGTATGTAATGAATTTGTATATGTGTTGTGACTGAAGATAAGTTGAAGCTAACAAACAAACTGTGAAAACACAACCCAGTTAATGGGAAATTTTATGACTTTTAAAACTTAAGAAATTTACGTTCGTAGTATGAGCAATGGATGGAATGTCAGCTATAGGTATAAGCTATAATGTTAGGTATATTGCTGTAACTCAATACTTGCATGAATTTTCATTGGAAACCAAACTCAATATAAAGAAATGAACTTTAAAGACAAACAATTTATACTATTTTTTGGATGGTTATAGGTGTCTTTCAACAAGTGGATGGTCAAGTGTGGTGACATGAACATGTGTGTGCAAGCAACGAAATAATTTCTGAGTATTGTGGCTCACAACACTTGACACATTAATAAGTGAACTATAGTAGTTCGAGCTGGTACTTACCTCATCGACGGATGCTGTTGGTTGGGGTTCTCTCTGCTGAAAATGTGAATACAGTGGGTAATAATGACGTTCAAGCCATAAAAATGGAGATCTTCTGCCACAGTGTCAGATTTTGAACAGTGAGCCCACACCCATTGCCCCCCCTGCAGGTCCGGGGTAAGAATAGGCCCGAGGTATTCCTGCCTTTCGTAAGAGGCGACTAAAAGGAGTTTCAACCGTTTCAGCCTTCCATGTGATGGTCCCCCTTGGGGTTTGACCTCCATTTTTCAAAGTTCTACAGAAGTACGAGCCTTTTGGGGAAGGACGCCTTACGTGGTGTACCACTGGTCCTCAGTGCACTAAGACCTTGGCACTCAGCATTGTACCGGCGTTGTAACCATACCCACTATTCCTCAAATTGGGCCTAAACGCCTGATGGGTTGTACAAGTTACGCCCATAGTGCATCCCCATCTGCACCTACGATCATGATGGACTTTCCATGGCACCAGAAATCCAGCACGGTAGCCAGCCCGTTGTGGTGGGGTCGTCATGTACCCTTTAGGTTGTAGCCCCCTGACAACACAGGGATCGTACTGCCGATACCTGAGCTGCACCCTCCCCACGTCGGCCAAGGAGTAGATGCCCGTCTCCTTGGGGCATCAGGACTCCCGGCAACAGTCATCCTGCCAGGTGGCCCTTGCTGAGGCTGGGTGGCGCCCGTGGGGAGACCTCTGGTCAGAGTGGGTGGTATTGGGGCGGACGTTTCGCAGATGAAACGTCAACACGTATCAGGTCGCTCTGCGGCCAAGTCTTTCAAAAGGAAAGGTACTGTTTCTAGTTCTGGTTCTCCTGCCATTTCCCCCTTGGCGACTCCCTGGGAGGAGTGACAGGCCCGCCGGCTTGGGGCGAAGTACTTCCCCCGCTATTTGGTTTGTTCTCGAACCGATGGGGGGACGTTCGCCACCTCCAAGCCCATGTTCTTTGTTCAGCACATTGAGGACATCTTCGGGGAAATCCAGGGTCTCAGTAAGATGCGTTCAGGGTCCGTTCTTATAAAGACCACCTCCGCCACACAGTTGGCGGCGCTCCAGGCGTGCGACCGCCTAGGGGACATCCCAGTGTCCATTGTCCCGCATCTGGCACTAAATAGGACGCAGGGGGTTATTTTTCATCGGGACCTCCTGCTGCAGTCTGATGTGGAGCTCGGGGCCAACCTGGAGCGCCGAGGCGTGCATTTTGTCCGGCGAGTCCAGCGCGGCCCCAAAGACCGTCGCATCGACACCGGGGCCTTTATCCTCGCCTTCGAGGGGGACGTTCTCCCAGAGAAGGTAAAGGTGATGTGCTACCGGTGCGACGTGCGACCTTACGTCCCGCCTCCTATGCGCTGTTTTCGGTGTTTGCGCTTTGGGCACATGTCGTCACGGTGTGAGGCTGAGCCCCTTTGTGGCGATTGTTGATGTCCTCTTCGTGAGGAACATACATGCACCCCACCACCTCGGTGCATTAATTGTCCTGGCATCCACTCGCATAGATCCTCAGACTGCCCCGCATATCAGAAGGAGAAGAAGATACAAGAACTCAAAACTTTGGATCGGCTCTCTTATTCTGAGGCCAGGAAGAAGTATGACCGCCTCCATCCCGTGCCGTTGACCACTTCGTTTGCCTCAGTTGTGTCCACTCCTTCCGCGGTATCCTCACCCCCCTCCGCCTCCTCCCCCCATCCGGGGTCTCTGCCTCCGCCTCCCAAATCCCTCCCTTCCAAATCCTCCTCCCCCGTGGCCCCCGCCCCCTCTGCCCCAGGGGCCACCCTTCCTCCTCCTCCTCCTCCTCCTCCTCCCCCCCCCGCCGACTGAGAAGCGATCCTCTTCTCAGGCGTCCATCGGGGAAACGTTCCGGACCCCAGCTTCCGAGGTCCGGCGTTCCAAAACGGACCCCGCGCGTGAGGACCTTTTTCGGGTCCAGCCCACCATCCCTGTGTCTCCTCGGCGTTCCAAGAAGGCCTCCAAGAAGAAGTCTCTATCCCCCTCTCCACCCCGGCGCGTTTCGTCTAACGCTCCATCCGTGAGTCGCTGCTCCCGGCCGTCCTCAGTTTCGCCGGGACGCTCTACTGCCAGGTGCTCAGCTGGCCTCTCGTTGGCAAATGATGCTGCCCCTCCTACACAACCAGGGACAGCAGCCGCAGCTGGCGATGACTGGATGGAACCGGATTCGCCTCCCGCCGGTTGTAGCGTTGTTCCCTCGCAACCTGGCCCTCCGCGGCCGTCGAGGTGACCAGCTCTTCCCCCATCTCGTTCCCCCCCTTTTTGACTAGCGATGGCCTTGTTACATTGGAACATAAGAGGTATTCGATCTAATCGGGAGGAATTACAACTGCTCCTCCGCCTGCACTGTCCGCTCGTCCTTGGTCTCCAGGAAACCAAGTTGCGCCCGACTGACCGTATTGCCTTTACCCACTATACCTTGGAGCGGTATGACCTCACCCCTGTGGACGGTATCCCAGCTCATGGCGGGGTCATGTTGCTCGTTCGGGACGATGTCTATTACCATCCCATCCCATTGACCACCCCACTCCAAGCAATAGCTGTCCGTATTACTCTTTCTGCTTTTACTTTTTCAGTTTGTACCATCTACACTCCATTGTCATCTGCTGTTAGTCGGGCTGACATGATGAACCTGATCGTTCAGCTTCCCCCGCCGTTTTTATTGTTTGGTGACTTCAATGCCCATCATCCCCTTTGGGGCTCTCCTGCATCCTGTCAAAGAGGCTCACTCTTGGTGGATGTCTTCAACCATCTCAATCTTGTCTGCCTCAATACTAGCGCCCCGACTTTCCTCTCGGACTCTACTCATACCTACTCCCACTTGGACCTCTCGATCTGTTCTACCACTCTTGCCCGTCGGTTCGAGTGGTATGTCCTTTCTGACACCTATTCGAGCAACCACTTCCCCTGTGTCGTTTGTCTCCTGCACCACACCCCATCCCCACGTCCTTCGAGCTGGAACATACCGAAAGCTGACTGGGGACTTTACTCCTCCCTGGCGACCTTTCCGGACCACGATTTTCTCAGTTGTGACAGTCAGGTCGAATACCTCACGGCTGTTATCATCAATGCTGCCGAACGTTCCATTCCTTGTACTACCTCTTCTTCACGTCGTGTTTCCGTCCCCTGGTGGAACGAGGCTTGTAGGGACGCTACCCGTGCTCGACGACGTACTTTACGCACCTTTCGCCGCCATCCTACGTTGGCGGATTGTATTGGATACAAACGACTCTGAGCGCAATGCCGTAGAGTCTTCAAAGACAGCAAAAAAGCTTGTTGGGCCTCTTTCACCAGCTCCTTTAACAGTTTTACTCCCTCTTCGGTCGTATGAGGTGGCCTGCGCCGGCTGTCGGGCATTAAGGCCCACTCCTCGGTACCTGGCCTGACCTCAGGTAATGCGGTCCTCGTTGATCCTGTGGCTGTCTCCAACACCTTCGGCCGGTTTTTCGCAGAGGTTTCAAGCTCCGCCCATTACCACCCTGCCTTCCTTCCCAGGAAAGAGGCAGAGGAGGCTCGGCGACCTTCCTTCCACTCGCTGAATCTGGAAACTTATAATGCCCACTTTACTATGCGGGAACTCGAACGTGCGCTTGCACTGTCCCGGTCCTCTGCTCCGGGGCCAGATGCCATTCACGTTCAGATGCTGGCACACCTTTCTCCGGCGGGCAAAAGCTTCCTTCTCCGTACCTACAATCGCGTCTGGACCGAAGGTCAGGTCCCCATGCGTTGGCGTGACGCCGTCGTCGTTCCTATACCCAAACCCGGGAAGGATAGACACCTTCCTTCTAGTTACCGCCCCATTTCTCTTACAAGCTGTGTCTGTAAGGTGATGGAGCGCATGGTTCATGCTCGGTTAGTTTGGATTCTTGAATCTCGACGGCTACTTACTAATGTCCAATGCGGCTTTCGTCGCCGCCGCTCTGCTGTTGACCACCTTGTGACCTTGTCGACATTCATCATGAACAACTTTTTGCGAAGGCGCCAAACGGTAGCCGTGTTCTTCGATTTGGAGAAGGCTTATGATACCTGTTGGAGAGGAGGTATCCTCCGCACTATGCACGGGTGGGGCCTACGCGGTCGCCTGCCCCTTTTTATTGATTCCTTTTTAACGGATCAAAAGTTTAGGGTACGTGTGGGTTCCGTATTGTCCGACGTCTTCCTCCAGGAGAACGGAGCGCCTCAGGGCTCCGTCTTGAGCGTAGCCCTTTTTGCCATCGCGATCAATCCAATTATGGATTGCATTCCACCTAATGTCTCAGGCCCTCTCTTTGTCAATGACTTCGTGATCTACTGCAGTGCCCAGAGAACATGCCTCCTGGAGCGCTGCCTTCAGCGTTGTCTAGACAGCCTCTACTCATGGAGCGTGGCAAATGGCTTCCGGTTCTCTGAAGAGAAGACGGTTTGTATCAACTTTTGGCGATATAAAGCGTTCCTTCCACCATCCTTACATCTTGGTCCCGTTGTTCTCCCATTCGTGGAAACAACTAAGTTTCTAGGGCTCACACTGGACAGGAAACTTTGTTGGTCTCCGCACATCTCTTATTTGGCTGCCTGTTGTACACATTCCCTTTATGTCCTCAGAGTTCTTAGTGGTTCATCTTGGGGAGCGGATCGCACTGTCCTGCTTCGCTTGTATCGGTCCATAGTACGATCGAAGCTGGATTATGGGAGCTTCGTCTGCTCGTCTGCTCGGCCATCCCTCTTACGCTGTCTCAACTCCATCCACCATCGGGGGTTACGTCTTGCGACCGGAGCCTTCTACACTAGTCCTGTCGAGAGTCTTTACGCTGAAGCTGCCGAATTACCATTGACCTACCGGCGCGACATACTGCTGTGTCGGTATGCCTGCCGGCTGTTGTCTATGCCCGAGCACCCCTCTTACCAGTCCTTCTTCGCCGATTCTCTCGACCGTCAGTACAGGTTGTATGTGTCTGCCCTGCTGCCCCCCGGAGTCCGCTTCCGTCGCCTGCTTCAACAATTGGATTTTGCCCTCCCTACCACCTTCAGAGAGGGTGAGAGCCCGACACCACCTTGGCTCCAGGCTCCGGTTCATATTTATCTCGACCTCAGCTCACTCCCGAAGGAGGGTACTCCGGCTGCAGTGTATTGCTCACGGTTTGTCGAACTTCGTGCTCGACTTGCCGGTCACACCTTTATTTACACCGATGGCTCCAAAACTGACGATGGTGTTGGCTGTGCCTTTGTCGTCGGGGCCGCCACCTTTAAATACCGGCTCCTCGACCAATGTTCGAGCTTTACGGCCGAGCTTTTTGCTCTCCATCAGGCCGTTCAGTATGCCCGCCGCCACCGCCATTCATCGTATGTACTCTGCTCTGACTCACTCAGTGCTCTTCAGAGCCTTGGAGCTCCCTATCCGGTCCATCCCTTGATTCAACGGATACAGCAGTCCCTCCATTCTTTCGCTGATAATGGTTCTCCTGTCAGCTTTCTGTGGGTTCCCGGACATGTAGGAGTGCCTGGGAATGAGGCTGCGGATGCTGCAGCCAAGGCTGCAGTCCTCCTGCCTCGGCCAGCCTCCCATTGTGTCCCGTCATTTGACGTTTGTGGGGATGTTTGTAAGAGGCTTGTGTCATTGTGGTGGGATGCTCGGTCATCCCTCCAAGGAAACAAGCTCCGGGCAGTAAAACCGCTCCCAACTGCTTGGACAACCTCCTCCCGACCATCTCGGCGAGAGGAGGTCCTTCTGACCAGGTTGTGGATTGGGCATTCCCGGTTTAGCCACCGCTACCTGCTCTCCGGTGACCCAGCCCCGCAGTGCCCTTGTGGTCAGGCATTAACAGTGCGCCATGTTTTATTGTCGTGTCCCCGCTTTAGTCAATCTCGTGTTGTCCTGTCCCTGCCATCTACTTTACCAGATATTTTAGCTGATGACGCTTGAGAAGCTGGTCGTGTTCTGCGTTTTATAACTTTGACTGGCTTGTCCAAAGACATCTAACCTTTTTACTTATTTTATCTGAATCTTTGTCAGGTCTTTGTGGTGTCCCCCCATCCCCTTGAGTTTTACTAGATTCCATGTGCTCTAACAACAGTGACTGGGTGCTAATGACCTCAGTAGTTGAGCACCCTTAAACCCCACCAAAAAAAAAAAAAAAAAAAACACCCATTGCTCCCATAAAGAAGACAAACGCCATGGCAATTCTTCAATATATGACAGTCTGGTGAAAGTATGACACTTAATGTGAAATCAACACTAAGAAAGCATGTGCATGCACGTGCATGGTAGTAGCTGGCATGCTGACCATTGGCAACTAGTTCTTTGCCACCACATTTGCCAGTGCACAAGTGTGAAACCCAGCAGCAAGACTAAAGCAAACTGAACATTATTGTTAGCGTGCTAAATTCAAATATGTAACAGACTATCATATTATGTATACCATCTTTTAATTTGTTTTAGAACCCTAACACACATAGGATAAGCTGACATGTCTACTCCATTAAATAAAAGAGAAGCCGACAAATAAAGGCCATCAACCCCTATCGGCAAATGTAAACATGCACAAGCAAAGAACACTGTATGTCTCCATAACATGTCAACGTACAGCCTGGAGGCAATTGTGAAGGTACATGATGAAAGAGCCGTAGGATATCATAAAGTTAAAATTTATTAAAAACAAAAAATGAAACACTGATCAACCATAAGTGTTGGCAAAGACATTAACTATGAATGCGTGGTAAGGCACAGGCAAATGAAGAAAACCACCATTCTTTTTTTGTACATGATTTTGTTTCTCACTCTCTTGTATGTAGAAGGTCTATTAAGAAGTGCCATTTGGATTATGACGGGCTATGAGTGTTTTGTATCACACATGTTTTTAAATAAGAAAAACTTTGATACCAGTATTAAGGGGGGGGACATTGATGAAATTGACCAAAAATGTCAATTTTTGATTTATTTTTTTATTTCTTAGTACATCTCATGGACAATAAGTTCCCAGAGTTTCAATGTTGAAATCACATCCGAATTGCCTGAAAATGAATTAAAAGTGTGACGCGGCCTCCCTGCCATGCCCACCTTTTTAAGAAGCATTTCAGTACCAGCTCAGTGAACAAAGCTTGTGTGTATTACATTCAACAAAACGCATGTGGGATACACATAGAAGGCGATGATACATACTCTTTGGTTTTATAGATCATCTTTGGCCGATCCTGCACTTCACAAAAAGTGTGTTCATGGCAAAACCCAAAATCCAAATGAGTCTCTAAATCCACTCATATGGAAACAATGTCCTAAAAACACATTTGCAACTGCTACAGTTGTCAGAATTGCAACTTATGGTGCAGTTATTGTATTTAACAATGGGAATGTCAGGAGGATGAAGGTATTAGAAAGAATGGGCTTCAAGACAGGAAATTTTACTCAAGACATCCTGAGAAAAATAGATTTACAGCGCGTCTCTGCAGCTTTAAAGTCAGTTGAAGATCTGGTAAAGGAAAGAAGACAGACAACAAGAAACCAGAAGAGAAGCCTTGAAGGGAAAGATGACCCAGAGTACGAATGCAGTGCCTTCTGAGGAAGTGACATAAGGAAAAAAGATAGGTTGAACTTTAAATTGCGTTTCCTGAAAAGTTTGTTTTTTAAAGTTTATATACCTTTTCCTCAGATTCTATGAATGCTAGAATTATGAAATTTTGTACAAATTTTTCTGTAAACCTAATAAACATTGTCTCAAGAGCAAATTTCAAAATTCTGATTGCAATCTGAGATATGGGGCGACATACTTGGAATTTTGCATGAATTTAAAATTGTACTTGTGGAATTATAATTAAAAAATTATGGATATTCTCCTATTTGACCTATTCCAAAAACCTCATGAGAGAAGCTTACAACATATAAAGAGATGAAACAGAGAAATTTTTGTAAAAATCTGTTGAATACTTTCTGAGAAAAGGAACATAGATTATTTTCTGAAAATAAAACTTCAAATTTCATTCAAAACAAGTTGAATATATATAATCAAAGGATTTTATATTTAAATGTGTTACTTTTGTGTAAAGCATGGTACAAAATTTCAGTGCCATATCTCCAAAACTGTGGATTTGGTGCATTTTTGAAATAGTGTGTGTTTTTCATCAATGTCCCCCCTTTCAGTATTTTCATTCAAGGGAAGTGAAACCAAGTAAGGAGGATTTTCTTATTTATGACATGCACTGGTGCACTTGAAGTCCGCTGCCTGCATCTACAATTGAAATGTACAAGAAAAAGTCCAATAGCCTAAAAATTCATACAGACACAGAACATTTCAAATAACGCAATCGTATTATCCCTTTTAAATGTTGTTCATATTTATGTGTATAGGGTAAGATGGGGTAAATCCAACCAGGTGGGTAAACCCAACTGCTCCCTATTTGTGAGAAATGGCAAAGTGGGGCAATTTCGCATTAGTGTTACCATATAGAACATTCGAAAGAACGAAAATGTCACCTTGACAGCTTTGCCACATTTGACATTTAGACACTCAAAAGACAACAAGTGTGTTTTCGATTGTTTCAATTTAATTTTTGCGCAAATTGCATCACTAGCTTTACCTTATTAAATAAAATGATCACAAAACAAATGGTAAGTGATTTGTGTAGTGCATTTAGTGTCCAATTCAGTGTATGTATCATTTTTGTGTAAATTGTTTCTATGTGTGTTAAATGACAAATGGCATGGTGTGGTAAATCCGACCACATATTTTTTATCGTTTATGTGTATGGAATTATTTATTTATGTAAACAAAGTGAATTTTTGTTTATTTTTAGGAAAATGGTATGGAATTACAAATGAAAAATGACAAAACTCAATCAAAATGATATTCGCCAAGCAGTTACTGCAATGCAAATGGGAATGTCTTGACGAGCTGTCGCTCTTGATTTTAACATTCAGAGACTGACATTGCTGTTGCACCACCAGACTAATAAAGTGAATATGCAACGTACTGAAGTCAATTTGAATGATATGTTGCTTCTGCAGGCCATAGCACAGTAAGATTGCAAAAGTTTTTGACTTTTGTCTTATTGGTTTTATTACACGAAGCAAATTTTTTACCTTTTTAATTGTATTTTTCTTTACTTTTTCAACTTCTTTTTTCATAGGTGCTGACCGAAGAACAAGAAAATGCTTTAGAACCATTTGAAGCATGCTTCCGTTGTTTTCCTTGGTTTGACGAGCAACCATCAAGATCATTAGCATTAGAATTTGCCACACAAGTAAAAGCCAATGTCTGTGATTCATGGAAAAGGGAATCGAAAGCAGGACAAAATTGGTTCCGGATTTATGCAACGGCATCAGACACTTTCACTGCGAAAGCCAGAAGCAACCAATGTTGGCAAGAGCAAGTGTGTTCAATCGACATAATGTGGCCAAATTTTTTGAAAACTATAGATGTGTGATGAACACACATTCATTTGGTCCACACAATATTTGTAATGTCAATGAAACGGGTGTCACAACAGGGCATCGGTCTGTCCGAGTGATTGCTCGTTGTGGCAACCGACATGTTGGGCAAATCACTTCAGCCGAGAAGGGGAAACTGGTGACAGTGCTTTTGCCTGTCTCAGCCATCGGAATGTGGATGCCACCATATTTCATGTTTCCCCCAAGCCCACTTCCAAGCGCATTTTTTGAATGGCGGCCCAACAGTTTGCATTGGCGGGGCACATCAATCATGAACGAAATATTTCTGGACTTTTTAAGGGATTTCTGTGCCTTCACACATTGCTCGCCAGACCAGCCAGTGCTGCCATTGATGGATAACCATGAAAGCCACTGGTCGTTAGCAGCACTGCAATAGTGCCGAACAAATGGGATTCATGTGGTGTTGTTTCCGCCCCATTGCTCGCATCAATTGCAACCACTCAATGTTGCAATATTTGGTCTGTTCAAAACAGCGATGAACCAGCAATGCCTCAACTTTCTTCAGATGCATCCCACCCGGCCCATCCAAATTTTCAATTTACCCGCAATGGTGAACCGAGCACTGGAAATCAGTGCCATGGAAACCAACATTAAAGCTGGATTCTGTGCAGTGGCATTTGGCCGATCAACCCACAGATTTTCCAGGATATTGATGTTAGGCCGAGCAAAAGAACCAATCATTCGCTGGAAAAACTCACTATGGATGTCGATGATGGCGATTGTAATTAACAAGAGGATGACATTCCACTGAATCCACCACTCGCTGCTTCAACAGTAACAACATTGACATCCAGTTTGAACGAGACGTTGCAATCGATTCATCCGTTCATGCGCATGCCGCCTCGAGAAGGAACAAAACACGGCTGTAAGCCTGGCCAAACATCCATCCTTACCTCAGATGAAACCATTTCTGAAGTGGCAGAAGCTGAGTGAAACCTGTTAGCGAAGCAAACAAAGAAGGCCAGCAATAAAGCCAAGAAGGCAAAAAAGGTTACCGAAAAAAATTCGAATAATCGAACAAATGCCAAACAACCATCAGCATCGCACAGCCAACCAGACGTTCAAATCGAACCAAATGTTTGCAAATAAGCTATTTCGATAGCCAATCACACTCTGATTAATTAATTAATTCTTCTCTTTCAATGAAATCATCTTTTTTTAATTAAAATTTACATTCTTTTAACTTTCAGGACATTTATTACTCTAAACATTGTCATTTTTTTGAATAAATTTTGTTCATTTATGTAAAAAACATAATTGCTTATAATTATTTCCCAAAAAAACCGTTCATTTAGAACTATTTCTGTGCAAAATCAGCCAAACAAATAGGGGGTCAGATTTACCCTGCCATTTTTACAAATGGCAAAAATGGACTTTTCTCAAAAACTATTGATGGTTTAACAAAAATATTTTGCAAAAAGTTTCTCCTGTACATTACCTATAATTTAACGTATATAACATTAAGATCCAACCTCAGATATGCGTTTTATAGTCACAACAAAATACTAGGTTGGATTTACCCCACCTTACCATATATATTTTATTTTACTTATTTTTTTATTTATAACACAACTGTCAACCTGTGTGCCAGGACTTCAGGGCACCGGTTATGAGCAGGGTTTGTTAACTATTGTTATAGTAAGAAATTTCTATGATGTTGTTATGAATCGTAAAAACTAATTGTCTGTATTTTCTGTTTGCATAAATCACGATGGGTAACAAGTAACGCAAAGAGGCAAAACTTGAGGAAAAATTTTGGAAAGTAATAAGAATTGGATGCTGGTTACATAAAATTTTCCCTAGTAAGCTGTTTTGTTTGGCGGAGCAAAAGTAGGATAGCTATGCAAGCAAGTTGCTTTCATGGTTGTGCTTGGTAGCGCCTCTTTTGATGTAGATAAAAATCTATTCCTCATTATTCCTTTCCTTGAATTTTATTTGTGAAAAATTTACAGGAATTTTCCAGTGTGATTCACATTGTCAGTAAAACATAAAGAACTGCAATACAATAGTTTGTTGCGCATAATATAGATGTAAAACAGGCTTTGACATCACATAAATTACATTTGTCAAGTGTAATAATTAGCATATGAAATTTTAACATTTTTGTTAATCGTTTTTTGCATATTCATATAAATTGGCCAAAAAATATATGCCCGTTGTTGACAGTGATAGAGAAAATGCAATCAGCCAAGATGGCGTAGGATTGCATGATCGAACAATTGAAATTCAAGTGCCCAACATGCCTACTGCAAAAAGTTTAAGTACACCAGAGATGAGTGTCGCAGGTGTGACAAATGATAGCCATGCTTCACAGCAGAATAACCTCGATGACACGATGTTTACAACTGACAATACAATATCGTGCATCTCCCAGAGTGATATACCGCTCACGAATGAAACATCGGAGAGTGAATGGAACATTGGAGAGTAATTCAAATATGAATCTTGACAACATGTTACAAACACCACTTGTCCACAACACAAACATTAACTTGGAAAGTACAGCTGACAGCAAGAACAATAGTACAACTAACGCACTGCTATGGCAGTTATTATCTACCAAAAACACGAAATTAGGTAGTATCAATACAAATTTCAGTAATATGAAATAAGATATGGACATGGTAAAACAGCAACAAAACACTGTTACACAAGTTCTAAATACTATGAGACATGAACAAAAACAAGTATTCAAGGATTTGCAAGACAGAGTCTCACAGAAATTCAATGACTTAGCCAAAAATTGAATGATATGAAAAAGAAGTAAAGCATGAAGTAATTTCTGAAGTTAGCAGTAATATTATGGAGTTAAAACAGAAGGTAGATCTTTTAACAACCATCATGATGTAGTAAAGCAACAGATAAAGAAAATCACAAACGCAAACACAAACATTGAAGCCACACAAAAGCAGTTATGTTCGACAGTAAAAAAGGTAAGCACTGTAGTTAAAAAACAAAATGAAGGCTACAAAGATGTGCCTCTAACTGTAGAAGAGCTTAATTTAAGAGTAGCATCATTAGAAGTTGACTCAGCATGTGCTAAGGAGGAGAGAGAGAGAGAGGATCAATGAAAATCTGAGTGATATAATTAGTAAAGCTGAAGCAGGTACGTTAGATAAGGCTAATACCATTGCAGATTATGGAGTAATGGCCAATTTAAAAAAGGTCTAGTTTTGGAAGGGAGCAAGTCAAACTTTAGGGACATGTTGTGTCAAAACAAGGTATATTACCTGATCCAAAAAACTTGATGCCATACGCAATTGTCCAGCTCCAAGGAATAAAAAACAACTAAAAGCTTTTTTAGGACCAGTATCTTTTTTTCGTAAATTCATACTACAGCAACTGATGAACAATGATGCATTGCTAAACTTGTTACGAAAAAATAGGCCTTGGTTATGGGATGCTAAGTGTCAAGAGGACTTTAATAACATTAGGCAGGCATTAGTCAATGCAAACATTCTTATCCATCCTGATACGTCCAAGGATTTTTGTCTATGCACAGATGCCTCATCTCAGGTGCTGGGCATGCTTGTTCCAGTTGCAAGACGAAGGTAAGGAAGAACCCAAGGTCATCAGTTTTGCTAGTCGCACATTATCAGATGCAGAAAGATCTTACTCTGTGTCAGAATTGGGAAGTTTAGCTGTAATATGGACATTTAAAAAGTTTGAATATTTTTTGTGGGGCAAGAATACCAGAGTTTACTGTGGCCATCAGTAACTGTCATTTCTGTTAACATGTAAACTATTGCACCTTAGATTAGCTAGGTGGTGACTGTACTTACAAGAATTCAACTTCGAGATCATTTATATTAAAGGAAGCCAGAATGTTATTGCAGATGCCTTGTTGAGGTTACTACAAGGTTTAGAGGAATTTGGTGAATTAACAGAGCAAGATGCCGAATTCAGAACATTATTAATGCAAGGTACAACGCAACAGTCTGATTACTGTAAGTTTTGTACACAAATGAAAATTATACAACAGCAGGATTGCAGATGGGGGAGAATTGTGCAAAACCTTAAGCAGGATGAAGGTGGAAAGGTAAGTAAATGGTATCAGGAGTACAATGCCTATTTTGCTAGTATCCCCCACTGGAAAGCAACTCTCAAAGAGCATGAGAAATATGTTAAGGAATGCATTGTATTTATCATCTATCTTATCGGTACTATAAACATCCTGCCACACTCATTCCTTGACAAGGTTTAAAAAACACTCTATTGCTGTTGGATTAACTTTCCTATATAGTTTGTAATTAAATATGACATTGGTTTGAGTACAAAAGCCTTTTAGTATTAAAATTTGTGCATCGTGGTCTGAAAGGCCAGTCACCCTTTTACTAACACATTGCCCATATAGTAGTGCAGAATGAATTAAAGTTTTGTCTATGGCTGTGCTATTGTTCCCCTGCACCCTAGTTGGGAAAAACACAGTGTGCATCAGATCATATGAATTTAGGTGATCTACCAACATCCTTTTTCTTGCACCATCATATGCAAAATTAATATTGAAGTCACCACATATAACTAATTTCTGATACTTCCTTCGAATTGAATCCAGAACCCTCTCTAGCTTGAGCAGAAATGCTCTGAAGTCAGAGTTATGGGACCTATAAACAACAACAATTAGAAGTTTAGTTTCACTAAATTCGACTGCCCCTGCGCAACATTCAAATATCTGTTCAGAGCAGTGCTGTGATACGTCTATGGACTCAAATGGAATACTGGGCTTACTTAGTCACTCCCCCACCCTGCAAGGAACTCCTTGAAAAATAGCGAGCTAATTTGTATCCTAATAAAGGAAGCCCCTGAACTGTCAGATTATTTAAGTGGGCTCCGACATACCAATAATTTCCATAGTAAATCTAATCTAATCAGAGTCAACATCTATAAGCAGTTCATTGACTGTATCTCTAATACCTTTCATATTTTGATGAAATATGCTAATTCCTTCCTTGGAAACATGACGTCCTCTGAAGGTGAGCCCTTAGTCAGAGGGACTTCTTTTAAGCAGTTATACCTATCAGCTGACTTCAATCTAAAAAAGGTGCAGCTCTTAACACCAACTACTACAGGAATTTTTCCATGAGGGATACCACCTTACAATCATGTCCAATGCATGTTGTGAGCTGTGGCACAAGCTCCTTAATGCCCTCCTTGATGAACTCTCCCACCAACTTCTTCCTTCACTTCAGAACCTGTTTCTGCACCTACTCATTGGTTGAAAATTTAATTCCACTTATGTGTACCTTCAGGAAGATGAAAAGATGATAATTTGAAGGTGCTGAGTTGGGAATATCAGAACTGATTCAAAACATCCCAACCAAGTGAGTCCAAGAGTGTCTTGGTGGCTAAGGTTGTGTGATTATGGACATTGTCAGGCAACAAGCACACTCCTCTCATCAGCCTTTTTTTCCTTTCGTTTTGAACGCTTCTTTAGAGTTTTTTAGGGTCTCACAATACCATTGTACATTAATGGTCTCCCCCTGAGCCAGAAATTCGAACCATTATGATTATTTTCAGTCCCAAATCACCAAGGCCATGATTTTTTCCCAAAATTGTGGTTTTGAATTTTTTGGCAGAGGGGAGTTGGTGTGGTGCAACTGTGATGTCTGTCTTTTTGTCTCAGGTGTGTAATGATCCACCCATGTTTCATTTCCAGTCACAATAGAACTCACAAAATCCTCACCTTCCTGTTCAAATTGCTTAAGAAACTCACAGGTGCTAGTGACCCGGTAATTATTGTGCTACTCTGTCATCTTTTTATAGGACCCATCTTGCATGCAGTTTCTGGTATCCTAATATTTCTTTGAGTGATTCATGTAAGAGAGTTCTGGAAACTTGTCAAAATAACAGAAATTTCATCAACTGTCAATCAGCGGTCTTCACAACAGTTTCCTCAGTTTCTTTCACCAACTCATCAGTCAAAATGGGAGGTCACCCACTCATCTGTTCATCATTAACATTTGTTCTCCTTGCACTAAACTCCCTACACCCCTTGAATATACTCACTCCATTCATAACAACTTCGCCATAAACTGTTTTGTTCTGCAAAAAAGTTTTAGAAGGTTTCATTCCCTCTGTGCAAGGGGGCTACAGCATTCACAAGGATCAGAAGGGTGAGCATGTCTTTATCGGCTTTGTGAGACTAGTACTAGTTTTAAAATAAAGTCTCTCTCTCTCTCTCTCTCTCTCTCTCTCTGTGTGTGTGTGTGTGTGTGTGTGTGTGTGTGTGTGTGTGTGTGTGTGTGTATTTAGCTATCTATTTCTTACCAACGTCTTTCATGCAACGGGGCACTACAATGTGATTTTACGTACTATTGTGTTCCTGCAACGTTTGCTCTAGTCAGGGGATGACCATCTACCACTCATTGTTGCCAACACTAAAAAAAAAAAAAAAAAAAAAAAAAAAAACCACAGCCTATTACAATCACCCCAACAATTACAGAGGAATATCACTGCTGGATATAATGTACAAGATTCTTTCTAAAGTCCTTTTGAACAGGGCAAAGCCGCAATTGGATCCGCAAATCGGGGAATACCAGGGAGGTTTTAGAAAGGGTAGATCATGTTCGGAACAAATACTAAACCTCAAAAACATTATGGCATACCAAAAATCAAGGGCAAAGACATACGTAATCTCCTTCATTGATTTCAAAAAAGCATATGATTCGATTGATAGAGAATCTCTGTTATCAGTCCTGGAAGAAATGGGTTTGGATAAGAAAACAACTAATATTATAAAAGCGACCCTTACAAATACATTTTCGAAAGTTAAATTTATGGGCGAACTATCGGAACCCTTTGAAGGGGAGTGCGACAGGGTGATGGGCTCTCACCGTTGCTGTTCAATTGTGCGCTTGAGAAAGTAGTCAGGGAATGGAACACAAATATTAAGTGTGGTATAAGACTGGGTTGCAAAAAGAAGAACCTTAAAGTAAATTGCATTGCTTTTGCAGATGATATGGCCCTGTTTGCTGAAACAATGGAAGAAGCATGGGAGCAAATCCTTGAACTAAAGAAACAAGCAGCTAAAATTGGTCTTCACATCTCCTCTGAAAAAACTAAGATATTGACAAACATCAAGCACTCATGTAAATACCTCAAAGTTCAAGAACAGAAGATTGAAATAGTAAAAGAATTAAAATATCTCGGAGAATGGATTACTTGGAATGCTGGGGAAAGCAAAGCAATGGAATCCAGAAAAAATAAACTTGAATTGGCCTTCCAACTAACAAAAAATACATACAACAAAAAATCCCTTTCATGGGGGTCCAAAATTACACATTACAAGACAGTGATTAAGCCAGAAGCACTGTATGCAGTAGAAACACTTAACATGAATTTCAAAGTCCAAATGGAAAAACTTGAGGTAAAGGAAAGAAAAATTTTAAGAAAAATCATTGGGCCAAAATTTCAAGACAATAAGATTATATACATCAAAAATGAAACTCTCTACAAGAAAATTGAAAAACTTTCAGATTCTACACGAAAAAGGAGAATAAATTTTTATGGTCATCTTCTCAGAATGAATTCCAACAGATTAACTAAACAAATCTTTGACTTCTTCCGTAACTGAAAAACGAAGCCCAACTGGTTTAAAGAAACTGAGAAAGACCTAGTGGAATTAAATATTTCAGAAAATTAACTTATTGATTGAACTGCTAAATTAATTACTAAAGATGAAAACGTAAGGTTCCAAGACAAATCCACACAAAAGTCCAAATCCTTCATCTCAGAAGAAGAGAGGAGAAGAAGATCAGAAAGAATGAAGAAATACTGGGCCCTAAGAAAAGAACAACGCACAAAGAAATGATTGATCCAGCGTACCCCAAAGAGGGTGAGACGAAAGAAGCAGAAGAAGACAATCACACTTACTTTCTGAGTATGTGTTTTACATGGAGAGCCTCCAGAAATTGCAAAAACAGTTGAGCAGAAATGAAGCCTAACCACTACAAGCAATATCTCACTCAAAAATACTGTAGCTGGAGAGAATCTGGAGACGGTGTCTACAAGTTAGATGGATCAAGAAATAAACAGGATGAATTCTATTCAGTTCAGTTGACGAATTTTGACTCCAGTCACCCACTTAAAAAAAAAAAAAAAAATAACAGGCTCCCAAACAGAATGTGTATGACCTCTACATATTCTGTGAATCATCTGTGTTGAACATTTTTGAAGAAAAATATATCAGGAAAGGAAAGTTTCAAATCAGAACTTATAAATCTTAAGAACCAAATCCATAATAGTGATTCAGTAACATAGCTGGGAAATACCTTATTGCAGATCATTAACAAATATTGTAAATCATATGCAAACACAAAAGGGGGAGCAGTAACAAACACCACTTGTACATAGTACAGAGCTACTGTAGAATGTAAAATGCATTTATTTTCATTTTTGGTTGTTTAATCATTTTTTACAGCTTCTGATTATCAAGTACGAAACTGATATGAAGCATCTGATTGGATTATTTATGGGAATTTTATTATTTTTGGTGGAATATAGTTGATCATGTTAGGCTATAGTAAGATGTATAATCTCCTTCACCTACAACATGTTGAAGAAATCAAAAAGGAGTTATTTGAGACGATAATAATAAAGTTCAAGAGAATTCTGAACATGAAGTGGATACCGATTGCAATGAGAATGTTGAAGTTCAGGAGAAAGGTTTAGAAACGAACAAAGATGACAGTGACAATGACAAGCTAATACTTGATGAAAATGAGAGTCAGTATGTTGGAAGGAACAAAGAGACAAAATGGACTAAAACTCCAACGTCAAATAGCGTACATTTCAGGACACACAATATTATTTGAAACTACTTAGATCTATAACTGGTGAAAGCAGTGAGAATGCCTTTGGAATGGTGGAAATGGCTCACACATGATGACATTTTGTATTTACAATGTCATTAAGTGTATTACATTGACAACAATGAAAACTGTACCAGAGAGAAAGTATTCCTGAAACAAGTATCTTGTGCATTAGTCTTGCTTCATTTGGTTAAAAGAAGTTTGGATACCTCAGGAATTCAAATGGATCTTCAGCAGAGCTTAAAACTTTGTAAGCCATATGTGAAGAAAAAGGAGACGATGAAAGTAAAAATAAAGAAAATGGAACTGAGTTCAAGAGGAAAAGGTATATTACATGCACAGTAAAGAACAAACATTTAAATTATTGTTGTGTTGAATCGGTCACCTCAGACTTCATTAAAAATCATCATTTGTTACCATAGCCCAACAGTGATGATAAGATGATTGAATGATTAATATTTCTGTTGTTGTGCTCTTATGTCATCACTGGCTTTTTAAATGACATTTGAATTTTATAATATGTTTAATTAGTGAAATTAGATTTTAAAAGTAAGTGAATAAGCGATGTAATCAACTTGATACAAAGTGCCCGACAGAATGTTAAGAAACAAGTGGCACACTGTGGTTCAACAAATTGCTAAAATCCGAGAGAACACAAAAATTATTTCTTATAGATAGATGTCTGCATTTATTAAATACTTTAAGAGTAATGGAAAACACTCACCAATATAGCAGAAGAGTTGATCATGCGCGTGCGTGCGCGCACGCGTGCCCGCCCGCCAACACACACACACACACACACACACACACACACACACACACACACACACACACACACACCTACCTGTGCCCCTACATTGTGCTGATTGGATGCACAATGCCCGGATTGCATTCCAACAAGTGGACTAAGGTGAGCTCGGAGTTGTGCTTGGTGGGGTGGGTAGAGGGGATAGAGGCAGGAAGAAGGGTTGGAATGGGTAGCTAGTGGCTTGGAAGGAGGCAGTAGGTCTGCTGGCTATGAATGCGGGAGAGATGGGGGGTGGCAGATGCACAGGCTAGGCACATGATACACGAATACTAAGAGCCAGTGAGCTGGGTCACACAATGAAAGTGATGTGGAGGTATGGATTGGGAGAGGACAGAGGAAGGGGAAACTATGAGATAGAGGATATGGGGACAATGGGTTAGCAGAAAGAAGATATAAAAGTTGCTACAGAAAATGAAATAACCTGTGTTTGACATCATTCCTTTTCATATTGAGTCTCCATGCACTTGATCTTAATTATTTTTATTTATGTATCATAATATTTAAACAAGTCAAAATAATTGGCTGTACAACAGTGTCAAAAATATATTTTTCATTACGAGATATACATTTCTTGGATGGTAGTTGCCATACAAACATGTAACACATAGATTCTTGTTGCACTATAGACAAAAAAAAAAATACAGATGAAGATTTAAAAGAAAGAAGGGACTATAAATAAAATGAAATTCAAGTAAAATGAGGAACAGAAATAAATGTATCCGAGATCATGACTGAAAATATAAAATAAGAAATTGGAAGAAATTAAATTAAAGTAAATACATAACCTTAATGAAAAACACTTGGACAAGGATTCATAATGAAAAAAGAATGACAGGAAGAAAAAGTGAGAGGAAATGTAAAAGTTAAAATCATAAATTGAAATGATGCAATAGTGGAATATAAATAAAAAAAATTACATTTAAACCAGTTACCTGAAAAGAAATAACAATCAAAGTTAATTTGATAAAATTTTAAAAATAAAAATTTTGAAGCTCATAAACAGGATTTGAACCAATCACTTTCAGCATATAAGGAATTCATTTTAATCACTCTGCATAGTAGTATTGTTTCTAAGGATCTAGAGGATCACGTGAAACTATTTCTAATAGATTACTCACAAATGATGGTCCACTTTGGTGAATGTCTGCAGGGATGTCAAAAAATTGACTCATTCCAGGGGACCTCTCTTTGTCAGAGGTAGAAAAGCATTTATTTATGAATGAGAATGTTACTCATATACAAATTAAATTGAGGGAAGTTTTCAGGGATTCAATACCAGCACTTTTTTGAATAAATGAATGTAGACATGGTGATACAAGCCCTTCAGATTTGGGACAATCTGGATACCCAATTCTCGAGGAAAAATGCTAAGAACAAGTTTTTATTAGCAGAAAAACTGATTGTAACTGGTCTTGCTTCGTAAAGTGAAGCAAATGTGACTAAGAATAGCATGTGAAAATATGCTTTTGCATTAGAGAAACGTATGTGCTTGTGTACTGGCCATCATGTTCATGAAAATGCACAAAGTGAGCTTTAAAATTGTTAGCCACCCATCTTTCTTCCAAGATATATCTTACCATAACTTTTTCCCTGTTTCCTTGCCTCAAAAACTTTTCTGGAGAAAAGAAATTTCTTGAAAATCTTAGATATGCTGTGAACAAATATCATACATAGCTGGAAATAAACTGTTTATTTATTTATTTATTCATTTTTTTGTCCAAACAGAGGGAAAGGAAAAAGTCCTGCATTCCCAATGGACTAAATTCCTTGAGCATAAGAAACATTATGTTGAGAACTAAATTTTTGTTTCTGGAAAAAAAATCTTATGAATCCATCTTCACATCCTGATTTTTTTAACACTCTGAAGACTGGCCACAAAGAAAAATAATGTGACAAAGAGATGGGCCTTTTGTGCCATTATTTAAAGTGTTTATGGGGCCATTATTTGAAGTGTTACTGGTACATATGTAATTGATATATCTTCAAGAACAACAAATACTAAAAAAGGACTAAGCTTAAAGATTTATTTTTCATGCTTACTTTATTTCTTTGATAGATTACAATTTTTTAAAATAATGATGATAGAAAGTATAATTATCCTTAAAAATTATATAAGGTTAGTTATTCAGTATTTCTTTCTCTTGAGCATCCAAAAATTCTAACTCATTCTACAAACATGAGGTATTTGTGGCAGAATTACAGTGAACTGTGAAACCTAACAAGCACATGCAAGAAATCACATCAATTCGATCACATATTGGCTCAGCCAGTCACAATGGCAGCTATTATGTTTGCTAATGTTTTGAAATAAGTCTTAACAGCAGAAGGCCATATCTGTTGGGAGACAGGTAGTGAGACATCTTTACATTCTTCTCGTATGAAATGATTCCAGTTTTTGAGTGAAAATTGGTCTTCCAAACATTTTATGTGGCCCGAGCTATGTTCGGGCTCAGTCTCTAAAGTGTTAGTAATTTTATTAGGATCATCATTTGTGCACAATAGAGACATGTAAAAAGATAGATAGATTTATATAAAAAATGTAAAAGTTTTATAATAAAGCAACAGTGATGTTTTTTGGATGTGTATTGTAAAACTGTTTATTGTACGTATTTATGGTACTGCCTAATCTTAATAACATGAGATCACTGTCTTATGTTAGAACTTGTATTAATTCTTTAATTGATGTTTGGTGTACATACTTTTCACCTGGTACCTTATCTAATAAGTGTTAAAAGCATGATAACACACACTTCATGGAAACTGGCAACAAATTCAGTACTTTAAGATTATTATAAGTTTTTTGGTGGCCTATTTTGATAAAATGAAATGAAGTTTGGCTTATGAATCCATACCAAGACATCATACAACTAGCATCATATTCGAGGTACAATAGTGTCCAAAAGTCAAGCATAATAATGAAGTGATAATATATTTTCTGAACAGTATGTTGGATGACATTCTCTCCATTACAACAGAACAGTTAATGAAGGATATGGGTACCCTTAAATGATACACTGCTTGACAGCTGCATAGCAATCTTTCTATGAGGTCATTCAAGAGCTTTGAAGATGTTTAGAGGTGCCTGACAAGCTGCAATTTGTGCCCTCAAAGCATTCCACACATATCCAATAGGATTTACATACAGGTTATGAACTGACCAGTTCATTAGGTAAACACCTTTCACAAGGGCAGCTCTGCAGGGGCAGGTATTATCATCCATGGATAAGATGTCCCAATCAACTGTGCCTCAGAAAAGTCATTCATCTATCGGAATTAACTTATTTTTCTGAACACAAGAAATATGTGAATCTCTGCAACTGACATCAAGTAAGATATCTCCACTTAACTGGTCTCTTTCCATGATGTTCCTTTCATTATTCCAGTTAGCTCTTTTCCTCCACATGAATGTGCAACAAGAATCATTCTGCAAACTGACCAATATTTCACTTCATAGAGCACATTCCCGCAGTTTGTTCTATTTAGGAGGTCATTTTGAGTGACCAAGTTCCATTTTTTTGTTTTTGTCATTGCTTAGAACACTAAGCCTTTGAAGTACTGTTGGCTGTAAACTGCCCCAAAGTAATGAAACAGTTATAATGATATAAACATTTCACACATATTGTGTACAACAAAACACATTTCAGACAACGAGGCACTTAATGTAATAAATACAGCAATAGGTGGCACTGTGGTTATCATACAAAACATACATTGGGAAAGTGTTAGTTTCAAGTTTCCTTCCAGTCATCCAGATTCAGGTTTTCTATGGTTTTCCTAAATCACTTAAGGCAAATGTCAGGTTAGTTCCTTTCAAAAGACCACAGTCAACTTCCGTTCTTCATCAGAGTCCAACTCACACTTATTTTCCATCTCTAATGATCTCATCACCGGCAGTATATAAAACCCTAATCTCCATTCCTTCCATTTGTTCATGGATTAATCTCATTGTAGCTGATCCTTCCATAAACAGACACTTCTCTTCACTCCCATGAATGAGACACCAACTCCTAAGTGTCCAGCTTACACACCAACTTCTAGGTGCCTCTGAAACAAAGTTTTGCCCAAAAACTCCTATGCTCAAGGCAGCTGTAAATTCTGAAGACAACTGCCTTGAAGACATAATCTGGTATCCAGATATTTATCCTGTAATGGAATAGTTACTCTTAAGTCAGCTTTGCATTGGATGATGACAAAATGTTGCTATTTTGAAAGAGTAACAAAGTTCTTCAAATTGCACTCAACATTGCTGAGACTGTCGTGTGTATCTGATCTGCTAGAGCACATCTGTGGATTATATCTAGCAAAACAGTGTAATTTTTATGTCTGTAGCTGTATGTTGTTAACTTGACCATAAACTACATTGAGTTCTCTATGAAAGAACAGGTACGAATGTGACATAATTTGTCTAATGCATTGCTTTTTGTTATCTTTCAATCTCATTCCCTATTAGATATAGTGAGTATTTCCACCCTACACAGATTACTAGGGCCCAGATTTTAAGGATAAGCCGTATTTTTTTCCTGAACTTTAACGTGAATTTTACACTAATTTATACAAGAATTCAAGGATTGTAATTTATTTTTCCTTTGCATATAAAGACATGTTTAAAACAGGGGAAACCCCAGATTGGATTATCAACAATATTAGGAAAAGAATAGATTGATACTCACCATGAAGATGAACCACTGAGTTGCAGACCGGCACAGCGGAAAGACTGTTACTCATTATAGCCTTTGACCAAAGCCTTCTTCAGCAAAGAACACTCTTCTCATTGTGCCTGTTTGCAACTCAATGGGTCATCTTAAAAGTGAGTAACAATCCATTCTTTTTCTAATGTTAAAGTTGTATTTACACCTTTGTTTAGGAATGTATTGTATGTTGGAAAACTTTTGCATAATAGGTCATATTTTGGACAACATTTGCAAAAAATGCATACATTTGTCTTAACATTAAAGACACAAGAATAAAAAACATGAAAATGTTGCTCATGTAACAAAGTTTCAAGTGATATTGTCACAAATAAACACAATAATTACTACAAAGCTTTATTTATCAGGGCTATAGTGGACAAGCAGTGCAACGCACTAGTCAGCTCACTGACATGGGACATTAACATGGCTTCTGATGAAACAAATATTGCACGTGGTGTCACACTATTCAGTTTGAATACAACCTCAGTCTAGTTCAACATACCAAAGTAAAGTGCTCCAACAACATGAAATTGTGAGGTTTTTTTTGTAATTTTGAAGAGAAGTTGTTGGGTACCAACAGGGAAACATTATTCTGTAAACTACTTGAAGTTAAAGTTAGTGTAGAAGAGTGTGTCAATGGGCAACAACACTGTAAAAGCACCAAACAGAGCAGCTGTGTGAGGAGAGAACTGCTGAAAATGACAGCAGACAAACTTGGTTATTTGAGCAGACAGGTCCATTACAACAATGTGATCATTCTTCAAGGATTTGTGCGAGATGGTAGTGTCTTGTGGCATCCTACTAAATCTGAAGAAACACTTCTCACAGTTCTTGGAGAAATATTCAACACATCTAGCTCCAGATGAATCTACATTGAAAAAGAACTATTTATCCATGTGCTACAAAGAGGTTGTCACAAAATGTGAATTAGTGTTGCTGACCAAAAGGTCTGAATGTCCATAGATGAAAGCCTTGATATGGGTCAACACTATACTGCAAAAGCTGTTTTTGATGTTCTAAAAGCTGAAGGGCCTGGATAAATTTTGTTCCTAATAGGTGAAGCTTTTGATAGATTAAACAACAACTGCAATTTTGTTTGACAACTCTATGAAGCTTCTGTGACCAGATTGGTGAACAAAGAAAATGTTTTTCTGCTTGTAACACATGGGGCTGAAGTAGCCAAGAGGCTTCACATGGTCTATCCCAGTATGGTGTATATCACATGTCTTTCAGATGCTTTACAAAGAGTTGCAGAAGAGATGCGATCAGATTACCCTGATGTGGACAAATTAATTTCCTGTGGCAACAAAATCTATGGGAAAGCTCTGCCATGGGTGCTGAAATTCAAGGAACAAGGACCTTCAGCAAACCTTCCCCTTCAGCTTGTTCCAACATGATAGGGTTCTTGGCTTAGTACTGCTGAGCATTACTGCACCAACTACACCAAAATAAAGACAATCTTTTGTGAGCTAGATGGTGATGAATCAAGTACTATCCAAACTGTGAAAGAGGTCTTTATGGATAAACTTGGCATATATCAATGCAAAATTTTCAGTGGCATCAAAAGCCATCATATGGCTGGGAGCTGCTGGTACTCCACTGTGTCATTCCCTACATATTTGTCACCATGTGCAATGTGAGTTGGGATAAGCTCATGGGCTTGTGGCTGACAAAGTGCACAACAAATTACAAAGTATTCTCCAGCAGAATCCTGGATATACTACAAAGTATGAAACTAGTTCCTGGGAATGCTACAACATCTGAAGATTAACTACAGTGCATTTCCCCATGCATGTGAAAGTTAATGACGCAGAAACATCTTCTATATATTGGCTCTTACAGAATATGTTGGAGGCTGTATGTGACCAATCTGTGTCCAACCAGAGGTGGCCTGCTGGCTATCTTCAGATATGCTCTTGTGACATCCTGTTATTTGGAGAGGAACTTAACTAGGTACAAAAATATCCTCAGTGACAACCGTAGATCTTTGAAAATAGAAAACCCCAAAATGCACCCTGTGATACAGCACAATTCTACAGAAACTGAAGATTGACAAAACATATTAACAGATTTGAAATACTTTAAAACAAGTGGTGCACAGTAGTAAAAGCGTAGTTCCATTGTTTGGATAGGTTTTATTGTTTTCACTGTACTTTGTGTTGTTTCTTTCCCCCATGACACTTGCAAACATTTCAAAAATAATGTGCTAGCTAATTTCAAATAAGCAAAAAGCAAGTAGTATCCTCACAATGTGTTCAGAAGTGAATTTTACATTACATGGTATATATAAAAAAAGTAAACAAGGATGTTTTTAAACAAGCTTATATAAAGCCATATCTCATTTTTAAGATAGTAAATATTTGCATATTTCGCTGTTTTTTAGTTCTTTCAAATCCAGGGCCTACAGATTACATAGTCATGGTCTCTCTCTCTCTCTCTCTCTCTCTCTCTCTCTCTCTCTCTCTCTCTCCTCTCTCTCTCTCCCCCCCCCCTCCCCACCTCCCTCCTCTCTCAACAGGTTGGGGAGGGAGGGGGAAATCTCAATGATCAGTTACTGTGTGTTAGCTCAGGTTTGCTCTTTCCAGGCTTCCCAATTATTATGGTCAACTTTTGGACATAAATGTTATAATACATACAATCTTGGCCACAAGAAACAGGTAAGTGGTATTGCTTGATGAATATATTTGATTTTTCTGGCTCCAAACAGCCTCAATTAATGTGCAACACGTTCTAAATAGATGACTTTTAAAGCTTAATATTATTTGTGCATTTCATATGTGCAGCATCTATGATACATGATGTCTGAAAAGAAGTTACAAATAATTTGTGGTCATGATACAATAATGTAGGAGAGGACCAGCCATTGATTAATTTCTAAACAACTCAGATGACAACCAGTGCTGTTTGTTTTATATCGCACAAATCCTGTGAATTGTTTCATAACAATATATTTCTGGTGAAGAGAGTTACTAAAAACATCCATAGTTCTGAAGGAAAAGTTTGGAGCATGCAGTGTCTTTGTTAAATGGGTGAAGATGTAAGCAGGAGGTAGAGATCCACAAGTTATTTGTTTGCATGAAATAGATGTTCTAGGGTGCTGCATCTCTGGATCGAAGCCACAAGAGTGGTACTTGTTCCTCGTCACTAGTTTTTCATGTGGCTCAGCTTCACTTAACTATCAGTTCCATCACTTGGCTTCATGTGGCCAAGTAGTCATCAACTGTGGGACAACAAGCATATGGCCATACCATGCAGCTATGGAAATGTGGCAGTTTGTTATGTCACAATGCAGTGGAAAGTGTAGTGGTGAGCAAAGGAAGTTTATCACACTTGAGCACTCTGTTGACTTTGCAGCCACAGGAAGCACGGCCTAATGTGCCACACGTAGATATACATGACATACATGTGGCTGTGTTATTAGATGAGATAGTAATGGTCATCTTTGGCAACTTCTGCCATGCCATGCAAAATTTCTTCACCCCTTATCCTGTGCACCAAAGCCAAGTAAAGACTACATGGATCAGTCACATACAGCAGTCCTCTAACATATGCCATATGAGCCAATATATGGCAGATGTTTCTGTGTTACTAAGTTTGACAAGCACTGGGAAACACACTGTAGTTAATGCTCAAAGCCATCAAGCATGAAATGCAACCAGTGGCATATTATTAGAGCTGGTACTAAAGTTATGTTATGTTGTCAAATTTTTGGTGGGCTGTTACCTGGTGCATGTAGTGATAATTGTATGTTGTTTACAGCAACATATTTTATGACAATTTGCATATCTTATTCACAGACATCTGGCATAATATACAGTTAAGAACTGACTATTGCCCTGTTTATAATATTTGGTAATGTAACATTTCTGTTAGTTAACGAGTATTGCTATTTTTTCAGTCTCTGTCACAAGTGCTAGTATGAGAGCTCTTATCATCACTGGCATCTTGAAAACTTTCAGTATAATCACAGTCATCATCTTCACGGCAGTCTTCTGTTTTTATGTTACCAGTTTGTTGCTTAGATTCCACCGGTTTGTCCGTTCCTTTTTCTGACTTATCTTCCACTATTTCTTCAATTTTAACACCTTGATGCTTTGTTATTCCTTGTGTATCATCTTCACATTCACTTTCACATGCAATTGTTTCTGCATTTTCATTGATAGATACTTTTAATCCAAGTTTTGAACACTTATCATCGGAAAAGACACTTGGGCTGAAATGTCCATAATCTTGATACTTTTTAGGGATATCATGAACAGCAATTTTCAGACCAGGTTTACACTGTTCGTTCTTCCGTTTTTTGAACTTTTCTTTCATTCCTGCCTATGAAGTGAAATACATTTAGATAAGATATTGTAATTATGGTAACCAAAACTGAAAAAGTGGTAGTAAAAATAATTGTCTGAACAAATAGAACATTTAAGATAAAAAGAAAGTTAGAGTAAAGATTATGAAAATACTCAATGTACAATCTGTATAACATGTAAAAAAAATCTTAACCCATATATACAGTCCAGTCACATTAATGTGACCACTGCCTATGTCCAACTTCAACGTGCAATAACCACTCATAGAACACAGGTGGCAGTGCTGGCAGTGGAGGTTACATCAAGCATGTTTAGGGGATGCAGAAAACAATACAGTCATTGTCATAATGTGGAAACGGAGGGATTTATTTGATATTGAGAGGGGCATGATCATTGGTTATCGAACCAAGGGTGGAAACATTTCTGAAATGGCTATGTTTGTAAACAGTTCCTGTCCCACCATAGTTAAAGTGTACCATGCATGGCAAAATGGTACTATCCAAAACTGGTGCTGAGGCAACTCTGGTGCATCACAGGGGTGAATAATGACTGTGAAAATGTATATGAGTGAACAGATATATAACTGTTGAGAAACTGATCACCCAGATGAACCAAGGGGCTATCAACAGTGTCTCCTCAATGGCCATTCAGTGAACATTGCTATGTAAGAGCTGCTGCAGCCGACCCCTGGGTCATGCACCAATGTTGACTGCTGTTCTTTGGCGGCGAAGGCCGTAATTTGTATGCCAGTACTGCAACTGGATGTCCACTGAGTCACGACAGTTGGCCTTTTCAGATGAATCATGCTTTATGCTACATCTGACAGGTGGTTGTTGGTGTGTACAGTATGAAATATCTGAAAGTAAACACTCTGCATATGTTATGATCTAGGGAATGTTTTCATGGTATTCTCTGGATGAGCTCATCATTCTGGAAGGTACTGTGGATCAATACAAATATGCATCTATCCTTGGGGACCACGTCCACATCTATATGTAGTTTGTTTTTCCTCCACATGATGGCATCTACCAGTAGGACACTGCAGCATGCTACTCTGCTTACAGTGTATGTGTGTGCTTTGAAGAGCACCTGGCCTGGCTACCAAATTCCCTTAATTTACATCCAAAAGAGAATCTGTGGGACTACCTCGATTGGGCTGTTTGTACCATGGATGTTCAACAGAGAAACATAACACAGCTCGCCACAGCACTGGAGTTGGCAGGCTCCACATCCCTGTCGGTACCTTACAGAACTTCACTGGCATTCTCCCTGCACATCTCACAATGGTCCACGGCTGCAAAAGGCCACTTGGGAGGCTTTTGACAGGTGATCACATTTATGTAACTAGACAGTGTACAAAGTATTTTGTAACACACACAGTATTCAGAAAACTGTTGTCTTAAAAACACACCATGTAAGTAGATTAAATGCTCATAAAACACGAGTAACAAATTAAATCAAAATGTCATATAAAACAAAGAAAACACTTCACATCAAGAGACACAGATGATGGCAGGATTCAATAACATTATAATTTTTTAAGTGTAAGTAAATTCATCAGAGGATCAAATTGTATGTATTTCAAAGAAAAAACAAGTTCCTCCAGCAGCAAGATAAGGTTGGTCTGTAATGCAGTAAAAACAAGACACAAAACAAAAATAAGTAAATAAAAATGAGGGAATCTACTTAAAGGCAAATAATGAACTGATCTAAGATAGTCAGAAAATTGGCAAACCTTTTAATAAGTTTCTTTCTGTCAGTTGCATAATATTTGAGTCTGAACACTTCCTTAGTAGATAGCCTACATTTTCTAAGACAGAATTCAAGAATAAGTTTGATAAAATAAAACCACACTTTGTATCTACAAAAGAAGTTTACAGCATCATTAAATCTCTAAAAGTAAATATTCGGGAGCTTATAATAAAACCACCCATGTGAAGTTTGCTGGTCTCCCATCGGGCATCTCCCCAGGTGATGGATAGGGGAATGCTCACCAGATATGGTGGGTACCAGGGAAATAAAATACCTGGGGTGGACCAAGACTAGCAACTGCTGCCTTGTAGTATGATATTGCCTTATCAAAGGCTAAAGGAAGAAAACCTTGGAAACACTTAGCACAGAAAACCATTTTCAGTAGCAAACAGTGTGGATTTCACAAAGGACTGTCTACTGAACAGACTTTATTTATTTTGATGGTTGTACTAGAATCAATAAATCAGAAATTATTACCAGTGGGAACATTTTATAATTTGGCTAAGATTTTTGATCTTGTAAAAGTTTTTCATCTTATGTTCTTGGCTGATGTCAATCACAGTAATATGCAATTAAAATCACAGAGATACTGCAAGGTAAGTTTGTAGGAATTACTTGTCCCAGTGAACTGTGTGTGATGTGCAAGTTGAGTGGCTGTGAAATTGGCATAGTGCTTATTGTATTTTTTTGTTCTTTAGAATGCCTGGGCTGGCACCAGCAGAGATCCTAAGAATTCTGTACTCCTTACCAGAGGTTGTAGAGGATTCAGATTTTGATGCTGACTCTGATTCTGATGAAGACATTTATTCATCATATACTTTAGAGATTACGAACTTACATTCTCCATCAGGGTTTTGACTACCTCTCATATTTTTTGAAATGATAAATGTCATGCCACTATCCTTCCCACCCCTCCCACAGTGATATTCAGCCATCCACTGAACCTACACAATATACTCAGCCATCCTTACACAATCCCTGCTCCCAACCTCTTACCTCATGGCTCCTATCGCTGTAACAGGCCTAGATGCAAGACCTGTCCCATACATTCTCCCACCCCCACCTACTCAAGTGCAGTCACAAAAATCACCTATCCCATCAAAGGCAGGGCTACATGTGAAACCATTCATGTGATCTACAAGCTAAGCTGCAACCATTGTGTGCATTCTATATGGGCATGACAACCAATAAGCTTTCTGCACACTTGAGTCGCCACCGACGAACTGTGGCCAAGAAACAAGTGGACCACCCTGTTGCTGAGCACTCGGCTGAATATGAAATACTTAATTTCAATGACTGCTTCACAGCCTGCACCATATGGATCCTTACCGCTAACATCAGCTTTCTGAATTGCGAAGGTGGGAACTCTACCTTAATTGTCCATAGCAATTTTTGCATTGTTTCACAGTAATATTCAGCATTCACCACCTCTGCTTTGGTCAGTAATTCGTTGAGGAGCACTCCCTGTCCTCCCAAGACCACTAAACCCAACATTTTCCTCACCAACACAGTCTGCTTGAATTCTGTCTCGCATGGAAAGCCATTATGATGCTAGTGCATTTACTGCTGCTTGGTTTCTGGGGTACTGTGTGCAATCCATGTCTCATTACGTGTGAATATTCAGTCCAGAAACTCAGCATCAGCAACAGCATCAGCACAGGCATCAGCATGGTACTGCTGCAGAAAAGTCAAAGCTACTCCCATGCGCTTTGCTTTGTGTTCTGGAATCAGTTGCTTTGGCAACCACCTGGTGCACAATTTTCAGAACACAGTTTCATGCAACAAGGAGTGGCTCATCTGTGTGAACAGACTGCTAAGTTCTGTGACTGGAAAGCAATGATTCTCCATAATGTGTTACCACACAAGCTCCATAACATTGCCTGTAATGATGGATGGCCTCCAGCTGTGCTCCTCACCATGAACTTTTTGGTGACCTGCTGTAAACCCTCTGTACCAGCAATGCACCATCAGCTCACTTGTGACATTAGGCCCATAGACCTAGCACAGCTGACAATGAGTTTCATTCGGCACTATGTTCTGTGTCTTAAAAAAACTTTATCATTGACCACACTTCACACACAGTGGGAACTGGAATATAAGCCTCCATTTTCAACTGCTGCTATAATGCTACTGTGGTTTGTTGGCTGTGGGACGAGTAGAAACTTAGTTTATGGATGTGTCTTGTACTGCCCAATCCAATAATAATAAAACGAGGACACGTAGTAAGTAGATGTATATCAGCAATGTCACACAGGATGAATTGGCAAAAGGATTAAAAATCTCCAACTCTGCTGGCACTGACAGTGTCCCTGCAACAGTCTTAAAGTTGGGTGCTTTAAACCCAACTGAACCTCTTACACGCCTATGTGACTGCTCACCTAAGCAGGTAGTTCCCTGATGTACTGAAAATTTCTAACATATTTGAAATTTATAAAAAAGGCATGAGAGATTATGTAAATAACTATGGGAACATTACATAAATACTGTCACAAAACAACTTAGCAACAAAACTATCACTAAAATTTGACAGTCCTCCAAACAAGGATATGCAACAACCCATTTATCTCTTAACAATAATGAACCAGACTGTAGAAGAACAGAGACCAAATTCTAAGGGTTGCAATTGCAAAGAAATTAAAAATGGAATAAGCACATAGAATATCTGAATGCAAAATGAAGCAAAACCTGCTACTTTTTTTCCTCGCTAAAATTCTGTCCTAGTGTTAAAACAATAAAGGCTATCTCCTTTGCCTGCAATATAATAGCAAGAAACCATCTAAAGAAATGTCTGAAGACATAAACTGAGAGGTAAGACGATTGGATTACTATTGAATTTTGACAAGACTAAGTACATACAAAGAAGGACTTGCCACAGCACTCTACTAGATAGAAAAAAGGTTACTCAAACACTGGAATACAAAAAGTACTAATACTTTTCACTATTTTGGACTACTACCTTAATCTGAAAACCCACACCCTAGAATTAATGAAGTCTCTCAATTCAGTAACATCTTGCAGTAAACATGATTATTGCTACAGGTTATTCAAAAGTTACAAAACTAGTTTATTCCGCATATTTCCATCCACTTGTGAATTTATTAATTTACTTGGTTTGGTGTGGGAATACTACTTACAGATAAAATATTTAATACTTTTAGAATAAAGAAGCATGTTACAAGAATTAAATCTGGTTTTGGACAGATATAAAATTATATTTACAATCCTAAGTTTCAGAACTAACAGTCCCTTCCTCAGGAAGTTCAGAGGTGACAGCGGTGGTGATGCTAACAATGTATAGGGTGCTCACCAGAGAGGTGATCAGTTCCCATGCTCAATTGGTGGGAGACAAATGCAGTTTTGTTGCATGAAACATATGTAACAGATGGTAAAACATAAAACTTAATCCTCAGAAACCCTGGGACACTCTCTCTCACACACTTTCACACAGAACACCAAAAGGAGCCACAAGGCAGTTTGTGATCAGAATACACAGAATATAACTAAAAAGAACCTCAGTGTAACAGGGAAACGTGCCTGACTGATCAATTGCAAAATAAAAGACAAAGTATCCATACTGGAAACACATGAAAATCTTCTACCTAAGATACAGTTTAGAATACCAGACATAACACATTCAGTTTACCGTCTCCTAAAATAGAGGTCAGCACAGCCAATAAGACAGATGCAATCGTTGGAGCTTGGTATAAAATGCATTCTGGTAAAATGTCCTGTACAGACACCTGTCCTTGACAAGCACTGCCTACTGGTGAATCATCTGGCTGGAGAAGAAATCTTGTAGATTGGGGGAGTTGAAAAGGTAGGACAGGTCACTCAGGCCACAGGATGAGGGGGATCCAACTGTTGTGAGAAGAAGGCAGTACAGACATTTCAGGTGACCAGAAGTACTGACCTGCAATTATATCTCACATCTTTTTTTATTTACTCAAGTGATTTTTCCTTTTGATTCAATTAACTGCCTTTTGCAGTAGCCACCAAAAAGATCGCGGGAGGTGCACATCGGCATGGCATGTCACAGACAGTAGTTAACGGAAGTAAAGTCCCGTCCACCAGAGGGCACGTGAGAATTAGGCCGCACCCTCTGCCGGCGGAACAACAACAACTCAGGTAGCATGGGCCGTGCCCAGTCAGTTTACATCGGGCATGCCTAGCAGACACTTCCCAGTCTACACTATGTGAAGTGCGACAGAAACGTGAATCGTGTTACTACACAATTAGCGACGAGTAGGGTCGTTCTTTCACGTGTTGCGTCATTGTTCCGGTTTCGCAGCTTATCCACAGCATGGATGATTTAGAGCGGGCTTTGGTTGAGCAGCAGACGGAGCTCATGGCCACCATGACACAAGTGCTTCCAGCGTTGCTCTCAACGCAATCTGCTCCAGCGCCGTTCCCTCCTCCCCTTCCCCCGCATGACGAGACGGCAGAGGATTGGGACGCATATGAACATCGCCTTTGGCAGCATTTACAGGTGTTTCATGTTGCCGATCAGAGGTATGTCATGCTCTGTTCTTGTTTTGGATATCCCCCTCGCTGTATCAAGTTTTGCGGCAGCTAGCACCATTGCAGGAACCCTCGTCCTTGTCTTTTGACGCATTGTGTTCATCGCTGTCTTCCTATTATCGCCGCCGCATGCATGTTGTGGCGGCTAGGGTCGAGTTGTATCAATGCAAGAAACAGCCCCATTAGTCTTACCGGGCATGGGCCGCTACCCTGCACGGTCTTGGTTGCAAGTGTCATTTAGTCACGGAGCTCGGCGCCTGATAGGGAGGTCCTGCAACGGGCCCTGCAGTTGGAAGACCCTTCTCATGAGGAAGTCCTGTCCATTGCTCAATCGTATGAAGTCTCTCACACCACAGGTCAACAGTTGGATGCGTGGTGCGACGTTGTGGCGGTTCGGGGTGGCGCGGCCATGTCCACTGCGTCCGGGGTGGACAACGTGTGAGCGGTACAATCTGGCTGTTACGGCCGCTCCAGCACGGCGCGTAAACAGAGTTCCGGCTGCCGGCCCCTGTTCCCGTCCTGTGCATCGTGCTTTATACATCATGATCGGTCAGAGTGGCCCCAGCGTTGGGCTGTTGGTCGCAAATGTAATAAAAAAAGGACACATTGCAAAAGTTTGCTGCTCCACCTCAAAAGAATCGAAGGAAGCCGGTACAGAGGACATGGACATTGACATTCAGGAAGTTTCATTGGGCCAGGCTCCCAACGCATCGGCACACAAACTCTTTATTGAGGTGTCAGTTCGGTCGCGCCAATTACAACTGCAAGTAGATACGGGCGCGGCAGTTTCCTTGTTGAATGCACAAACTTACTCCGACCTTGGGTCACCCCCATTGGCGCCAGTTTACCGGCGTCTATGTGGTTATGGTAAACAGTTCATTCCCCTCCTGGATCAATTCACTACCGACGTTACTTACAAATCAGTTCCTCAGCCTCTTATTTTTATTGTTGTCAGTGACGCAAGCTCCGCTAAACTTTTTGGATTGGATGCCTTTCAAGCTTTCGGTTTTTCTATCGCAGACACCATACAGTTGGTCTCCGAAGACATTCCCTATCAATCATTGGAATCTTTGACCTCTGACTTTAAGGATGTCTTTGAGGAGGGCCTGGGGAGTGTTTCAGACTTTGAAGCTCACTTGACGTTGAAGGCGTCGGCTCGCCCACGTTTTCTACGCGCGAGGCAGATCCCCTTGGCTCTCCATCCTCAGGTAAAAGCAGAGTTAACCGGCTGACAGCCCTCGGGGTTGTTCTTCCCATTTCTTCTAGTGAGTGGGCTTCGCCCCTCATTATTGTCGGGAAACCTTTGGGAAAATTATGTCTTTGTGGCGGGAGGCCAACATTTTTCGAAAATCGATCTTTCGGAGGCTTATCATCAGATACCACTTGATGAGGACTCCAAACGGCTGGCGGTCGTCAACACCCCATTTGGCCTTTACCAATACCAGCGGTTGGCCTTCGGAATATCCAGTGCCCCGGCAATATTTCAGCATTATCTTAAGCATGTCACATCGACAATCCCTCATTGTATTAATTACCTGGACGACATAATTGTCACAGGCCGCAGCATGAAGGAACACTTGCACAACCTTCGAACCCTCTTTCTCAAATTCAGGTCTGTGGGCCTGCGTTGCAACCTGCATAAGTCGAACTTCTTCCAACCGTCCATTGAGTATGTGGGCTACACCATCTCTCGGCACGGCGTCCAACCATTAGGAAGTTTGGTCCAAGGTATCGTCGACCTTCTGCGGCCCGCTTCGCTGAAGGAGTTACAAGCTTTTTTCGGCAAGATTACCTATTACCACCGGTTGATTCCCAGGGCTTCCATCATTGCCCACCCCCTGCACAAGGGTGTTCCTTTTGATTGGTCACCTGCATGCAAGCGAGTGTTCACCTTGTTGAAGGGCCTCCTCACGTCAGCGCCTAGTTTGGCTACTTTTGACCCCAATAAGCCGTTGGTCCTGCCTACAGATGCTTCACAGTATGGGGTGGGGGTGGTCCTGGCCCATCACAACGTGAATGGCTCTGAGCAGCCAGTGGCATTTGATTCTAAAACTCTTAGTCCCACGCAGGCCCATTACTCCCAGGTGAAAAAAGAGGCTTTGGCCATTGTCTACACTGTTACCAAGTTTCACCCTTACTTGTATGGCATGAAGTTTCAGTTAATCACTGACCATAAGCCATTAATATCGTTATTTGGCCCCGCCTCGCAGATTCCGGATAGGGCAGTCCACAGACTGCAGCACTGGGCATTCATTTTTGCCCTACTGGACAGCATGCCAATGCGGACGCTCTTTCCCATCTTCCAGTGGGCCCGGATCCTAAGTTTGATCGGGAGGAGATTATGTGTTTTCATTTGGATGTGGCATCCCGCCAAGCGGTTGATGGCTTCCTGATTACTAGTTCTAGAGTTGCCAGGGAAACAGCAGCTGACCCGGTTCTCCGGCAAGTAGTTCGCATCGCTCACCACGGGTGGTTGTCCCGATCTCCAGGCCGGGCCTTGGACCCTCTTCGTAATTATTTTGTTCTACGAGACCGCCTCTCAAACTTGGCAGGAGTTCTCTTTCTGGCTACCGAGGATACAGCTCCTCGTGTGGTTGTTCCTGCAAGTTTGTGAAGGGAGGTCCTCACGTTATTACATGAGGGGCACTGGGATGTTTCCCGTACTAAAACCTTGGCTCGCAGACATGTGTACTGGCCCAGTATTGAATGAGAAATTGAGCACTTGGTGGCCGCCTGTTCCCAGTGTTTGAGCCAACAGGTGTCTCCCAGGTCAGCGTTCTCTTCATGGCCGCCTGCAACCCAGGCATCAGAACACGTTCACATAGATTTTGCAGGTCCGTTTCTCAATGGCTTTTGGCTCAGTGTCGTTGATGCTTATTCCCAATTCCCATATGTGGTTCGCTGCTCCTCAGCCACTTCAGAAGTAGTAATCCAGGCACTAGCAAAAATCTTTTCTGTGGAAGGTCTGCCAGTCACCCTGGTATCGGACAATGGACCTCAGTTTATTTTGCAGACCTTCCAGGACTTTTGTAGGTGCTTCGGTATGCGGCACGTTTGCTCTCCCCCCTTTCATCCACAATCGAATGGGGAATCCGAGCGCATGGTGACGTTTTTCCTGACGGCATACCGGATCACATCGACGGGAGTACGCAGCCACGCAGAGCTCCTCCACGGGCGCCAACCTAGGACTCTGCTGCACCTCCTCAAGCCTGGTCCTCGCCAGTCTTCGCAAAACGGCATACCCGGCTTTCCACCGAGTATGTTGGTCTGGGCACGTGGGTCTGGTCGCAATCCACGTTGGATACCAGCGGTGCTCCTTCACTGCAATGGCTGCCGGCTCTATACCTTGCAGGCGGGGGACCGGGAGGTCACCAAAATCAGCTACGTCCACATTTGGACACCCACCCTCCGACCCCTCGGGCGCCAGTTTCCCCATTGCCGGCACCCTTGTTGTTTTCTCAGGGGACGCTACCGGCCCTCCCACCTGTGACTCCGCCATACTGTGATGGTTCCCAGCCTTGGCGGCCTCCAGTAGCTCCAGCACCGGCATCACCATTGTTAGAGATGCCCCGGTGTGAGCCGGCCCCCCTCGCAGGCCCAGTTTCTCAGGAGGCTGGTTCACCTGTGGTCGTCCCTTCCCCATCGTCCCCACCACTGGGTCTTGCCTCTCCCGAGGTGGACCGAAATCCGGAGTTCGACGGCTTGTCGCCCATTCTGTCCCAGACTCCGGTGGCAGGATGACGGGGGCCTCTTCGTGTGGGTCACTTCCAACCGTATTTGAAGGTTCTGGCTCGAGGGTTGGCAGATCCCCCCGACTCCAGCCTTCCAATGGATGTAGAGGTCATCGCTACTGCCCGACACTCCACCTTCCGATGCAGTGAATCACAGTGGCTTCACCCCCTGAAGGAGGAGGAGTGCAGTAGCCACCAGAAAGATCACGGGAGGCGCACATCGGCACAGCACATCACAGACAGTAGTTGCCGCAAGTAAAGTCCCGTCCACCAGAGGACACGCGAGAATTCGGCCGCACCCTCTGCCGGCGGAACAACAACTACTCAGGCAGCACGGGCCGTGCCCAGTCAGTTCACATCGAGCATGCCTAGCAGACAGTTCCCAGTCTACACTATGTGAAGTGCGACGGAAATGTGAATCGTGCTACTACACCTTTTCTGGCATTCTTTTATTGTGTTACCTGTGTCTAATCCACAGTTTTTGCCTGCCATCTTTTTCATCATTTGGTGATGTTTCTACGTGTTCTCTCTATCTCATAGGTTCAGGGATATTTTTTTACTTATGAGGCTTTCTCTATTATCCAGTTAGTTGTCATCTTTCTTTATTAAATGATCTTTTTTTCCTTCTGAGTGTGGCTGGCCACATGTTTTTTTCCTTTATTATGGTATTTTATATGGTAAACTCTTTTGGTGCCAGCCGTGGTGGCCAAGCGGTTAATGGCGCTACAGTCTGGAACCGCGCGGCCGCTACGGTCGCAGGTTCGAATCCTGCCTTGGGCATGGATGTGTGTGTTGTCCTTAGGTTAGTTAGGTTTAAGTAGTTCTAAGTTCTAGGGGACTGATGACCTTAGAAGTTAAGTCCCATAGTGCTCAGAGCCATTTGAACCATTTTTTGAAACTCTTTTGGTGATCTACTTCCAGTATTTTGCAATTGACTTGTATTGTTGAATGGCTTTCTTTATCAGTTTTACAATAATTTTCACTCATTAATTGCCCAGTATTTCTTGTGTCATTATTGTCTTTCTGCATTTGGTGAACTTCTCCTGTTTCCTCTTGGTGTTATTCGCTTTCCACTGATATTCACTTTACATTTCACAATATATCTGCTGCACACTCTTTCAGTGGGTAGTTTACTTAAGTGCAAGAGCACTTCACCCTCTTTTGTCAGTTGGAGATATGTTTTATATCTTCGATGATTTTTCTTCATCTTCAGCAATCAATTTTTGTATGTTTAGCAATTCTCTTTCCTTGCAAAATTTATTCTCCAATTGTGATTTTTTTGACATAAACTGTATGAGGTATGGAAATGTTACGTATTGGTGGCACATGAAAATTTGTGGCAGACCGGGATTTGAACCCAGATTTCCTGCTTATCACAAGCTGTCACTTTAACCATCATGCCTACATGTACATGCTCCTCAGGCTGATCCAAACTTCCATATGCCACACAGTCTATGCCCCTCTGCCTCACAATGTTACTTGGATTCCTGTAACAGCGTTAATGAGACAAGCATGTTCAATGCTAGTATTATCATTGTTTTGGCCATCTAGGCTTGTAATACTTAATTTCCAATTTCTGTTCCTTCAGACATGCATGCATGCATATTACAAAATTTATTGACCAACTTGTATCCAGATTTTCTGTTTACTGTAAGCAGTCACCTTAACCACCTTGGCTATCCATGCATGCTCCCCAGACTGACCCAATCCTCCATATGCCACATTGTCTACACCCCTAGATGGTTAAGACAACCACTTGGAGTAAGTGGAAAATCTGGTTTCCAGTCCTGGTCCAGCACATATTTTCATTTGGCACCAATAGGTAATATTTCCATACATAACATAGTTGATATCAAAAGAATACACAATTGGTGAATACATTTCCTAATTTTAATACAGCTGCAGATCAACATCAATGTCTGTTCCTTCAGATGTGCATGCATGTGTGAAGGAACAGGCACTGTAAATGAAGTATTACAAGCCTAGATGGGCAAAATGCAATAATAATACTAACATGGAACATTGAACAACTCTGCCGCATTAACCCTGTAGCATTCATCCAAGTAATTCTGTGAGCAACAGGTGCATAGACAATTGTGATGTGATGGACTATTATTTGAGCAGGAGGTTTGAGTTTGGTCATGAATGGCATATGAGATGTATGTGCAAGACAATGCAGACTCCAGGCGAGGCTGAGAAGTGGCAGCCCCAGTGTTACTTGGGGGTCCGGTATGTGTAATCACCAGCTGGTGTGACATATTCAACTGTCAAAGTTTGAAATTGGGTGCACATGACATCAGATCCACTGCTGACACACACAATAGCATCTCAAATATTGTTCATCTTTGTGCTCATATAGCATAAAAGCAGCCAATATAGTGAGGGGCGACATGTTGTATTAAAAAGGGGGGACACAACAATTCTGCTGATGTGCAGATATTAGTTGTAATTTGGATATGTAAAAATATACAACACATAGAAAGTTTTTGTAACCATCAATCAGTAGATGTTTAATAACTTATTTACTATTTAATGTACAATAGAGTGAGCACTCAAACTGTAGCTCTCAGCGACACACTACAATTGACATATTCACATGATTTGTAGCATGATTAATTAAGCTATGAGAGAAAATTCAGTTGGCTTTTAAAATTAATATAAATTATGACAAGTACACAACCAGCATGGCAGTATGCATTAGTGGAGGGTGTTACACAAAATATTCAACCTTAGCTCTTAAGATTTATGTTTTTGTTATTTGTTTGTGACTTTGCTTAGTTTCACCCATAACTTATGAATTACCACAGATATCCTAATTATGAATAGTGCATTGGAAAGAGGATCATAAATCCAATCAGAAACTGGTGTCACATCTATAACTATTGCACTTGGAATTAAATGTAAATTTAGACTAGAATTTTAGTGTATGTCTACTGGTGCATTCAGAATCACAGCATTATCTACATATAAAAAGATGTAAAGCAGGCTGATGGAAATGTGAAATTCATTAAGTGACATACATGTGGGATTTCCAATGGAGAGTGGACTGAGGCTACTTAGGGGTACTGTCCTCTTGCTTTGGGCTGTTGTTTGTTACAACTTGGTTGAGGCAGGACCTGTGCTGGTCAGAAAAGTGTTCAAAATGTTTGATATGAGTCTGAGTTATATTCCAGCAACATTCCATTAGAAAGAGAGACATTTTTTCAGTTCATCAATAGTGGGACATGTGATTTACATATGGGACTCTGATTCTGAAAACTGAGGTTGGTCTTTAACTTAGTTTGCCTTGAGTTGGACACAGAATATTTTGGTTAGACTCAGTTTAGATGTTAGTTGTTATATTTTCATTTAAAATTTATCTGAGGACAGAGTCTGAGTTTTTTATTAGCTGTTTTAATTTATTTAATTTTTATGCATTGAGTTAACTAACAACTAAATTGGGGTCTCTAATCACTTTGTAAACCACGTGCCAGAGCAGATGATTCCACCAGTCATTGAAGTAAACAATATTTTGAAGATGATAAATTTTATTATGTGAAAAGTTAGATATTGTGTTGTGGACTGTTAGATGAAGTATTTTGCACCTAAATACAACCTAGTTACATTTATCTTACTAGTTAATAGCATAATGGGCAAATTCATATATTTATTTTAAAATTAAAGTATACGTCAGAGGGCAAAGCAGCATAAGACCATACCCAGAAGTACACATCAAAAGCAACACTTCCATCAAGTACTATTACATCACACAGTGTGGCATACGGAGGTTAGGGTTGGTCCGGAGAGCAGGCACAAATATCTGAGATCATGAAGGTGACTTCTTGCAATAAACTGGAAACCTAGGTTTGAGTCATAGTCTGGCATAAATTTTCATGTGTCACCAGTTGGTAGATTTGCAAAACTAATACAGCTAATGTTGAAAGAATTCGCAACTGGCAAATAAATTTCATATTATTCATGTAACTGCAGATCATCATCAAAGTCTGTTCCTTCAGACTTGGAAGCATTACAAGGTTAGATGGGTGAAATGATGATGATAACACTAACACTGAATATGTTTGTCTCATTAATATTGTTATAGGAATCCAAGTAATGTTGCGAGCAATAGTGGACTAGACAGTGTGGTATATGGAGGTTTGGGTTGGCCTGGGAAGTGTGCATGGATAGCCGAGAAGGTTAAGACAACTGCTTGCGACAAGCAGGAAATCATTCTTTGAGTCCAAGTCCAGCACAAATTTTCATGTGTAGCCAATAGATAATATTTCCATACGTAACACATCTGATGTCAAAAGAATTTTGAAATATTGATACAGCTGCAGATCATCACCAATGTCTACTCCTTCAGATATTCATAGGAACAGATGTTGTAAACAAATCTCTTTCCCTCTCTCTGTCTGGTAATGGTTTTTCTCAATTTTCTTATTTGGGTACTCCTTTTTGATGGTTGGTGAACTTGTTCCATTTCTTTGCCATCTTTTTTGCTTTTCAGGATCTTCTCAGTCTGTTCAATGACTCTCTCTTGCCTGTTATTTTCTGTACACACTTCCCATGTTCAATTACTCAGTGTATAGAAACCTCTTACCTAGCTCTACTCATTTTCTCCTTCCAGTATGATTTCACCTCTTGCTGACAACAGATGGGTCTGTATGTCTCATCCTGTGTTCTGAGTGACATGCCCTTCTCTTTTAGCCTTCCCTAATTAATCCCTCTCTCATTCCCAAGGAGGGAGCTAAGATCTGATGTACTTAGACTTGTATGTTCTTTTATATGTTTATTGGCAGTGCTGACATTTCTCCTGAAGGTAAAGACTAACCAGCAATTTTTATTCATGTTTTAATAGCTTCATCAAGAGAATTTTCCTTTTGAATCAATTATTCACAATATACATATTCTCATTAATGTCATTTGGAGGTCTCATGTATTGGTACCCTATCATACTTGCTAGAATCTTCTGATCCACTGTTTTGGTCTTCTTGCTGAGGACTTCTTCCAGTAACTGGCTGTGCACCATCCAGCTTTTGTGAAAGCCTCAGTAAGGAAACAAAAATATATAGTAGGAAGATTCTGGCAAGAATTATGCAGTACCAGTACCCAAGAACTTTTAACATAAACTTCTGCAAAGACCTCAGCAGCTCAGCATGAGTACAAAAAGGAATCAGATACATAGGTACACATGTATTCAACAACCTGCTCAAGCATATTACATTTCTTATAGGTGTAATGTGGTGGAGTTTAAGACTGAATTAAAGAACTTTTGGTAACTCCTCCTATTACATTGAAGAGACTCTTCACAGGAATTCTTAAAATTATTATATTATGTTACAATGTAACTACTATTAGCACTATAACACAATAGTATTTCATAATGTTAATTGTTTCAAAGGACAATTCAAAACAAGTAAATTATGAGAAGAAGCTCTTTGTCTACCTTCACCTCACTACAGGTGGCTCTCACATATCCTGGGATCTAAGTAACCTACCCTTCCTTTTTAACCTTCCCCAACATAGCCCTCTCTTCCTCCCAATTCAGGAAACATTGGTTCTGAAAACTAAGTTGTGTCTCCCTGTTACTTTCATATTGTGTATCAGCAGTACTATACATTTCACTTCCTGGGCTAGCAATTCTGTCTCACATTTTATTATTTTTCATACATTTCCTTGTAACACATCTAAATAAAATGATCATCCTTGACTTGTTTCCACATTCCAAATACCATTTAACAATTTCCTTGGAATATGACTGTTCCAAAGAAATGAATTTCACACTAGAATTCTGACATTAGTGTCACTCAATCAAACATAAGAGAGAATGAAGAAAGTTACATCAAAGTAAAAATGAAATGGTTTGCTGTCAGTCTGGTTGGGCAAGGATGGAGCTGCATTTTCGAAGGGGAATAGTGTAGAAGATAAGCTACAAACTAGTACTCAATATTATAAGAGCACTGGTCATGTACTGCATAATGCATGTCATCTTAAATTCAGTCTGCATTACCTTACACAGACTTTTGCCTAACTGTATAGACTTCCATTTCATTTTTTAATATTGTTTTTTGTTTCACTTCAAAGCTTTCTTTTTATTTACCATTTTCATTTTCAAATTTATATTGATTTAAAATACTAAAAGTAAAAATGACCACTGAATTAACACAGCAGAGACCCAGCTTTTGTTCAGCATAAAATGTAACATATCATAGCTTTTAAAAGCTGTTTCTAAATATTGCAAAAATACAATCACAATAGTTAACAATGATTCTGGAAAAACTGTAGCCTGATGTGAAAGCATAGAGAAACTAAGAGATGAGAGGGGAAAGGAGAATACAATTTCCACACTTGTGAAAAATATCTCCCACTTCTTACCTCGAATGATAAATACAGTGTCAAGATACCACTCCTACAGTCTATTTCAAGAACTTATGCTTTGAAGGAGGAATTTACTGTCTTATTTTAATGTGTTTGTCAGGTTAACACAAGCAATACACGCAGTGAAGTAATCACTCCAAAATATATACAGTGGAGAGTGAAAATGCATATTGCCCACACCTGTAAAAGAAGATGCATCTTATTGTAACTTACAAAGGAATATTCAGGATGGATGGATGCATATATGTGTGTGTGTGTGTGTGTGTGTGTGTGTGTGTGTGTGTGTGCGTGTGTGTTTTTTTGACAGTCTTTTTGTTGTGCCCGTTTGCTACTCAGCATCTCCTCTACACGGTGAGTAGCAACTATCCTTTTCATTTTATTGTAACTTACTTGACACTGCCTGGCAAATAATGGTGGGATCTGCTGCACGCGATCAAGCATAATTTCCATATCTTGTAGGAACTCTTCTCTCCTGATTCTTTCCTCCTCTCGACGTGATTGTAAACGTAATTCCAAATCCTCAGCTATACTGTAATTAAGAGCTCTCCAGGCAGGCTGTCGGCGAATGAATCTAGCTCGTAATCGTGCTTCCTCTTTTCTTCTTATTTCTTCTTGTTTCTGTAGCAATTCATTTTCTAAACGTTGCCTGCAAAATGGATTAAACTTAAAACAAGATAAAATTTTTGTGGCATAAAAAATGATTGACTTATAAATTGTTAATGAGCTATTTTCTCAAAAAATATACTTATTCACTGCTATTTGTAACCCATAGCTTGTGATCAGTACTGTATAGAGAGGTGACTCTCATAAGGTGGTGTCAATCCGATCATTTACCAGTTTTTTAGCAATTATGCTGCAGCTGACCATTGTTGTGAATTTTTGACTAATCTATCAACAACAATGGTGTGTTGGAATGCATGCAACCAGCAAATCACATAGGCAGTACGTGTGTTATTCTTGTGCTGCACCCGTGTAGTCAACACAACAGTGCGAAAACTTCTCCTGGTGCCTGTTACTTCTGAATCGTAATAGTAATTTGGAATATTATTGCTTAAATATGAACGTCTTAAGTGACACAGTTCCATTTTTTTGTACATTGCTAATAATGCCTATTTACTCATTATGGTAAGATGTGATTTAGAATGAGTACTGTAGAAGAAGCTAAACCAAAAAAAAGAGACAATGAAAATAAAAACCCAACTGAAACATTGTATTCAGAGGGTACACCAATGTGTGACTCATTTTGTCAACAGTGAAAGCAGTCAATTTTTTAACGTCTGAAAGCAAATTAAATATTTCCAGGCAAAGAATACAAAAAGGGGCACCCTCACAGTGACATACAGTGTACAATTCCAAAAAAATATAAACAATTTATCTTACCTGAACTATACAACATTTCTACAACCATTCTACTTTATCACAACACTGAATGTGTTTATTTTTTATCAGTGATCTATAAACTCATAAAAATATTTATTAAAGATTTGGAGAAACCTAAGTACATGTGTGAAATAAAGTGAACTATTGTATACATTTTATTTCAAGAAATCCTCACTGAGATACAGTCTTCGTATGCTTCTTACAACATGCTTTATTTCATGTCATGTTATTCTGACAATGAAATATTAGTGTATTTGACTCTGGTACTGCTTATATGTTCTAACCATTAATATTGTTGGATTTCCAGGTGTTTATATATATAGAGGGAAACATTCCACGTAGGAAAAATATATCTAAAAACAAAGATGATGTGACTTACCAAATGAAAGTGCTGGCAGGTCGACAGACACACAAACAAACACAAACATACACACAAAATTCAAGCTTTTGCAACAAACTGTTGCCTCATCAGGAAAGAGGGAAGGAGAGGGAAAGACGAAAGGATGTGGGTTTTAAGGGAGAGGATAAGGAGTCATTCCAATCCCGGGAGCGGAAAGACTTACCTTAGGGGGGGAAAAAGGGCGGGTATACACTCGCACACACACACATATCCATCCACACATATACAGACACAAGCAGACATATTTAAAGACAGAGAGTTTGGGCAGAGATGTCAGTCGAGGCAGAAGTGCAGAGGCAAAGATGTTGAATGACAGGTGAGGTATGAGTGGCGGCAACTTGAAATTAGCGGAGATTGAGGCCTGGTGGATAATGGGAAGAGAGGATATATTGAAGAGCAAGTTCCCATTTCCGGAGAACACATTCCACATCAAACGGTCCCTTCCCTACAGCCTAGGTCTTCGTGGCAAACGAATCTGCTCCAGTCCGGAATCCCTGAAGCATTACACCAACAACCTGACAACTGCTTTAGCATCCCGCAACTACCCTCCCGACCTGGTACAGAAGCAAATAACCAGAGCCACTTCCTCATCCTCTCAAACCCAGAACCTCCCACAGAAGAACCACAAAAGTGCCCCACTTGTGACAGGATACTTTCCGGGACTGGATCAGATTCTGAATGTGGCTCTCCAGCAGGGATACGACTTCCTCAAATCCTGCCCTGAAATAAGATCCATCCTTCATGAAATCCTCCCCACTCCACCAAGAGTGTCTTTCCGCCGTCCACCTAACCTTCGTAACCTCTTATTTCATCCCTATGAAATCCCCAAACCACCTTCCCTACCCTCTGGCTCCTACCCTTGTAACCGCCCCCGGTGTAAAACCTGTCCCATGCACCCTCCCACCACCACCTACTCCAGTCCTGTAACCCGGAAGGTGTACACGATCAAAGGCAGAGCCATGTGTGAAAGCACCCACGTGATCTACCAACTGACCTGCCTACACTGTGACGCATTCTATGTGGGAATGACCAGCAACAAACTGTCCATTCGCATGAATGGACACAGGCAGACAGTGTTTGTTGGTAATGAGGATCACCCTGTGGCTAAACATGCCTTGGTGCACGGCCAGCACATCTTGGCACAGTGTTACACCGTCCGGGTTATCTGGATACTTCCCACTAACACCAACCTATCCGATCTCCGGAGATGGGAACTTGCTCTTCAATATATCCTCTCTTCCCATTATCCACCAGGCCTCAATCTCTGCTAATTTCAAGTTGCCGCCACTCATACCTCACCTGTCATTCAACATCTTTGCCTCTGCACTTCTGCCTCGACTGACATCTCTGCCCAAACTCTCTGTCTTTAAATATGTCTGCTTGTGTCTGTATATGTGTGGATGGATATGTGTGTGTGTGCGAGTGTATACCTGTCCTTTTTCCCCCCCTAAGGTAAGTCTTTCCGCTCCCGGGATTGGAATGACTCCTTATCCTCTCCCTTAAAACCCACATCCTTTCGTCTTTCCCTCTCCTTCCCTCTTTCCTGATGAGGCAACAGTTTGTTGGGAAAGCTTGAATTTTGTGTGTATGTTTGTGTTTGTTTGTGTGTCTGTCGACCTGCCAGCACTTTCATTTGGTAAGTCACATCATCTTTGTGTATGTATATATATATATATATATATATATATATATATATATATATATATATATATATATATACTCCTTACCCTCTCCCTTAAAACCCACATCCTTTCGTCTTTCCCTCTCCTTCCCTCTTTCCTGATGAGGCAACAGTTTGTTGCGAAAGCTTGAATTTTGTGTGTATGTTTGTGTTTGTTTGTGTGTCTGTCGTCCTGCCAGCAGTTTCATTTGGTAAGTCACATCATCTTTGTTTTTAGATATATTTTTCCTATGTGTTATATATATATATATATATATATATATATATATATATATAGAGGGGAAACATTCCACGTGTGAAAAATATATCTAAAAACAAAGATGGTGTGACTTACCGAACGAAAGCGCTGGCAGGTTGTGTTAGACCACCTGAGAGACTCCCAAAAATGGAAAATATAGGATGAAATAAGAACAGTATTTTGAAAGGAATAGATTGCTACTCACCATATAGAGGAGATAATGAGTCACATACAGGTGCAACAACAAGACTGCTATCCATTAGAGCTTTTGGCCAAAAGGCCTTCTTCCGAAGTAGACAACACAGACACACACATTCAGGCTAGCACAACTCACACACATATGACAACTGTCTCTGGCCTCTGAGTCCAGCCTTTTGGCTGAAAGATCAAGCGTCTAGCAGTCTTTTTGCTTTGCCTGTCTGTGACTCAACATCTAGAGACCTCCAAGAGTAGAAGCAGAATCAAGTGTAGTGGGCAAACAGAAAACTGTACCTCCATTACGTCTAAATGATTTTTCAGTATAAGGCATCAAGGGGAAGAAGCCCATAAGATAAATAGTGCCAGAGATTTAATCGCCTCTCAGCAAAATAGTGTGCAGTAGCTACCAGAAAGATCGCGGGAGGTGCACATCGGCACGGCGCGTCACGGATGGTAGTTGCCGCAAATAGAGTCCCGTCCACCTTAGGGCACGCGAGAATTCAGCCGTGACCTCTGCCAGCGGAACAACAACAACAACTCAGGCAGCATGGGCCGTGCCCAGTCAGTTCACATCGGACACGCCTATGAGACAGTTCTCGGTCTACTCTGAAGTGCGACGGAAAACGTGAACTGTGTTACTACACAATTGGCGACAAGGATGGGATTTTCTTTCGCATGTTGCGTCATTGTTCCGGTTTCGAGGCTTATCCGCAGAATGGAGGATTTAGTGCGGGTTTTGGTTGAGCAGCAGACGGAGCTCATGGCCACCATGAAAAAAGTGCTTCCAGCGTTGCTCTCCACGCCGTCTGCTCCAGCGCCGTTCCCTTCTCCCCTTCCCCCGAATGACGAGACAGCGGAAGATTGGGACACGTATGAACATCGCCTTCGGCAGCATTTCCAGGCATTTCATGTTGCTGATGTGGGGGTACATCGTGCTCTTTTCTTGTCTTGGATATCTCCCTCGCTGTATCAAGTTTTGCGGCAGCTAGCGCCGTTGCAGGAACCCTTGCCCTTGTCTTTTGATGCATTGTGTTCATTACTGTCTTCATATTATCGCCGCCGCACGCATGTTGTGGCGGCTAGGGTCGAGTTCTATCAATGCAAGAAACAGCCCCATCAGTCTTACCGGGTGTGGGCCGCTACCCTGCACGGTCTTAGTCACAAGTGTCATTTTGTCACAGAGCAGTCACGAGAGTCGTATGCCCACGTTATGGTGCGCGACGTCATTGTTCGTTCGGCCCCTGATAGGGAGGTCCGGCAACGGGCCCTGCAGTTAGAAGACCCTTACCTCGAGGAAGTCCTATCCATTGCTCAATCGTATGAAGTCTCTCACGCCGCCGGTCAACAGTTGGAAGCATGGTGCAACGTCGTGGCGGTTCAGGGCGGCGCGGCCGCATCCACTGCATCCGGGGTGGACGACGTGCGAGCGGTACAATCCGGCCGTTATGGCCGCTCCCGCATGGTGCGGAAACAGAGTTCCGGCCGCCGGCCCCTGTTACCGTCCGGTGCATCGTGCTATATACATCATGATCTGTCGGAGTGCCCCCAGCGTTGGGCCGTTTGTTGCAAATGTAATAAAAAAATACACATTGCTAAAGTTTGCCGCTCAGCCTCGAAGGAAGCAGTTACAGAGGACATGGACGTTGACATTCAGGAAATTTCATCGGGCCAGGCTCCTGACGCATCGGCCCACAAACTCTTTATCGAGGTGTCGGTCCGGTCGCGCCGATTACAACTGCAAGTAGATACGGGTGCGGCGGTTTCTTTGTTGAGTGCACAAATTTACTCCCACCTTGGATCGCCCCCGTTGGCGCCAGTTTACCGGCGTCTACAGTTCATTCCCCTACTAGGTCAATTCACTACCGACGTAACTTACAAATCAGTCACTCGGCCTATTACTTTTATTGTTGTCAGTGATGCGAGCTCCGCTAACCTTTATGGCTTGGATGCCTTTCAAGCGTTCGGGTTTTCTATCACTGACACCATACAGTTGGTCTCTGAAGATGTTCCCTATCAATCATTAGAATCTTTGATCTCTGACTTTCCGGATATCTTTGAGGAGGGCCTGGGGCGTGTTTCAGACTATGAAGCTCACTTAACGTTGAAGGCGTCGGCTCACCCGTGTTTTCTATGCACAAGGCAGATCCCCTTGGCTCTACGCCCTCAGTTAAAAGAAGAGCTAGACCGGCTGACAGCCCTAGGGGTCGTTCTTCCCATTTCTTCTAGTGACTGGGCTTCGCCCCTCGTTATTGTCAGGAAACCCTCGGGAAAATTACATCTTTGTGGCGATTTCAAGGCCACCATTAATTCCCAATTGGTGATGGACACCTATCCTTTGCCTCGTGCTGATGAATTGCTCTCCGTTGTAGCGGGATGCCAATATTTTTCAAAAACCGATCTTTTGGAGGTTTACCATCAGATACCTCTTGATAAGGACTCCAAACGGCTGGCGGTTGTCAACACCCCGTTTAGCCTTTACCAATACCAGCGGTTGGCCATCGGAATATCCAGTGCCCCGGCGATATTCCAGCGTTATCTTGAGCACGTCCCGTCGACAATCCCTCATTGTATTAATTACCTGGACGCCATAATTGTCACGGGCCGCAGCACGAAGGAACACTTGCACAACCTTCGCACCCTCTTTCTCAAATTCAGGCCCGTGGGCTTGCGTTGCAACCTGCGTAAGTCAAACTTCTTCCAACCGTCCATTGAGTATATGGGCTACACAATCTCTCGGCACGGCGTCCAGCCGCTAGGAAGTTTGGTCCAAGGTATCGTCGACCCTCCGCGGCCCGCTTCGCTGAAGGAGTGACAAGCTTTTTTAGGCAAGATTGCCTATTACCACTGGTTCACTCCCAGGACTTCCACCATCGCCCACCCCCTGTACTGCCTTCTGTGCAAGGGCGTTCTTTTTGATTGGTCGCCTGCATGCAAGCAAGCGTTCACCTCGTTGAAAGGCCTCCTCATGTCAGCGCCGTGTTTGGCTACTTTTGACCCCCATAAGCCGCTGGTCCTGGCTACAGATGCTTCGCAGTATGGGGTAGGGGCGGTCCTGGCCCGTCGCAACTCAGATGGTCCGAGCAGCCACTGGCGTTTGCGTCTAAAACTCTTAGTCCTGCACAGGCCCATTACACCCACGTGGAAAAAGAGACTTTGGCCATTGTCTACGCTGTTACCAAGTTTCACCCTTTCTTGTATGGCACGAAGTTTCAGTTAATCACTGACCATAAGTTATTAATATCGTTATTTGGCCCCATGTCTCAGATTCCAGATAGGGCGGCCCACAGACTACAGCGCTGGGCGTTGTTCCTCTGTAAGTACCATTATGACATTCATTTTCGCCCTACCGGACAGCATGCCAACGCAGACGCTCTTTCCCGTCTTCTGGTGGGCCCGGATCCTAAGTTCGATCGAGAGGAGATTATGTGTTTTCATTTGGATGTGGCGTCCCGGGAAGCGGTTGATGGCTTCCCGATCACTAGTTCTAGAGTCGCCAGGGAAACGGCAGCTGACCCGGTTCTCCGGCAAGTGGTTCACCTCATTCAGCAGGGGTGGCCATTCTGACCTCCAGGCCGGGCCTTGGACCCTCTTTGTAATTATTTTGTTCTACGAGACCTCCTCTCTGTCTTGGAAGGAGTTCTCCTTCTGGCTACCGATGATACAGCTCCTCGCGTGGTTGTTCCTGCAAGTTTGCGAAGGGAAGACCTCACGTTATTACATGAGGGGCACTGGGGTGTTTCCCGTACTAAAACATTGGCTCGCAGACATGTGTACTGGCCTGGTATTGACAGAGAAATTGAGCACTTGGTGGCCGGCTGTTCCCAGTGTGCGAGCCAACAGGCATCTCCCAGGTCAGCATTCTCTTTATGGCCCCCTGCAACTCAGGCATGGGAACGTGTTCACATTGATTTTGCGGGCCCGTTTCTCAATGGCTTTTGGCCCATTGTCATTGATGCTTATTCCCGATTTCCATATGTGGTTCGCTGCTCCTAAACCACTTCAGAGGTTGTAATCCAGGCACTAGCAAAAATCTTTTCTGTGGAAGGTCTGCCAGTAACCATGGTCTCGGACAATGGACCTCAGTTTATGTCGCAGACCTTCCAGGATTTTTGTAGGCGCTTCGGTATTCGGCATGTTTGCTCTCCCCCGTTTCATCCACAATCGAATGGGGCAGCCGAGCGCATGGTGCACACGTTTAAGACACAGATGAAAAAGTATGTGCACGAATTCCCTGCGGAGGAGGCGTTGACGTTTTTCCTGACGGCATACCGGACCACACCTATGGGAGAACGCAGCCCCGCAGAGCTCCTCCACGGGCGCCAACATCGGACTCTGCTGCACCTACTTCGGCCCGGTCCTTGCCAGTCTTCGCAAAACGGAGTACCCGGCTTTCTACCGGGTATGTCGGTCTGGGCACGTGGGTTTGGTCGCAATCCACGTTGGATACCGGCGGTGGTCCTGCGCCGAAATGGCCGCCAGCTCTATACCTTGCAGACGGGGGACCGGGAGGTACGTCGTCACCAAAATCAGCTTCGTCCACGTTTGGGCCCCCACCCTCCGACCCCTCGGGCACCGGCTTCCCCATTGCCGGCACCTGTGTTGGTTTCTCATGAGACACTACCACCCCTCCCCCCTGTGATTCCGCCGCACTGCAATGGCTCTCAGCCTTGGCAGCCTCCAGTCGCTCCAGCACTGGCATCGCCATCATTAGCGATGCCCCAGCGAGAGCCGGACCCCCTCGCAGGCCCGGTTTCTCAGCAGGCTGGTTCACCTATGGTCGTCCCTTCCCCATCGTCCCCACCACTGGGTCTTGCCCCTCCCGGGGTGGACCAGGATCCAGAGTTCGACAGCCTGTCTCCCGTTCCGTCCCAGGTTCCGGTGGTGGGACGACGGGGACCTCTTCGTGTGGGTCACTTCCAGCCGTATTCGAAGGTTCCGGCTCGAGGGTTGGCAGATCCCCTCGACTCCAACCTTCCGATGGACGTGGAGGTCGTCACTCCTGCATGACACTCCACCTTCCAACGCAGTGGATCACAGTGCTTTCACCCCCCGAAGGAGGAGGAGTGCAGTGGCCACCATAAAGCTCGCGGGAGGTGCATATCGACACGGTGCGTCATGGACGGTAGTTGCCGCAAATAGAGTCCTGTCCACCAGAGGGCACGCGAGAATTCGGCCGCGACCTCTGCCAGCGGAACAACAACAACAACAACAACAACAACAACAACAACAACAACTCGGGGAGCACGGGCCGTGCCCAGTCAGTTCACATCGGGCATACCTATGAGACAGCTCTCGGTCTACTCTGAAGTGCGACAGAAAACGTGAACCGTGTTACTACATAGTGCATCTGTAAAGAAAGACAGGTTTGATTTTATAATCTGTTATCTTAACATTGAAGGAGTAAGGGATAAAGAATTTATTGTCAGTGACTTTGGATTAGAAAATAAGTTTGATATCTTTTGTTTAAGTGAACACTGGGCTAGTGAGAGTGAACTTACATTTATTAAATTTGATAATTATAATCTAGCCAGTAGCTACTGCAGAAAATTGCATTTAAAGGTGGTGTGGCAATATATGTTAACAAGTCACTTAGCAGTGCAGTCAATAGATTAGATCTAGATTTTCTGTGTGATGAACAAAACTTTGAAGCTGCTGGTATAGTAATAGACAGTTTTAAGTTAGTTGTAATTTCCCTGTACAGGTCACCTAAGGGTATAACCAATGTATTTTTAGAAAAACTGGACCTGCTGTTACATGTACTTACAGATACTAGATGGACACATTATGATATTGTGATAGGTGGAGATGTGAATGCTGAATTCAACGTTACAACACAAAAATGTACTGTCACTGAACTTCAAAACCTACTAAGACAGTGCAACTTACATTCAGTCAATAACAAGCCTACAAGAGAACATGCATGTCTTGATAATATTTTTGTAAATTTTAAAACAACAGAAGATTCATGTTTTGTGACAGTATTTCCATATTCTGATCATGATTCAGTATCTTTAAATTATACAAGTAGGTTCCCACTTGATAAGAGTAATGTAAATAAGCCTGTCCCAGAAGTTGTGGTCACTAGACCAGTCACAGATGAGAAAATTGACAGGTTTCACACGTCCCTTTCTAACAGAGATTGGTTTGGCCTGAGTTATGATGAGACACATTATACTCTAAGCGATTATCTGCCAGCAAAGGTACTATTTGATAGGTTTCTTAAAGCATTTTCGGGACATTTTAATGACTGCATTCCAATAAAGAAATGCAAAGTAACTGACAGAGTCCTAAAAGCAAAAGTTCCAAACAGACAAAATACATGGTATACAAAACAGCTGTCTACTATGAAAAATCAAGTTATGTTGTTGCACAATATTTATAAAAATCTGAAAACCAACCAAGCTAAATTAGCCTATGTTAGATTTAGGAATGAGTACAAAAAAGCAATTGTGGAAGCCAAACAAACACACAATCTCAGAAGTATTGAGAAATCCACCAATAAGTGCAAAGCAGCATGGACACTAATAAATAGTGTCGCCAAAGATAAAAGAAGTGACAAAATTGGTATCTCTCCCCAGGAATTTAATGACTTTTTTTATTAAATCAGTTGAGGAAGTAGGAAGTGCTATACGAGGTGCATTCAAGTTCTAAGGCCTCCGATTTTTTTTCTCCGGACTGGAAAGAGATAGAAACATACGCATTGTTTTAAAATGAGGCCACGTTCATTGTCAATACGTCCCAGAGATGGCAGCACCATACGGCAGATGAAATTTTACCGCCAGCGACGAGAATGAGAACTGTTTTAAATACTTAAAATGGCGACGTTTTCCTTACTTGAACAGTGTGCAATCATTCGTTTTCTGAATTTGCGTGGTGTGAAACCAATTGAAATTCATCGACAGTTGAAGGAGACATGTGGTGATGGAGTTATGGATGTGTCGAAAGTGCGTTCATGGGTGCGACAGTTTAATGAAGGCAGAACATCGTGTGACAACAAACCGAAACAACATCAGGTTCGCACAAGCCGGTCTGACGACATGATCGAGAAAGTGGAGAGAATTGTTTTGGGGGATCGCTGAATGACTGTTGAACAGATCGCCTCCAGAGTTGGCATTTCTGTGGGTTCTGTGCACACAATCCTGCATGACAACCTGAAAATGCGAAAAGTGTCATCCAGGTGGGTGCCACGAATGCTGACAGATGACCACGTGGCTGCCCGTGTGGCATGTTGCCAAGCAATGTTGACGCGCAATGACAGCATGAATGGGACTTTCTTTTCGTCGGTTGTGACAATGGATGAGACGTGGATGCCATTTTTCAATCCAGAAACAAAGCGCCAGTCAGCTCAATGGAAGCACACAGATTCACCGCCACCAAAAAAATTTCGGGTAACCGCCAGTGCTGAAAAAATGATGGTGTCCATGTTCTGGGACAGCGAGGGCGTAATCCTTACCCATTGCGTTCCAAAGGGCACTACGGTAACAGGTGCATCCTACGAAAATGTTTTGAAGAACAAATTTCTTCCTGCACTGCAACAAAAACGTCCGGGAAGGGCTGCGCGTGTGCTGTTTCACTAAGACAACGCACCTGCACATCGAACTACCGTTACACAACAGTTTCTTCGTGATAACAACTTTGAAGTGATTCCTCATGCTCCCTACTCACCTGACCTGGCTCCTAGTGATTTTTGGCTTTTTCCAACAATGAAAGACACTCTCCATGGCCGCACATTCACCAGCCGTGCTGCTATTGCCTCAGCGATTTTCCAGTGGTCAAAACAGATTCCTAAGAAGCCTTTGCCACTGCCATGGAATCATGGCGTCAGCGTTGTGAAAAATGTGTACGTCTGCAGGGCAATTACGTCGAGAAGTAACGCCAGTTTCATCGATTTCGGGTGAGTAGTTAATTAGAAAAAAAATCGGAGCCCTTAGAACTTGAATGCACCTCGTAATTAAACCTGAAATCAGCTCATCACAGTTACTGTCAAAAAATATTGCTAGGTCATCAACAAACACAAGTACCATCAATTTTTCGGAGGTCTCCCCTGGTTTTGTGTTTAGAATAGTGAAGCAGTTAAAATCATCAGACTGTGTAGGCATATAGGACCTGTCTAGTAACATGCTGAAGAAAGTAATAGACTGTATAGTGTACCCCCTAACATATTGTATAAACAAGTGTATACTGGAGGGTTTTTTCCCTGATGAGCTTAAACTGTCCAGGGTAGTTCCAGTACATAAAAAAGGAGATAAAAATTCTGTCTCAAGTTACAGGTCAATATCCATAGTCCCAGTTTTTTCAAATCTTCTAGAATGCTTAATTTACCAACAATTATCTGTTTACTTTGATAACATAGGATTAATAAGTGGATCACAGTATGGCTTTAGGAAAAACCTGTCAACCATTGATGCCACAGACAATGTTGTTAAATACATCCATCAAGTATTTGAAGATAAATGCTTTGCTCAAGTGACTTTTTGTGACCTAAGCAAAGCCTTTGACTGTGTAGAAGTGTAGAACATACACTACTACTTGAAAAAAAGGACTTTTATGGTGTTAAAGGTAACAGCCTTAAGCTATTAAGATCATATTTACAAAACCGTAAGCAAGCCGTCTGTGTTGGGAAAGAAATGCCCAGTATAGAACAAGTTAAGGTAGGTGTTCCGCAGGGATCCGTGCTGGGCCCTTTCCTTTTCCTAATAATGATAAATGACCTGCCATCATTTATTAAATCCAGAACAGTACTCTATGCTGATTATACAATGTTTCTGAAGAGCAGTAATGATCTTAATAGCCTTAAAACATTTGTTACAGAGACAATTGAGCAAGCTTCACTCTGGTTTAAAGCAAATGGGTTCCTGCTTAATGAAAGCAAAACCCAGCAGATGGTATTTAGTTTAAAAGACAAGTTTCCATCAGATGATCCTAGTTGTGTTAAATTTTTGGGGGTATATTTGGATGATAAACTTCCTTGGAATCCACATATTAAGTATATTAGTGATAAATTGTCTAGGGTAATCTATTTGTTAAGGTGATTAATGCACTGTGTACCTAAAAATTATGTTAGCATATCTTACTACTCATTTTTCCAAAGCATCATATCCTATGGTATTATTTTATGGGGAAACTACACTTGTGTGCATGATATACTATTGCTGCAAAAGAAAGCTATTAGGATAATTACAGGCTCAGCATACAAGGCTCATTGTAAACCTTTGTTTACTCAACAAAACATCATGACAGTAATAAACCTATATATTTATTATGTTTTAATTTACACAAAAAAGAACTTACCTAAAGTAAAATGCAGGGCAAATATACATTGTTACAACACTAGGACAAACAGCTGTATCTATACACCCTACCACAGACTGTCAACATCAGTTAACAGTTATGAACTTATGGGCCACAAATTATTTAACAAACTTCCACAAGCTATACAACATTTACCAGAGCAACAATATGAACAAACACTTTATGACTGGTTAGTTGTAAACCCATTCTACAATATAAACGATTTCATGACCTGTGATATTAAACTGTAATGTTATTAACAATTCTATTCTTTAATAGCATGTACTATATTGTATTATGTGTATGACTTTGTCTATTGATGTAATGGCTTAAAGACAATAAAATTATTATTATTATTATTATTATTATTATTATCATCATCATCATCTATATGGTAAGTAGCAATCTACACTTTTTATAATATTGTTATTGAGAGACTCCCAACATTTTCATAAGCTGTGCCAATATATGTAGAATTCTACAGATATTGATGAACCTATTTATGCATATAAAATACACATAATTATCTTTCAGTTTAAGTGTACCATGTCAAACTAAATAAACATTACCAGAAAGAAATCCTGATTGAATAGCTAAATCCCAGAAGGCCCTCAATCAACTGCTAAAAAATTCACAGAGAGTAAACTAATTCATAGCAGTTCTATTAAGCAGAAGAATATGTATGATTTTGGCAAAAAGTTGGCTGCAGAATTAAGCATAAAAAAGAAAAAAGAGAAGGCAATTTTCTTTTTTTCTGAGAAGTTGGTGGGACAAAATGAATATATGACGAAATCAAGTGTGAGAGGAAATGGGGAAGAAGGGAAAAGGGAATGTGATGTGGTGAGTGCATCTCTTCTTTCACACTATAGCCCTTGACCCTCTTCAACAATTTGCCTACGTACATCCCTGTTCTTTGCTTTTCTCCTCTGTACTTGGACCTGAATCTCAATAAAATCATTCAACACACTGATTATCCATCCTGCTGTTGGTCAGTCCTTCCTTCTCATGGAATAGTCTTCCTTCCATTAGAATAGAATAGAATAGAATCTTTATTTGCCTTTCAATATGTTTTCCATACAATTGGCATCGTCAGTGTGTTCAATACATTTTTTTTTAATTACAATAATTATTATTGTACATAATTGTACCTGTGCAGGGCAAGCAGATACCATGCTAAAGTAATATTGATAGTACCACAATTATTCATTCACAATAGTGATAATAATAATAATAATAATAATAATAATAACAATTCCCGTGGAGGCCCGGGAAAAGAATAAGCCTCCGGTATGTTCTGCCAGTCGTAAAAGGCGACGAAAAGAACAAACCACTAATAGGGCTAACCCCCCTTTTAGTGTGATGAGTTGGTTCAGGACAGAACTAAAGAAGCCTTGGACAAGCGCCATCATGGTCGGGGACGGTGCTTGAACCCTATGCCCGCCCACAATGGTAACGACACTGCCAGCCAACTGGAAACTGATTTAAATCCAAATAGAGGTGTTTTGCAGGATATGCTTCCTGCAACCACCCTAGAAGGAAAACAAAGACAGAGGATGAGATGGTCAGATGAAGTTAATCGACACCTCATGTTCTGTTATTACCAAGCAACAAACCTAGGAACCAACACAACTGGATACAGATCCCAAGTATACACAACATTTATTACCAGATACCCAGAATTAAAATTTTTAACAGAACAACGACTAGCTGATCAGATCCATGTAATAATCAAAAACAACAGGATACCCAAGTCAGAATTAGAAAACATCAAACAACAAGTACAACAAATACTGGAACAAAATAATGTGCAATCAGAAGAAGAAGAAGAAAATACAGTAATGGACTCAAACATCCCAGAGCAAACAAACAAAGAACAACACGCACTAATTAAACAATCAGAGGAAAACGAAATCTTAAGACAGCCACCAGAACAAGCACAAATAGAACACGAAGTGACACAGATGTTAGATATAGAAGAAAAATTTCAGCTGACATATATAGAATACAAAGACACAAATACAGACATTAGACCATTCTTGCATAGACCGCTAAATAACCCACAAGTCGAAACAACAATAAAAACTATCAACACAATCATACACAACAAAATAAATGAAAACACAACTATGGAAGAGTTACAACTACTGGTTTATATAGGAGCACTCACTACACTAAATATACACACTAGGCAGAGATCAGAACCAACCAACACACAGAAGAAACCCACAAAACCAGCATGGCAACACAGGCTACAGATCAGAATAGAAAAACTGAGAAAAGACATTGGACAGCTAACACAATTTATAAGAAATGAAATGTCAGAAAAAAAAACGAAACAGGTTAGGTAAAATCTCACAACAAGAAGCGATAGAGTAATTAGATGAAAAGAAGCAGAAATTACAAGTATTGGCCAAACGACTTAGAAGATACAAAAAAAGTGAAAATAGAAGGAAACAAAACCAAACATTCAACACAAACCAAAAGAAATTTTACCAGACAATAGATAACACACACATTAAAATAGGCAATCCACCAAACATAACAGACATGGAACACTTCTGGAGCAACATATGGTCAAACCCAGTACAACATAACAGGCATGCACGGTGGATACAAGCAGAAACAGACACATACAAGATGATACCACAAATGCCTGAAGTGATAATTTAGCAACCTGAAGTCACCCAAGCAATTAATTCTACTCACAATTGGAAAGCCCCTGGAAAAGATAAAATAGCAAATTTCTGGCTAAAGAAGTTCACCTCAACACATTCACATCTAACTAAATTATTTAACAAACGTAATTGTTGGGTTCAAATTAATGATATTAATATAATAGAGGGAAACATTCCACATCTTTGTTTTTAGATACATAAATTATTTAACAGTTACATTGCAGACCCATACACATTCCCTGATACACTTACACAAGGAATAACTTATCTGAAACCTAAAGATCAAGCAGACACAGCGAACCCAGCTAAATATCGCCCCATAGCATGCCTACCAACAATATACAAAATATTAACTTCAGTCGTTACACAGAAATTAATGACACACACAACACAGAACAAAATTATAAATGAAGAACAAAAAGGCTGTTGCAAAGGAGCACGAGGATGTAAAGAGCAACTGGTAATAGATGCACAGGTGACATATCAAGCTAAAACTAAACAAAGGTTGCTACACTACGCATACATTGATTACCAAAAAGCTTTTGATAGTGTACCCCACTCATGGTTACTACAAATATTGGAAATATACAAAGTAGATCCTAAATAGATACAGTTCCTAAACATAGTAATGAAAAATTGGAAAACCACACTTAATATCCAAACAAATTCAAATAATATCACATCACAGCCAATACAGATTAAGCGTGGGATATACCAAGGAGACTCATTAAGTCCTTTCTGGTTCTGCCTAGCTCTGAACCCACTATCCAACATGCTAAATAATACAAATTATGGATACAATATTACTGGAACATACCCACACAAAATCACACATTTGCTATACAAGGATGATCTAAAACTACTGGCAGCAACAAATCAACAACTCAACCAATTACTAAAGATAACAGAAGTATTCAGCAATGATATAAATATGGCTTTTGGAACAGACAAATGTAAGAAAAATAGCATTGTCAAGGGAAAACACACTAAACAAGAAGATTACATATTGGATAACCACAGCGACTGCATAGAAGTGATGGAAAAAACAGATGCCTATAAATATCTAGGATACAGAAAAAAAAATAGGAATAGATAATACAAATATTAAAGAAGAACTAAAAGAAAAATATAGACAAAGACTAACAAAAAATACTGAAAACAGAATTGACAGCAAGAAACAAGACAAAAGCTATAAATACTTATGCTATACCAATATTGACCTACTCATTTGGAGTAGTGAAATGGAGTAACACAGACCTAGAAGCACTCAGTACACTTACACGATCACAATGCCACAAATATAGAATACATCACATACATTCAGCAACAGAAAGATTCACATTAAGCAGAAAGGAAGGAGGAAGGGGATTTATCGATATAAAGAAACCTACATTATGGACAGGTAGACAATTTAAGAAAATTCTTTATAGAACGAGCAGAAACTAGCAAAATACACAAAGCAATCACTCATATAAATACATCTGCTACACCACTGCAATTTCATAACCACTTCTACAACCCTTTAGATCACATAACATCAACAGATACGAAGAAAGTAAATTGGAAAAAGAAAACACTACATGGCAAGCACCCGTATCATCTAACACAGCCGCACATCGATCAAGATGCATCCAACACATGGCTAAGAAAAGGCAATATATACAGTGAGACGGAAGGATTCACGATTGCAATACAGGATCAAACAATAAACACCAGATATTACAGCAAGTATATTATTAAAGATCCCAATACCACAACAGATAAATGCAGACTTTGCAAACAACAAATAGAAACAGTAGATCACGTCACAAGCAGATGTACAATACTAGCAAATACAGAATACCCCAGAAGACATGACAATGTAGCAAAAATAGTACATCAACAGCTTGCCTTACAACATAAACTTATAAAACAACACGTTCCCACATACAAGTATGCACCACAAAATGTACTGGAGAATAATGAATACAAATTATACTGGAACAGAACCATTATAACAGATAAAACAACACCACATAACAAACCTGACATCATACTCACCAATAAAAAGAAGAAATTAACACAACTAATCGAAATATCTATACCCAATACAACGAATATACAAAAGAAAAGAGGAGAAAAAATTGAAAAATACATCCAACTGGCTGAGGAAGTCAAGGACATGTGGCATCAGGATAAAGTTGACATTATACCAATTATACTATCAACTACAGGAGTCATACCACACAATATCCACCAGTACATCAATGCAATACAGCTACATCCAAACTTATATATACAACTACAGAAATCTGTAATTATTGATACATGTTCAATTACCCGAAAGTTCCTAAATGCAATATAAAATATACCATACAGTTAAAAGGAAGTCACGCTTGATCAAGGTCCATGTCACTTTCCATTTTTGACCAGACATAACGTCTGAGAAAAGAAAGAAATAATAATAATAATAATACATCATAACAGTTAAATATACAATAGTATCAAGATATATTTATGGTACATCTTACGTATCCATGTAAAAAGTCTTTGCTGGTACATTACTGTCACAAACATATATGTATAATTCATATGGCAGTTTTTTGTTTCATGTAGCATATCTCTTTTGTGTCACTGTTTAGAAACTCATCAAGTGAGTAATATGGCGTGCATTTGAGCCACACTTCTATTGTCTGCTTAAAGTTATTCATCGGTAGTTCACTCACAGCTTTTGGGAGTTTGTTATAAAATTTTAAGCTAAGGTGTTTATGGCTCTTTTGTGTCAATGTCAGCCTTGTGTATGGTAGGTCTATGTTACTATTATTTCGAGTATTATGAACATGTACTTCAGATCTTAAGTTAAAGGTTGGTTGGTTGGTTTGTTTGTTTGAGGATTAAAGGGACCAAACTGCATAGGTCATCGGTCCCTTGTTTCATAAACACACAGAGCACAGTGAAACCATCCATTAGTCATTCGAAGCACAAGATAAAAATTCCAGGGGAAGAAAATCCCCAAGGTCAATAATAAAGAAACATGGAAAATGGAGCACAGCAATAAAAACAACAAAGAGAAGAAAGGCAGAAAGAATTAAAACTGTACAGCAGAGGATCGTAGCTGGCTGATCACGAAAATAATAGGATGAGCCAGCCACTCTGCAACACGTTAAAACCTCCAGCCTAAAAGAATACGATGGCGTCAAATTAAAACCCAAAACTAAGTAAAAGATACAGATCAAAAGAGGGTGATGTAATAAAATTAAATGGACCTATAAAAGCCGCTTGCGCGAATAAAACTTAAAACCCAATCTGCCATAGAGACATTGTCACCTAAAAGAGATGATAAATCACCCTGGAGATTAAAAGCACGCCTGAGAGCGGTTAAAAGAGGACATTCCAACAACAGATGGGCCACCATTATGGTTGCACCACAGCGACAATGAGGGGGGTCCTCTCGACGCAGCAGATGACCATGCGTCAGCCAAGAGTGACCAATGCGGAGCCTACAGAGAATAACAGAATCACTATGAGAGGCCCGCATGGAGGAACCCCACATGGTCGTGGTCTCCTTTACACGCCGCAGCTTGTTGGGTACAGACAGAGTGCACCATTCGTCTGCCCACATCCCAAAGACCCGACGGCGTAACACCGATCGGAGATCAGTTGCCGGGAGGCCGATCTCCAACGGCAGTTTGCGGGTGGCTTCTTTAGCTAACTTGTCGGCGTGTTCATTTCCCGCTATCCCAACGTGTCCCGGGGTCCATATGAACACCACTGAATGTCCACACTGGTCAAGAGCATGAACGGACTCCTGGATGGCAACAACAATGGGATGGCGTGGGTAGCACTGGTCAAGAGCCTGCAGACTACTGAGAGAGTCACTGCAAATGACAAAAGACTCTCCAGTGCTGTTACGAATACGCTCAAGGGCACAAAAAACGGCTGTTAGCTCTGCGGTGTAAACACGGCAGCCGTCCGGCAAGGAGCGCTGGTCTACATAGTTCGCATGAACATAAGCGTACCCCACATGGCCATCAACCATCGAGTCATCTGTATAGATAGCCTCCGAGTCGCGGGATGCGTCGAGGAGAGCAAGAAATTGGCGGCGCAAGACTGCAGGAGGAACTGAATTCTTTTGCCATTGTGAGAGGTCCAGCCGAAGCAATGGCCGACGAATACACCAAGGAGGTGTATGTGGGTGGACCTGAAAAGCAGATGGAAGAGGCAAAGACTTGAGTTCACTAAGGAGTGACCGAACACGGATCCCAATGGTATGGCCCGATCGAGGCCGCCAGTGTGGGGTATGGACTGCCGCATTAGTGAAAAGGAGACGGTAGTTAGGGTGACGAGGCGAACAACGAACGTGGGCAGCATAGTTGGCTAAGAGTTGTAGACGACGAATGTGGAGCGGAGGAACCCCAGCCTCAGTAAGTAGGCTATTAACAGGACTGGTGTGGAATGCTCCTGTCGCCTGTCGAACCCCACAGTGGTGAACGGGGTCCAGCAGTTGCAATGCTGAGGGCGACACTGAGCCATACGCCACACTCCCATAATCCAGTCAGGACAGCACAAGGGCTTTGTAGAGCTGCAGCAGCATGTTACGATCTGCACCCCAAGTTGTGTTGCTGAGGCAGCGGAGGGCATTCAGATGCTGCCAGCACTGACGCTTGAGCTGATGAATATGTGGAAGCCAAGTAAGCCGGGCATCAAACAGCAATCCCAGAAAATGGTAAGAGTCAACAACCCTGAGCATGGCATCCTGAAGATAAAGCTCAGGGTGGGGATTGACAGTTCGACGGCGACAAAAGTGCATAACACAAGACTTCGCAGGAGAAAATTGAAACCCATGGGCTAGGGCCCACGCCTGTGCCTTGTGTATGGCTTCCTGCAACCTACGTTCTGCAACACTAATGGTGGAGGAGCTGAAAAAGATGCAGAAATCGTCAGCATATAACGTGGGTGAGACAGACGACCCTACTGCTGCTGCAAGGCCATTAATGGCCACAAGGAAAAGGGGCACGCTCCATACAGAGCCCTGTGGAACGCCGTTCTCCTGGATATGAAGTGAACTATGGGATGTGCCAATTAAAACGCGGAATGTCCGAACAGATAAAAAATTCTGAATAAAAATGGGGAGAGAGCCCCGGAGACCCCACCCGTGCAACGTGGCGGGAATATGGTGCCGCCACATTGTGTCATATGCTCTGGAGAGGTCGAAAAAGACGGAGACGAGGTGTTGGTGCCTGGAAAAAGCAGTGCGGATTGCAGACTCAAGGAAGACCAAAGTATCGGCGGTGGAATGGCCCTGACGGAAGCCGCTCTGGCACTGAGCCAGAAGACCCCAAGACTCGAGCAGCCAACACAGCCGTCGACTCACCATACGTTCCAGTAGCTTGCACAGAGTATTTGTCAATCTGATGGGCCGATAGCTATCCACATTAAGCGGGTCCTTACCAGGGTTCAGCACCGGAATGATGGTACTTTCTCGCCACTGCGACGGAAAGACACCATCGCCCCATATGCGGTTGAAGATGGCAAGAACACATCGCTGACAGTCCGGGGACAGGTGTTTGAGCATCTGATTGAGGACGCCATCAGGCCCAGAGGCTGTATCAGGGCACTGTGCCAGGGCGCTTTGGAGTTCCCACAAACTAAATGGGGCGCTATACGTCTCAGGGTGGCGAGAAGCAAAAGAAAGCTGTTTGCCTTCCTACTGGCGTTTGAGCGCGCGAAACGCAGGCGGGTAATTCCCCGACGCAGAGGCCCGAACATAATGCTGTGCGAAATGCTCGGCGATTGCGTCGGCATCGGTGGATACCGTCCCGTTGATGGTAAGCCCTGGGACACCTGTAGAGTGCTGCAATCCAAAGATGCGCCGAATCTTCATCCACACCTGGGAGGATGAAGTATGGGAACCAATGGTGGAAACGTACCTCTCCCAGCACTCCTGTTTCCGCCTCTTGATGAGCCACCGTGCCTGAGCACCGAGGCGTTTGAAGAAAATGAGGTTCTCCAAAGACGGGTGCCGCTTATGTTGCTGAAGAGCCCGCCGACGTTCTTTAATGGCTTCAGCGACCTCTGGAGACCACCAAGGCACTGACTTTCGCCAGGGGCACCCTAACGAACGAGGAATGGTATGTTCCGCAGCGGAAACAATCGCTTCAGTCAGTGTCTCAACCGCCACATCGATGGTACCGTGGGGGAGAGATTCAACAGTGGCAGCAGAGGAGAACGTTTCCCAGTTTGCCTTACTAAATGCCCATCTAGGCAGGCATTCATGGGATCGACGCTGGGGTAGGGAAAGGAAGATGGGAAAATGGTCACTACCACACAAGTCATCATGGAGGGGCTGCACAACGACATATCTATGGCCGAGAACGTGCCATGCGCCACACTGAAATGCGTGGCAGCACCAGTGTTTAAGAGGCAGAGATCGAGTTGGGAGATGAGATTCTCGACATCTCTGCCTCGGCCAGTAATCTTCAATCCACCCCACAGGGGATTGTGGGCGTTAAAATCCCCAAGGAGAAGAAAAGGCGTGGGAAGTTGGGCGACAAGTGCAGCCAATTCGGTCAGGGAGACTGTACCACCTGGAGGGAGATAGACACTGCAAACGGTTATGTCCTGGGTAGTCCTTACGCAGACATTCACAGCTTCCAATGATGTTTGAAGGGGCACAGGAGCACTATATACAGAGGTAAGGACATACACGCAGGCTCCACCTGACACACTATTGTATGTGCTACGGTTGCAGTAATAACCCCTGTATCCACGGAGGACAGGGGTCCGCATTGCCGGGAACCAGGTTTCCTGGAGGGCAATGCATAAAGCAGGTGTCATGCTTAGAAGCTGACGTAGCTCAGGTAGATGGCTAAAATAACCGCCACAATTCCACTGGAGGATTGTACAAAGCGTGTCCTGTAGGGGCATTCAGGCACTGAAAAGGCAAATTGCTTCGCAGGGTCACATGCTGCCACCGACTGAGTGATGGACGTCGCTACGGCCATCGTTTCTGAGGAGACGGTGAGATCCAGGTCATCAGGGGACGCAAAGAGCTCGACCTCATCCTCAGAGGCTGAGTTGACAGGAAGCGTTGGTGCGGGAACCACTGGGTCCTTATCCTTCTTGGAGAGCTTCCTCTTCTCTCTCTTGTCTTTGGGAGGCGGGTTGGCATGCTGGGAGGGCTTTCCTGAGCATTATCAGGAACAGAGGAAGAGCGTGAAGCCCTTCGACCAGCAGCTGGTGGCTTCTTCAGCCACTGGCTAGTGTCTTCTGAGACACTGGGGAAGTCCTTGGAAGGGACTCCCCCAAGGGATCCCTTCCGAACAAGTGAGGCCGGAGGAGGCTGTTGCGTCTCCCGCTGAGCAGCTGGAGAGAGCTGTCGCTTCCCCGGCTGAGGGGCCGGAGAGGGCTGTCGCCACTCCGGCTGAGAGGTGGGGACTGACGTCCCCGGTTGCTTGGGGCACACTGCTCCCAAATTGGGTGTTTTGGGAGTAGTGCAAGAGAGAGTGGCCTGTCCCAGCGGTGGGTCAGACGTTACATGATTTCTCTGTGGGCCAACGGAGAAGGGAGTCTGTGCAGGAGCTGGTGGCGGCAGTGTGACGGTAGCATAGCTCCTCAACATAGGTGTGGGGTTGAGTCGTTCTAGCTTCTTCTTTGCCTCTTGGTAAGTTAAACGGTCCAAGGTCTTAATTTCTTGTATCTTCCACTCTCGTTGATAGACTGCACAGTCTGGTGAGCAGGGAGAATGATGCTCCCCACAGTTAACGCAGGTGGGAGGCGGAGCACATGGAGCATTAGGATGCGGAGGTCGTACACAATCACGACACGTGGGGCTGGCAGTGCACCTGGAGGACATGTGTCCGAATTTCCAGCACTGGAAGCATCGCATAGGGGGCGGGACATAGGGCTTGACATCGCACCGGTAGATCATGACCTTGACTTTCTCAGGCAAGCAGTCACCCTCAAAGGCCAGGATGAAAGCACCGGTAGCGACCCTATTATCCTTCGGCCCCCTAAAGACACGACAGACAAAGTGTACACCTCGTCATGCCAGGTTCTCACGTAGCTCGTCATCAGACTGTAGCAGAAGATCTTTATGAAAAATAATCCCCTGGACCAAATTTAAGGACTTATGGGGGGTGACAGTAACGGGGATGTCACCGAGCTTCTCACAGGCGAGTAATGCCTGGGACTGTGCAGATGAAGCTGCTTGTATCAGAATGGCCCCGCTCCTCGTTTTGGAAAGAGACGCCACTTCCCCAAACTTATCTTCGAGATTGTGCACAAAGAAAAGAGGCTTAGTCCCCAAAAACGAATCCCCATCAGTTCTGCTGCATACAAGGTATCGTGGCGAATACGGCTCCTGTCTGTCTGCAGCCCTACGTTCCTCCCATGGTGTGGCTAGGGAAGGGAACGATTTCGGGTTATATGTCACAGCGTTAAATTCCACCTTACCACGCTTAGAGACATTGGCGGTCGGGCGACCACCAGATTGAGATTTCACCCGCTTCATTGCGGGGCATCCGCCCCGATGCCATCCCAACCCCGACCAGGGGCTCTCCCCACGGGCCCCACCCAGTCACAGCAAAGGCCACCTGGCAGGACGGCCGTTGCTGGGAGTCCCGATGCCCCAGAGAGACGGGCATCTACTCCTTGGCTTACGTGGGGAGGTGTCAGCTCAGGCATCGGCAGTACGATCCCTGTGTTGACAGGGGGCTACAACCTAGAGGGTACATGACGACCCCACCACAACGGGCTGGCTACCGTGCTGGATTTTGGGTGCCATGGGTAGTCCATAGTGATCGTGGGTGCAGATGGTGACGCACTAAGGGCGTAACTTACACAATCCATCAGGTGTGTATGCCCAAAATGAGGGATGGAGGGTGCAGTTACGACGCCAAGACGATAAGGAGTGCCAAGGTCTTAGGGCACAGAGGACTGATGGTGCACCACGTAAGGTGTCCTTCCCCAAAAGGCTCATACTTCTGTTGAATTTGAAAAAATGGAGGTCAAACCCTAATGGGGACCATCACATTAAAGGCCGAAACAGTTGAGATTCCTTTTAGTCGCCTCTTAACGACAGGCAGGAATACCGCGGGCCTATTCGAACCCCCGAACCCGCAGGGGGACTTAAGTTAAAGTTCTTTACATTCTCTTTAGCATATATTAAACAATTATAAATGTATATACTAGGTAGTGTCATTATCTTTAGTTCTTGAAAATGGTTTTTGCAACTTTGTCTTGGTGCTAGTCCTAAAATGCACCTGACTGCTTTCTTCTGCCACTTGAAGGTGATACTTGAATCCACTGAGTTACCCCAAAGAAGTACCCCGTATTGCAGTTGTGAATGGAAAAAAGCAAAGCATGTGGAGATTAGCAGATTTTTACTGATAACGTGTCTCAGCTTGTGTAATGGAAAGAGAGTTCGAGCAAGTTTGCCACATAGATAATTGGTGTGTCCGTCCCATGTAAGTTTTTGATCTATATGTAAACCTAGTAACTTGACATTTTTTTGTATTCTGTTCAATTGGTTGCAGTGTGAAGTAAATTTCTTCAGTTTTCAATTTGTTTATTGATAAAAGATTGGCTCTGCACCAGTCACTGCTCATTTCAGTTATTACTTTGTTGTATTCCATGACATCTTGCAGATTTTCTCCATCTGTTATTGGTGTCATATCATCAGCATACAGTACATTGTTGCATGGCATATAATTTGAGAAGTCATTGATGTAAACAATGAACAGGAAAGGGCCAAGCACTGAGCCTTGTGGAATTCCTCTCTTTACTTTCATGGGTGTTGACTTTTGATAGTTTGTTTTTACTAATTGTACTCTATTGCTTAAGTACTCTCTTGGGCTACTATCAGCTGCAATTTATCCAGTGTCCTAGCTAGGAAAGTAACTAGGGTGGGGCAGTGTCCCAAAAGAGAGAGAGAAGAATTAAAATGGAAAGGTAAAATGGAAAAACATAAAATACTACATGATTTGAAGTGCAAAGAGACATGTAATTAAGAATAATTCAGATCAAATGAAGAATCTGTGTTACATACATTAGAGTTGTAATAGTCAATCAAGTTACGATAATGCAACATATTCACAGAAAAACGAGATCCAGTTAACTTTACTATCTAAGTCCTGTTTCTTAACAGTAAAGTTTTGAACCAATAAACCAAACTTCAAATTTGTAAAGAAAGATTACTGCATTCAATGTTATACGAGTCATCCTCATAATAAAAAAATGTAAAAGGAATTTAAGCAGCTGCTCACATTTTAAAATGAAAATTTAAAATGGATAAAACAACATTCAAAAGGAATTTAAACAGCTACACACACTTTAAAATGAAAATTTAAAATGGGCACTTAGAGCAGCTCAATTAGCAAGAACAGTAGACCTGTACAACGGACAAGAAATACTGCACACTATCAATTAACAAAGACTGTGTAAGAAAAATATTCAAAACACTGGATGCAGCTTATGTATGGAAACTGTATGAACAGAAAGGCTGAAAATATATAACAAAGTGAAAGTATCTACATACATTTCTGATTGAATAACCACAGACTCCCTCCATAATTGGTGCACACCTGATTCACCATGCAGTTCCCTACTGACTAGAGTTTGTAACTGCTGCACTGAATCCCAGAACATTGTCATAACATTATTGTTTCATTTTCATTTTGAGTGTAGTTTGGTTGTTCTCAACACCACTGACATCATCTAAACAGTGGTTGCTGATGCACTCCCTCTTCATAACCAAGAACCAGAAATCACTAAGCTTCACACATTTCTTTTACTATCAAAGCTATTAGTGTTGATAGTAAACATCAGTAGTCCCTCTGTATAATCTACTGTACTATTTGTTTGTGGTTGCCAGGATGCCAAACAGAATTTTATGGTTCTCCCGCACAAAGTAAGTTCTGTTTCAGTTAATTTATCCATTCTTTCTTTTGACTGTTACCTTCATGCATCGTGTCTTGTTAAAGTTTGGAAGGTTGTTTGTCTCTGGTGCAAGAGGAAGAAGCTAGCTCAATCCTCTTTGAATTGATCTTAATTTGAGGAGATTAAGATTATTATTGTCAGATAACACAGAAGTCAAAATAAAGGCAATACAGACATCATATCTGATGCAGCAGGGGACCACGCTGTTGGCACCTAACAATTAAATTATTTATTTTGCTAAAACAGACAATACATATGAAAACAAAAAGGAAAAGGGGGCAGAAGGGGACTACAACTTGCCAATCAAGTAACAGCACCTAGCTGTTTTACATTTTCAGTAGAACTGATTTATTACTTCCTGTGGTGCAAATGTTGGAAAAATGCAGGTAAGATACTACTAAAATTTAGGCACCATAGGGTACTTAGGAATTAGAAAGAATACTGAACAATTATACATATCACAAAACCGACCCTGACACAATCAGTATCTGATTTAATGGAGTATGTATGTATGCTAAGCAAATGGAAGAATTCCCAGAAAAAGCAAACAACTAATCAAAAGGAGAAGGGGTCAGGAGGAGTGACTTAAGAAGTCCCAGGGCCATCAGTACTGCAGAGTTGTAAGAGATGGTACACTTGCTTTTTTTGTAGTGCATCATGAGTGGACATATTTTCTGAGGTGAATGGAGGGATTACCCATTCCATATACATTCTTCAATCAATTTTTACAACAGCTGTTTGCCATTCATACTGCATTCTCCACATTTCTCAAAGCAATGAGGCTTCACATCCTTCATTATTTTCCATAGTACCATTGTTCATCTGCCTACAACTGCACAGAGAGAGAGAGAGAGAGAGAGAGAGAGAGAGAGAGAGAGAGTTAAAATTAGCAGGTGATGCTAGAGTATACTTCACAACAAGTTGTGAAATACTCAGTCTATCCCAGACCTGCTCAAAAGACTGGTGGAACAGTATCGAAGGAAGAACACGTATAAGTACTATTAAAAAATTAATGGGGTAACTCAGAGGCAGAGAGAATTAGTGGAAAATTTTGTGGATCTTATTAGGAAGGTTTGTGGGATTGAAGGGACCAGACTGCTACGGTCATCGGTCGATCTTATTAGGAAGATAAATATTAATATACATGAACAGAATACTTTGTCTCAAAGTAGTCTTAGAGTGTACTGATGCAATGATGTTAATGTATGAAAGCAACATGGCTAGCCAATTCTAGCAGGGTTAGTTTGTCAATTGTGGACCAGAACCTCCCAAAACCACATTGAGAGAGGCCAAGTATTGGCCTGGTCCCTAATTTTCAGACCAGATTCAGGTCCACTGGGTCTTTCCTACACAGTTCATTAGGCTGAAGCTCTGGTAACTATTAGCCATCTTCAGTACCTTCCTGGACTGAGAGTGGTATGAAAGTTGCCTCTCTCCATGAGTTGGGGAGTGGCCTGCCCGCCACATCAAATTAAAACATTTGAGGACAATTTCCATTGATGCTGCTTGCAAATGTTGAAGCATGCAGTACTGGATCTGCTCTTGACTGGGTGGAATATCATAAGCCTCAGACATTGCTGAATACAGCTCCCAGATGGAGAAAGAGCACCTGTAAGAATCAGGATTGTTGGATCTGAAGTTCAACTTGCCCCTCTCCATGGTCACATGGTGACGGTGGAATTCTAAATACTGGCTGGCTGTGACAGTAGTTATTGCAAAATGCTTTGCCATCATCTGGGCAGTGTCTCAAGTGTTGTATGGAGACACCCCTGTTTCAGCACTGCTGCTATTGGTAAACAAATACATTTACCAGAAACACTCCTGATGGCTTCCCATACATTTGTAGAACAGATGGAATTGTTGATAGAGTCCAGGAAAGTATGCCATGACCTTTTCTTGCTCTCCTTAATTATACGTTAAACCTTGACTTTTGCAACTCGAATGGCTGTCAGGTTCCCTGCTGTCGGGCAGCTGCAAGCCTGACCCAGATTCCTGAGCAGCTGTCATCATTCCACCAATATAAAGCTTGCTTCCTGAGACAGCCTGAGGACTTTGGGATGAATAAGTTAGTTGCATGGTGGATCACTCATGTGATGTGACCCGTTCATTTCTGGATGCTGCCTCAGTGTTCGAACACAACCAGCTGGCTGAACACTGGCCACTTAGCTCTGCTGGTCATCCATTTCAGTAACTTCCTTTCAATTAATGCTCCATCCAATAGGTGGATCCAAAGTGGGAACCGATAACTGGAAGGAAAGTCATCAGCTGCTTCCCAATGAGTGGTGTCTGTGAGGACTGGAGAGCAAAAATAGACATTGATGTCTGATGATGACCCAACAGCAGTCAAGAAATGAGTGGTATTATCTGTGTTGAGGCTGCACAACTCCTGAGATATCATGAGGCTCTGTGGAGGTAAAGACTTTGAACAGATGATGACCGTCTGACCCACATTAAGTTCAGCAGCTACTGCTTGCAGGTCAGTAACCAAGGAGAGAGCAGAGGAGTGGTGTACATTATTGACAAACACAGTGACCCATCTATTTGTTCTTTTCCCAGTCGGGTCATCCTTGTGGTACAGAGTATATTTTCTTAGCACAGGAGCATCAGTAGAGTTAAAATGTGTTTCCTTCAAACACAAGCACAGGGGGCCTGCCTTTACTAGGAGTTTTAGTTCTTTCACATGAGTCCTTAACCAATTCATGTTCCACTCTCATGTAGAAATCATTATTAGCACTTCACTGTCTCTCCACTGGAGTGCAGAGCCTGCAAAGGCTGGAGGTTCAGTCTGGGGATGAGGTGCTTGCTTCTGGTAGGCTTCACATTTCCCTGATTCTGAAACAGAAGCAGAACAACCAACAGGCCCAATGATGTTGACAAAACCTGAATGTTTACTACTTGTTTTCACCTGTGTGGACACCGTTTGCTTCTTTTGCCTCGGAGGGCTATGTAGGAATTACTACAGCAATGGTTGTGTCACTGCTGGGCTGTTTGCCAGAATCTGCCTTTGAAGGTAACAGGAGCTCCAAAATATTGGCAATTGTTGCTTTTTCTGATGTTCTTTGGCTACTACGGGCTCTGAAATAACAGCAGCTTTAAATGTGTGCTGACAAATGCAGGTAGTAGTACTGAAACTAGCAACCTCCATCTGTGGAGAGGCATCAGTTGTTAGAATGAGCTTTTTAAGAGCTGATGTGAAAGATGTACTGAATGTGGGAGGCTGCATGACCTTATAAATCTTTTTGGCCTGACCATATGGGATGCATTTTGTTGCTTTAAGCTCCTGTACCTTTCTGCAAGGTACATACTTGAGTCTCTACTGTTCATATGGTGATTCCCAGAGCAATTTACACATTTCAAAGGAGATGAACAAGCAACACTTTGAGGACAGCCTTACCTCATTTGCCACAAGTGGCTTTTACCTTACATCTCAAAGTGCTGACATTTAAAACAGCACATTGGGTTGGGGACAAAGGGAAGGAAACCTGCCTTGATACGCTCTGGGAGTTTCGCACTATAGAAGTTAATGATATAGGAATCAGATTTTCATGATGCATGATCCATGCATTTCAACGATACTTTCTGGAGCCCACTCATTTTTCAACTCTTCTGTAATGTCACTACCTAGCTTTAGTAGAACTTGGAATAATTTGTAAGGAGTCTTGGTGTGGCATCACGTGACGTTACTGCTGGTCTGCAAGCACAGTGTGGTGACATTTTGGCCAGAATAACATGTAGGCAAAAGAACTGCAAGACAGGCTAATTCTACTCAGGAATAAACTGCACCATGCAGCAGTAATAGCTATAGCAGGCAAGATGATGGCACCACAGCAGGCCAAGACTCTTGTTATGAGATATGTGACCGGTTATGGGGTGTTAGTGTAACAAATGTGCCCGAGAGCCTTATAAAAAACAGAAGATATTGAGGCAGAAGCATTTGGAGTCCAGTAGCACACCCACAATCTCAGGTCCATGTCTAACAATAAGAGGATTAGGCACTGCCAGTTGCAGACATGGGTGCGAGACCAGGTTTTTAGTGCCACAGTGCTACCGCCCAGGCATCCACACCTTCTGCCATCTGGCTCCTGCCAAAGGACAGCATGTAATGTCCCACTCACACCAGTCTTCCTTCACCTACACAGTGAACATCACCAGGCCTGAGTCTCCTAAGTGCAGGCACTACCCATTGCAGGAGAGTGTCACAGCACAACAAGGACAGCTGCTGATGTTGAGACTGTGGCCCAGTGTCAGACCATAGGCCATCACTCTACCAGCAGGGAACTAATGCTGTTCCTTTCCCAGGGTGGAAGATGATGCCTGCAAGCCTTCACTGGCCTGGGTCGCTGGAGCGGGATGTGTCTGCCTCAGATTGTCAATGACTTAATGTGTATTTGAAGTTAATAAAGTATTGTTTCTCAGATCATAACCATACTGATTACCCTATTGACTGCCGCCGGTACCCATCAGTGGTTTCAGAGGTCAGGAGAGCTGACGTTGCAACACTGAACAGCGCAGGGTACACCTTCCCCCCATCCCCCCACTGTGCTTCATTCGAACTGATCCCTATGATATCTTCAGTGTAGGGTGAGTGAGACTTGTTTTTTAGTGTGGTGACAATCATGGGGTCAAGAGTTAAATTTTGTGATAACTGTAGAGTTACTTTTGAGAGATTGTGAAGAACCATTGACTATCTCTCAATTTAAAGGTAATGATGGAGATGAATGGCTAGAGTCTGCACGACGCACCCAGTGCAATTTACTTGGGCATTCTGTCCCTTGTGCTAAGCCTTTGGCAGTTGGTTGTTTCACGTGTTGCCATGTTGGTCATATGGCTAGCAATGTAGAGGATCCAGGTGAATAATGATTAGATGGAAGAAATAAGTGTGGCTCTCTGCCCCACACTTAAGTGCGATTTGCAGAGTATCCATGCAGATATATATGAATGTGACTAACTTGGAAGTGTTATGTCTGTGTTATTGTTAAGCTGCTATGGCTGCATTAGTAAAAAATGAGTAAAGTTGATGCAATGGTGAAACCACAGATACAAGATATCACTGGTGAAAAGCTGTACAATAACTGGTTAATCAGGTGGTGCAGCTGAGACCAAAGAAAATGTTCATGAGTAATAAACTAGCAGTGAAGGATGAAGACTTGTGGTTGTTGAAATCACAGAATCTAGGGCTGGCCCTGGCTGTGGGGAACCTAGTTACTCCCTTTTCTGGTAGGTCATCTGAGGATGTGTTGTCATTCATAAAGGATCTTGTGTCATCGGCTAACATAGGTGGTTGGTCGGACAAACAGTTGTTGCAGACATCAAGATTGCATCTGACAGGGAAAGCAAAGTCATTTGTACATTACAGGGAAGGGGGTGGGGGGCGGCACTGGAGAAGCAGAAACATTTGAACAACTCAGAGTGCTACACAGATACAGGAAGCAAAACAGGGTGCTGTTTTTCCATGAAACATTGAGCTGCATTTCTAAGAGCCTACCGAAGCCATGGAGGATTTTGTACAGAGTATTAGAAGGCTTAGGGTACATACATACCAGATAATGCATACGGAGGAGGTAAATATAAGGTGTTACTACAGGAAGCTGAGCAAGGTGCGCTTGATGCTTTCCTGAAAGATTTAATACCAGAAATACCAAGGAGGGTGCACAATGGAGCATCTAGGGATTTCCATGTAGCAGTTACAGGGGACAGGCAAAATAATGTGAACACCTGTACCTACTTGGGAATAGTTTATTAATAAGGGGTTGGACCCCCATTTGCACGTAGTACAGCTGTGATTCTTCTTGGAATGCTGGCATATAAGGATTCTATAGTCTCCAGTGCAATGTAATGCCACTCTTCAATCAGAACATCTTCTAACTCATGAAGTGACAAGGAAGGTGGATATCTGCTCCAGAGTCTGCACTCCAATACTGCCCACAAGGATTTGATAATGTTCAAGTCCGGGTACTGTATTGGCCAGGGAAGGCTTGCAGTTCAGTTGCATGCCCCTTATACCACAAAAGTACTGTCCTGGCTGTGTTAATGGGCGCATTATCGTCCTGAAATATGGTATTATTGTTGGGTAACAGCATCTGAATCATGGGGTGCACCTGATTACCTAAAATGTTCACATAATCGTTGGCTGTAACACGGGCTTTGAGAGTAATTAGGGGACCAGCAGAATACCACCACACTTCTATCTCCTTGCTTAACAGTTGGAGTCAAGCAATCAGGAATGTAGGCTTCTTTTGGTGGTCTCCAGATGTAAACCCAGCCCGATGTTGGAAATAACAAAAATGTTGACTTGTCGGACCATATGATGTGTTTCCACTGATCAGCCATCCAGGATTTACGCTCCTGATATCATGTTTTACACTTATTTGCATTGGTTGTTGTCACTAACAGTTTCGGTATAGCAGCTCATCCATGAATATTCACTTTATGGAGTTCTCAGCAGAAGTGTCAATAGATATGGGGTCATGAAGATGGCTACTGAGCTCCGCAGTCACCTTAGCGGCCATAGTTTTGACACAATTTGTGTTAAAGTATGATGATCTCTGTCATTTAGTTTCGATTTGCACCCACTATTATGTTTACACAATGATGTCTTTCCATGTTTTCTGTAGGCTCTCATGACTGTTGAAACAGTTGCTCTTGAAACATTCAGTAATTGGCTGTCTTGGTTACTGATGCTCTAGCTAATTGGCCCCCCACAATCTGCTGTCTTCGGAACTCTGTTAGGTATTTCATTGCACGTCGACCTTGGCCCCTGAATGCAAATATGAAATGTGCACTACTCGTAAACAATCTGCACTGATGCCTAGTCCATAGTGAACTCCCACAGTCCAGTGTGACATGTGTCTTACCTGCATTATTGACAGTCAAACACAATCATCCCATTACTACCACTGTCCACATTATTTTTCCTATCCTCTTTAGGTTCATGTTGCAATTTGAGGTGACTGATGTTTCAATAAGAGTAAGAGAATGGAGAAATATATTTGCATAAAATAGAAGAAGTCTTAATTGTGGGCATATGGGGCATGTGCAGAGACAATGCCACCAGCCACAGAATAAGAGGGGTGGTATGAAGTACTATTGGTTTAATGAGAATAACAAGAGAGGTAGTAGGGATTAGCAGCAGTGGAAAAGGAGCACCTATTATGCTTAATAGGGAAGGCATTATCAGTAAAAGTAAATGCATTGAAAACGAATGCAAATGTTGACTTCCACCTCAAAGATAGCTACATTAGTTTATTTCAAACCTACCATCCACCAACAATACCTCCACTTCAACAGCAGCCACCCACTCCATACCAAGAAGACCCTTCCATACAACCTAGCCACCCATGGCCATCACTTCTGTAATGAGGAATGGTCCCTCTCGAAACACACTGAGGGTCTCACTAAGGCCTTCACAAATCCTAATTACTGGATACTGGATTATATGCATTAAAAAATCTTAAAATATGTATGAAAAATGGTTAAAAATGCATGAAAAAAGTCAAAATATGCAAGATCAAATAATGAAAAAACCTTGTAGTTACTGCGTGTGTTATATCTCAAACTCAAAGCTGTGCATATCAATTATGAGGAAGAGTGCTAGTCACACTGAAAATCAGTACACTTAGAATGCTGATATCATTTTCTAAATACTTTCTGGTAGAAGTTAGGAAGGGGGCCTTTCTGGGATTATTTTCTAAAAATTTACAAAATGGGACTGCATACCATGTCTCAAGAATTGTTCCTTCTTTGTTACTGTTATTGGTAACAAGCAGATGCAATGCGAGTGAGTTGCAGCGAAACAATCGATATGTACAGGACCAACTTTGAGATACATTGCACACAGGGAGGCACGCTCAAAAACTCCACTATATTTTATTTAAAAAATCAACATACAATCATGAATTTTTTTAAACAGCATTAGTTTTTAATTAACGCTATTGGACCAAAGCACCATTTACAATTTATTTTACATTTTACTACTACCATAAACATAAATGATCAAGTACTGTTCCAAATGTTCGGTAGTAAGATTGTGTCTTTGATCACTCAAAATATTTTTATAAGCAGAAAAGGACCATTCTACATCAACTGAAGTAACTGGGCAGTATTTGAAATTGGGTGCTATGTTGGCACTTATTGTTTCTATTAAAGGTTCACCCAGCCATTAATAAAAGTATCAATTTGGTACTAGGGTTCAAAGGTTGGGTTATTGTTTAAAATGTTTTTGAACTTTTCTTTAAGTTTTCTTGGGAATACCCCTGGCAATGAGGAATTAACTAGAATAATTTTATTTTAACTGACTAGATCCATTAAATGCCAAATCTTGAGTTTCAAGCTTTTTAATATTTGCAGGTACATGGGAAAATAGAGTGCTAATCACAGCAACATCTTTTTTGATACCGGAATCATTAAAAGCTTCCTTGCACTGGTAAACTGCCAAAGCCTCTGCACTATCAAAGCAATTTACTACCCCTCTAATGGCCTCAAAATGTTCATTGTATTATAATAGTAATACACATATCAAAAAAAGTTTTGCATCACCTCAGTTCTGAGAGTTCCAGAACCTGTACAGAAAATTGGAATAAAGATCAACATAAACACCATTTCTGCTCTTTTTATTGCTCATGAAAACCACTTCAGTTCCTACATTTCACACGTTGAAAATATTGACTAGAATTTCATTTTATTTTTATTTACTTACTAGCAGTTCCTGGCCACTTGTTTCTGTGGCTCTGTCTGGTTAAATGGAAAAGAAAGAAAAGAGAAGTCACAAGATTCAAATATGTATGGGAAATGGATATATGTGCTAATCTCCTTCTTTGCCCCATCTCTGTCCATCTCCTCCTCTCCCCCTCTTTTTCCATCACCTCCTACTTTCCCTCTCTCCAGGATCCTGGCTTCCTGTACTGCAACGAACGACCGTCGCAGGTATCAAGAGGAGAACCACACTGGAAATGACTGTGGAGAAGCCCTCGGACGTTGGTGCGCCAGGTACATATAGTCTGTGACCACGAGCTCGGCTCCAGTTCACCAATGGCAATGGGGGGTGAAGCTTTGACAATGCCAGCCCCTCATGCTGGCGAAATGTCAGTAAAATCATTAGATGAACATCAGCCGAAGAACCCGAGACAGAAGCCTATAGGCAGTTTGTCAACAAGTGGCCACGAAAGCCTTAACAATTTTGAACTACATTACAATCTTTTTTACATATTTTTTTCTTTGATCTCATTGTGTCTTCATGACAATTTCAGTTGGTTTTCGCCTTTCACTATAGGTCTTTCCCTTAGATTTCATCTTGTTTCCCCTTACTTCATCCATTTCATCCTTTTTGTGATTTTTCTCACATGTCTGGGTGTTTTTGCAAATTTTTGCAGATTTAATTCTACGTTATTTGTGTATTTTTATGCGCTTCTATCCACTATCATCAATCCCTGCTAATTCTATCTGCATCAATAAAGAAAAGTTTCCTTGTTCCTAGCCAGAATCCAGTCGCACATAATGTTCCTGCATTGTCACTTGGCTCATGGAATTCCCACAAAGGGCCTTACAATCAAATTACCCATCTCCAGCTGCCACCCTTTCTTCCACAATGAGCTCCAGTTCATAACCCTCATCAACGTAGATCTGCAAAACCATATCAATCAGGCCCAAATCTCCTTATGATATCTTCTCTCCCTCCACAAAATTCTCCTGTTATGCAATTCCAAATTCCTGATCCTATAACACACATTCAAACTCTTGCCCTCCAGGAACCAGAGCAAGAACCTAAACAGACCCAATACACAGTCATGAACTTTTCCTCCAAGAACCTTAGCAGAAGTGTCAGTCCTTTCCAAAGGCCTCACCATCTGCCCCACTCTCAAATTCAATCATGCAGGACTTGTTAAGGACCTTCTCTCTTTCTTCTCATCCCTATAGTGGAAACTCTTTTTCACCATGAACCTACCAATCAGACTCAATCAAAGACCTGCCTGACTCAGTTCACTCCTCCATCCAACCATGACCCACCCCCACTGCCCCTAAATCACCCCCTGTTAACTTTCCAGAATTTCTTAACCTCAAACCTCGCCTCACAATCATTCTCCAAATCCTTCAACATGCATACTAGCCTTACATTCACAGAAAGAATTGCAATCCACCAACCAAAAACTGAACCTGACCTTATAATCCACCTGCTGACAAAGGCTCCACAAATGTTGTTTTGAACCACAAGGATTACCTGGCAGAAGTACTCTGCCAGCTATCAGATTCAGCCACCTACAAACCATTCCACAGTGACCCCATTCCAGAAATCCAGCAGGATCTCAGTCATTCCTCAAATCCTTAGACCCGTCCAATAACCTCTCCCCAGAGTCCATCTCTCACCTCACCCCTACCACTCCCTGCACTCCTACATTCTACATGTTTCCTCGAGTCCATAAACCCAACCACACAAGACACCGCATTGTGGCTGGTTACTGTGCCCCCACTGAGAGAATCTTTGCTCTCACAGACCAACACTTCATCCTGTTGCACACAATCTACCATACTATATAAAAAATACCAATCATTTCCTCTACAGAATCTCTACATTTCCTGTTCTTTTCCACATAGTGTTCTGTTCATCATTACTGATGTCACTTCCCTTTACAACAACATGCCCATCGCCTTACTGCTATTGAACACTACCTTTCCCAATGCTTGACGGATTCCAAACCAACAACCTCTTTCCTAGTCACTGTGACCAATTCCTCACCCACAATTATCTCTCCTTTGAAGGCTTCACCTAGAAACAAATCCAGGGCATGGCTATTGGCACCCACATGACACCATCCTATGCCAACCTATTTATGGGCCATCTAGAGGAATCCTTCCTAAACACTCAGAATCCCAAACCCCTCACCTGATTCAGGTTCACTGATGAAATCTTAGTGATCTGGATCGAGGGTGAGGACACCCTATCCATATTCCTCAAGAAACCCAACACCTTCTCCTCCATTCATTTCACCTGGTCCTATTCAACCCAACAAGCTACCTTCCATGATGTTGACCTCTACCTCAAAGATGGCTACATCAGTACTCCCATCGATATCAAACTAAACAACCACCAGCAATACCTCCACATCAACAGCTGCCACTTATTCCATAACTGGAAGTCCCCTCGATACAGCCTATACACATGTGGCCATCGCATCTTTAGTGTCGAATGGTCCCTCTCAAAATATATCAATGATCTCATGGAGGCCTTCACAGACAGTAATTACACTCCAAACCTTGTAGAAAAACAGATCTCTCATGTCTTACCTCTCCAGTCGCCCATCACCTGCGAAATTCCACCACCCATCCACAGAGGAGCATTCCCCTCATGACTTGGTACCATCCAGGACTGGAGAAACTGATATACATTCTCCACCAGGGTTTTGACTATCTCTCATGCCATGAAATGAGAAATGTCCAACCCACTATCCTTCCCATCCCTTCCACAGTGGTATTCTGCCAACTACCAACCTACACAATATTCTCATCCATCCCTACATAACCCTTGCTCCAAACCCATTGCCTCATATCCCATATCCCTGTAATAGAACCTAGATGTAAATCCTGCCCCATACATCCTTCCACCACCATTTGCCCCAGTTGGGTCACAAGTATCACTTATCCCATCAAAGACAGGGCTACCTGTGATACCAGTCATGTGATCTACACGCTAAGCTCAACCACTATGGTGCTTTCTACAAGGGCATGACAACTAACAAGCAGTCTGTCTGCATGAATGACCACTGACAAACTGTGGCCAAGAAACAGCTGGACGCTAAGCATGCCACCCAACATGATGTTCTTTACTTCAAAAGCCTTCACACCCTGTGCATCTCAGTCCTTCTCACAAACACCAGCTTTTCTGAACTGCGCAGATGGAAATTCTCCCTGCAATACATCCTATGCCCCCATAACTCTCCTGGTCTCATCCATGATTAGTAATTACTCTTACCCATCTAGCCTCATCCCTATTCCCATTCCACACTACATGCTTTCTGTCAGGGTAGTTGTGGAAAGGGTTATATGTATATGATAGAATTCTGGTAAGAGACAGCAGGTTTATGAGGTTGCTGTTTGGTAGAATCATGGAAGGAAGGATGCTACTTTGGTGGTGCTCTACTGCTTCACATTGTTTGGGGTGGGGATGCTGCAGAACTATCATGTGGATGGAGGAGTTTTGTTTTCCAGGCAGTAGGAAATGATATTATCTAGCAACCAACGGAAATTATGTTTGTTCTTCAGTGCATCGGAGCTAAGAAATGACATAAGTGTGTCAGAGGAAGTGTTTACAAGGTTGCAGCAATTAGCAAGTAGTAAGGACGGGTATTTAGGGAGCCATATGCACAATTGAAGGAGATAATGCAGGAAGTAGTGGGAGTAGTGGCACAAAGGGTGAAAAGGGATTGGTAGATACTGGAGGAAGGGTAATTAAGACAATATTTGGGACAGCAGATACAAGTGCTGAATAGGACAGCAGAAGCCACAAGGGAATTGCCAGAGTGAAGTAGGGCAACTGTGGAGTGGCATTCCATGCAGATCATTACCTTAGAAAGCAGTGTGTTGAACAACGCACGCATGCTTCATCAGCTGATGGAAGAGGCAACAAAGTAAGCCAAGGCATCAGCTAATACTCTTAGCCAGGATTTAGAGGCAACGTACAGTTGCAATGTTTAAGTGTTACATGGTGCACATCTATCCTGTGAGGCTGGAAATAGTAGGAAAGTTTATGCAAATTAAAGAGGATGGGGTGTTACTAATAGCAGAAGATGAAAATTGGCATGAGGCAATGACTGAGGGAGAATTGCAGCAATACCAGAGCAGATAAGTTACTATATGTCCTACTTGTGAAATTCAAATGCGAGGAAGTACTTGTGCCATGCAGTTGTTCAGGGGCAAGGCTAAGGGTCATCCATGCCAAAGGAGGTGATGGAATGAAACCCGAACTTCCAATGAACGGAGCTACATTGGACACATTCAGTGTACAATAACATAATAGTGGTTGTGAATTGCTATGAGCAAGGGAAGCTCATGTAGGCCAGACACTTTGAATTAAGAGGCAGTGGATTGTTAGATTAGATTCAATTCAGTTTTCTTTCCATAGACATAAAAAATGAGATGATTCTCATGTGTGTGGAACATGTCAGGAAGTATGACATAAAAATATAAAACATTTGAATATAATACTTACTACCTGATCATTTGTCAGGAGATAGTCGAAAACAAGCTAATACAATGCAGTAAACTGTGACAGCTAATATTTACAGAATGAACACACTGTCAGAATGAAACACTATTATCCACTATTAATAAATTTATCATACGCAAAGTACCTAATCTTGACTCTCGTGATGAAGTGTGTCAAAACTGAAATCTAGCAGATATTTTTTACTTTAGCTGACTTAACAGTCTCTGTTAAGATATTCATCTATGGAGTAGAAGGAGTTGCCTATCAAAAAGTCTTTCAAACTCTGTTTAAACCGTGCTTTATCTGAGCCAAGTTTTTAATGGGTGCGGGCAATTTATCAAAAATGTGTGTTCCTGAATTTTGGACCCCTTTTTGGACCAAGGTAAGTGATTTTAAGCCTTTATGTAGATTCTTCTTATTCCTAGTATTGATACTGTGTACTGAGCTATTGGTTGAAAATAGAGATGTATTACTTGCAACAAATTTCATTAAGGAATAAATATACTGAGAAGCAGTGGTTAGAATACAAAGTTCCTTGAACAGGTTTCTACAAGATTTACTTGAATTTACACCACAAATGATTCTTATCACACACTTTTGCACCCTAAAAACTTTTGCTCGTTTTGATGAGTTGCCCCAGAATATGATCCCATAAGACATATTAGAATGAAAGTAAGCCAAGTATGCAAGTTTTTTTTATATTTATATCTCCTACATCTGACATAATTCTCATGGCAAATACAGACTTGTTTAGGCACTTAAGCAATTCTGTGGTATGCCCTTCCCAACTGAATTTATTATCGAGTTGTAATCCCAGAAATTTAACACTGTCAACCCCTTCGATCTGCATGTCTTCATACGTTATACTCATGCTGGAAGGAAATCTCTTATTGGTTCTGAACTGCATATAGTGAGTCTTCTCAAAGTTTAATGACAAAGAATTTGCTTTAAACCACTTATTAATGTCAGAGAAAATTTGATTAGCAGCTATTTCTAAATCTGTACTTCACTTGCTACTTATTGCAATGTTTGCATCATCTGCAAACAAAACAAACTTAGCATCTGGCAATGTAACAGATGAGAGGTCATTAATATAAACAAGAAAAAGCAATGGACCCAAAATGGAACCTTGAGATACACCACATGTAATTAATTCCCAGTCAGATGAAGACTGACTGCTTACTGATAATCATAACTGTGTGTGATATTATGGGACCAACTTTTCAATTACCAACAATGGCTATGACAGGAGTTACTTTGTTAAATATAACACAGTTGCTGCTGTTTTTGTTGGATGGAAGTGTCGCCAAGGCAAAACCTTACCTTCTTCAAAGATATCTGAGAATCAAGCCTAGTCCATTGACAAAATCAGATGATAGCTGCACAGGAGAGGTACATCACTGCAGAACAGTTAATGCAGCACTTGGAGCAGTATCAGGATTGTAAATAATGAGTAGCTGTAACCTTAAGTGTTGCAATTCCTAGCACAAGGTAACTGATTTTGTTCTGCATAGCTTTTGTTTATCGGCAATGATGAGCTGTACGTGAAATCCAATCTGTGGTTACTCCAAGTTTGAGTAGACAAGATCACAAGACCAGGAGATGGTGAGTGAATCTGAAGACTAAAGAGGTTAGGAGGTAGCCATAAAATTTACCACTGTAATGTACAGTATCTGTAGTTGACAGCTTTGCATAAAGCTGGACGTGGTCACGGTGGAGAGCTGTTCCTAAGCAATACTTGATGGTTGGGTCTTCTCCATGGAGTGGAGGGGTTGTAATGTTGTGTCACTATCTAGTTTTAGTAGAATGTGGAATAATTTGTAAGGAGACATGGTAAGCATTGTGTTAAGCTACTACTGGTCAATAAGTGAAGTGAGGCAACATGTTGGTCAGAATAATATCTACACAAAAGGCTAGCAGTACTCAGTGGTAAATTGCAACACCAAGTAATAATAGCTGCAGTGGGCAATACAATGTCACCACATCAGGGCAAGACTATTGTTGTGAGCTAAGTGACCATGTGTGGGGCTTTAGTGTAATAAATGCACCTCAGAGTCATATAAACAGTAGCAGAGTTTGAAGCAGAGGCATTCAGAGTCAAGCAGCAACACCACTACGCCAGGTTAATGCCAGACAATGAGAAGACTGGGCACTCTAGCTGTAGTCATGGGTTCCAGAGGGTCAGTCACTGCCAGCACTGAGCCCCCTCGTGGGAGGATGCCACCATCCTGCTGTCCACATCTGTCACCGCCTGACCCATATCAGAGGGCAGCAGCTAGTGGCTTGTGCACAGCTGTGTTCCTTCACCTGCATAGTGGACATTTCTGGGCCTGAACCATCTAATGGTACATGTCCACCAATGCAAGACACTGTCACAGCACAACATAGAGCATCACTGATGCCAAGGCCATGGCCCACTATCAGGTCATCAGCCCTAACACTGCCTGACATCAGCACCACAGAGCTCCAACACCGTTCCTTCTTACCATGGGTAAGATCTCTACATGAAACATCTTTGCTGTAATTCTAGGTGTTGTGTAACTTTGTTTCAGTGGCATATTCCGTGAGGGTTTAGCTTTGTGGAGGCTCCTCGTTTGTTGAGAACTGGATGTTTCAGCCAACAGTGTTCCATTACATAATCTCTTGACAGCAATGCCCTCTAAATCTTTCTTAACATAGAAGGGTGAAACTTTCTCAAATCTGCCCTCTGTCCTTTTAACTATTAAAAACCACATTCTGACCAGCAGCATGCATTCTGTTACAATAAGCTGAAGTACTCTGAATAATCTCTGATTCAGATGGCCTGGCTACATGAGCCTTCTTGTTAGATCCGGTGTTGATACCCCACCAGCAGCACACCCATTCCTCTGGGAGTTGATGAGTTTAAGTTCAAGGATTCCATCTCAGTCCCATGAGCATCTAGAGAAAATAAGAGTCCATTCAGACAGAGACTCTTGAACCTGGGTAAGCCTTACAGAGCTGAGGTGGGACAGTTCTCTCAGAGGTGACCTGATAATGACTGTTTTGCTTCAACAGCTGTGCATCTCACTGGCATGCAGCATGACTTGAGGCTAAGGGTTTTTTTATAAAGTTTTTGGCCATCCTCACGATTCAGGCAGTCAAGCCAAGATCCCTAGTCCCTGTAACACACAACATTCCATCGCTTCACCACATGGTGGTCATGAAACATACACAGAGCTTATGGTTACACAGGACTAGCACACTTACTGGACCACATATCAGGAAACATGGGTCTACCAAGCCTGTACACAGCAAGAAAATGCTGAGCTTCCTGAAGTGCTCACCATTTAGCAAGACTCAGAGAGCACATGTGGCTTACTTATTGAATGCCACAGATATGGTGAACAGTACACCCAGCCTAGCTAGTGTCACTGTTCCCCCTCCAGTCTTTCAAAATAAATGGTACTGTGATTGAGCACAACTTGAAATGCTCAAGCAGTTAACATATAGAACAGCAAAATATAAGAAGGGCAAGGCCTATGTTAACAAATGGAAACAGAGAATGACAGTAGTGCTCCTATTGCCCTGGCAGTGACCTCTGAGTACAAGAAAATTTGGCATAAAAATTCCTATTTCTTTTATATACATGACTTAGATGACAGTACTTTTAATTTACACTTTATGGGTTGTTCTAACAGTCTAGTAGTGAACTGAAAGGTTTTTGTGACCTTTCAAGGTAATATGTTCAAGAAATCTTAATTAAAACCAAAGATTAACTTCTCGTAGCTGGGTTCACAGTCAAGTAAAATTTTGTAAATGATGCTGTAGTCACCTTTTGACTGTAAAATTATTTATTTATAAATTGCAATTTTGACTGTGAGGCCATTACAATTTGTATAATGGTGCTTAGCAAATGTCAAACCTCAAAATCATCTGACGTGCCATGACACAAAAGCTGGTTTGATCGCATTGTGTTCTTCATTATGACTTTCTTGTGTGCACAGCACTCTTTTTAATTGCATTGTGAATATGTTGCTCATATTCTGCTTTGTTTTTGTTCAGATCTTTAATATGGGTGGAGTAAATGATTTCTTATTTGTTTTTGTTTCATATAAAACAGAAACTGGCTTCATTGAATATTGTTCTGTGAACTTGTGTACATTTCTTGCTACTTATGAATCCATGTGTGAACTGCTTGATTTAAATGTGTTGTAAATATATCTTTTACTTTATTTCAGTTCACATCTTTTGTACTTCCTCATATTAAATGGAGAAATCAATGTTAACAGTTTTTGACATAAGTGGTATTCAACTTTATTACATCTTGTGACGGAATGGGTATGTATTTCTGCTTTGAATGGTGTTGCTTCTTGCCACAGAGTATGCTTTGTAGTCTTAATTACTACAGCATCCTTGCTTATAAATGCTAGAAATGAAGCAGCAGTTACACAGAGGTGTTCCACATCATTACAGATACTACAAACCATACATTTTAGCAAAAATCAGTGTATTACACTCATCCTCTCAATCCACTGAAAATGTAAAAGCAAATAGTACACACTCTCATGTTTTCATCACTGGACCCACTATGGAATCCTGTATAGCTGAGTTTACTAAATCCTATAGAATTCAGTATGCTGGAAGTGCATTCACAGTATACAACACAATCTCATGTACAAATATGCACTACAAACCATACCTTGTAGCAGAATCAGTGTACTACAATCATCCGCTCAATCCACTTAAATTTAAAAGCAGATAGTACACACTCTCATGCTTTCATCACTGAATCTACTACAGAATTCTGTATAGCTGAATTTACTAAATCCAGTAGCATTCAGTACACTGGAAGCGCATTCACACTATAAAACAAAATCCCATGTACAAACATGCACTTGAATGTAGAACGTTTCTGTTGCAAAATAGTGCCTAGGACAATAGCTGTGTACTCTATACTCATCCCATAACAAGCTGAATCTAATTCTGTCAAAACCTGCTAACACTGGGTCTTCCATTAAATGCAAGAATTTGAGACAAATGGATGTGAACAAAAATAAAGTAGAATATGAGTAATATGCTTACAACACATTTAAACAGACCAGTCAACACATGAATTCATGAGCAGGAACAAATGTCTACAGAACACTATCTGATAAAACCAGCTTCCACTTTATATGAAACAAAGAGAAATATGGAATCAATTACTTCACCCAATATTATGGATGCAAGCAAAAATGAAGCAGAATAAGGTCAACACAGACACAATGCAATTCAAAGAAGTTGTAATCAGGAGTAATGCAATGAACCCATAAACATATTCACAATGCAATTCAAAGACTGCCATACCCACAAGAAGTTGTGAAGAGGAATACAATGTGATGAAACCAACTTCTATTTACTATGAAACAAAAATCAATATGGAAGACTTAAAATCGCCCTGGAAGAAATTGAGATGATGGACTGATAAACTTGCAGTGCTCCAAGTGGCCCGGTAGCAAACCAATGTTGTGTTACTGAAAGTCTCTATATGACTTTCACCCCCCAGACTTTACATCAAAACTTTAAAAATCTTGGATTCTGCTTGATCTTTCAACTGCCAAGTGATCTAGTGACTTCTATTGGTACTACCTCTAAAATGTGTCTTAGCATGTTAACACACTATGGATTATAATAATAAAAATAACTGTGAAAAATGGACTGCAATGTCTGTTGGTTGCAGGCCATATGTAACAACAGCAACTAATACATAAATAAAAGATCACAATCACTATTCACACCCATTCTCGAACTTGTGCATGTATCACAATCTAGTAATGTCTGTTGGTACTTTCTTCATCAATGGTTTATCTGCTGTAGTTTATTACAGTTAGTTTGATATGATTTATTTCATTCATTAGGGATTTAATACTTGATTAACTTACTTTCTTGTTTCATTTAAATGTACCACCTTGTTTTGAAGCTGATTAAAAACTGGTAATGTTTTTATCCATTATTCATACAGGGAACAGAAATCAAAAATCTCATTTGCAAGCCAGTTGATAAACTGTTACAATTTCTCATAAACATATAAAATATTGTATTCATTACACAATGAAGTAATATTTTTAAACAACACTTTCCCCTCAGAGTGTTAGCTTTGTTTAAATGCCAGCACAAATGTTTAGATTTCTATAAGTGCTGGTGCTACATGAGAACTCTCACTGGATATTTATTCATATACAACAAGAGTATAATGGTGGAATTTAATGCTATTTCCTCTTCTGTTTCATGAAATTGTCAGTTTTCAAGCAGAGTTCTAGTTTTTTGTTCATGGCTAGTTCATAGTTTCTCGCATATCCTTTTCACATGTATCATGTGATTCAAATGCCATGTGGGGGTTCAAGCTACAATCATTGGAGACAAACAGTGTCAATTATAGACTCCTGATGAAAGATAGCTAGCACACGTGTGCTAGTAACAAGTATCCCTTGGCAAATGCACCACTGAAATCAAATACTCTTTAGGCAGCGGTGAGGCCCGAGGATGGCAGTAACATGCTGCCGAAACTAGTCATGCAATAGAATAAAGACATTCTCAAGATACAGCTGTGGTGATACTTTTCCTCATATGTTTCATTTACATTTGAACACTGAAATGCATACTGAATAGGTTGCTACAGGTGGTGGTGGTGGTGGTTTGTGGGCAAGGGCACTAAACAACAAGGTCAGCAACACCCTTGTATGAATTACATGCAGATGAATGTGGCAAAAATCTATGAGGATTGGATAAAAAGTAGTGGCACACTGCCATAACATGAAGGATGTGCATCAAGTGGCATGCACATGTCTTTAGTTGATAGGAATAGGTCGGTTGAAGTAGTGCAGTAAGCGGTGATGGAGTCAGGTGCAGGGTATAGTGTCTTAATGTGTGTGAGGCAAGTTCAAGCACTCTAAAAGTATGCTTACAGAACATGAACAATGTTCATGGGTCAAGATTAAAGTGGTACATGATCAGATGATGCAGCATTGCCATATTGTATGGTGGTAAGATGGTGAAAGTGTTTTGAGATGGCAGGGATGTCATTCAAGATTGGCCCTGTTCAGAACAAACCCCATGGATATCATGACAACTGAGCCCCTTGCCTCCCTGTTGGATGTGTATCATCAAGGTTTGCTTGCAGGTTAGCTGCAGAGGTAGGTATGTGTCACAAAACAATGCTCCACATTTTGCACGATAATTCTTGATTTCTGCAAAATTGCAGCACAATGGATACTGCATGCAGTGACTGTCGTACAACAGTGGTATCATTATGTGCTCACTGAGGAATTGCTCAACCACTATCATGGAGCATATGCATCCTTGGAAGGATCATCACTATGGACAAAATGTGGACTCAGTCATAAGAACCATGATTAAAATGGCAATCCAATGAATGGAAATGCACTGGCTCCCATCACCCACAGAATGTGCACCTTGAAACAGCTACTACCACAGTGATGGTTATTGTAGCTTATGATTTCCATGGGTTAATCCTGCATCACTTTATACCACAGGAGCAGATGGTCACCACAGCCGATTACTGCAATTTATTGCAACATCACCTTTGACCCACATGAAGAAGAAAGTGACAGTACCTTCTGGCTCTGCATACCATCATCCTTCAAGACAATGCACGATGCCACATGTTGAATCTGTGCAGCAGCTCCTGGGTACATGGGAGTGGGAGATATCAGAACAAACACCTTATCCACCCAATAGGGGTTTGTGCAGTAGGACCTGTTCACCCAAAATGAAGGAACTTCTTCGTGACACATGCCACAATATATGAGATGACATCATCCATGCCATAAGACAGTCTCTGTGAGACATCGACAGAGATGGACATGCTGAAAGTGTATGATACCTTCCATCTGTGTGAGGGAAAGATGACTGTGATTTCGTATGGCTAGGGCCCCCCGTCGGGCAGGCCGTTCGCCGGGTGCCGGTTTTTCAATTTGACACCACTTTGGCAACCTGCAGTCGATGAGAATCATAGGATTATGATGAGGACAGCACAACACCCAGTCCCCGGGCGGAGAAAATTCCCCGACCCAGCTGGGAATCGAACCCGGGCCCAGATGATTGACAATTCACCACGCTGAACCATTCAGCTACCAGGGGCAGACATGACTGAGATGCGGTGCTCTTACGCTGACAGCATGTAATATGGTGAATGTCTGGTATGAATTATAACAGTATTATGACTACTTCTTACAACCCACATATTAAAAAATAACAATAAATCAGAAAACCAAGTTGTATTCACACAGAAGAATTGAAAAGACTGTGTCGATAAGGTAAGTATCAGAAAAACCCTCAATAACAGACAGATGAAAAACAGTAGGATAACTAGATAAAATGAAGGATAAAATACCAGTACAGACATGATTAGAAAGGGGACAGGTGACTTTGGCTGGATGACAACTTAGAAATCATGGATGACTAAGCCACTATGTGCCACATTAAAATCTCACCCCCAATATTTTGGGAATAATACTTAACATCACACAAAAACTTCAAATGTAAATCACACTCACCTCATTATCAATTAAAATAGAGGGCAGGTACTGTGGGGGACCAAGATCAGCCCTCAGATCATCATATAAAACACATTCAGTTAAAATATGTCACATTATCAGCTGTGTCCCACAACTGTGACACACTGGTGGCTCCTCATGAAGTAAGAAAAAAGCCAGGGGTCAATGCCCCACTATGAGTCTTGTAAGGGATACTTCTTCAGCTCATAATGGTCAGAAGGAGATAAGTCAAAGTTGCACTGGAGGTTTTATGGGATGGAAGTTATTATTCCCGATTTCCAGCCACTGAGCCTCCAACAAACATATGGCCTTCTTGGTCACAAGTGAGGTAGCAGCCTGCAGGGAACTGAACAGCAAGCAGGAGGTGGAAGGGAGCAAGCCTCCTTGGCAGCCGCATTAGTGAGTTTGTTTCCCTGGATCCGTATGTGTCCTGGAAACCAGCAGAAAATTATTTCCTTGTTCTGCGTTTGCAAGAGAAAGACAGCATCTTGCACTTTGTGCATCATCCAATCTGCTGGGTATGTCTGACCAATAGTGAGAAGGGCACTGTGGGAATCTGAGCAGATGAGGAATTTCTTGCTATGACACCCTCTCATATGCTTCAGTGCCCTCAGATTAGCAAACAATTCCACATAATAAACTGAAAAATGCTTTGGACCAGCCATTTCAGTGGCAGTTGCACATTGAGGATGAATGCTAGTGAGTTTGAGATGCACAAAGCCCTGTATGCTTGGCATACTGTAAGGAGATGTCGAATAGGCAGCGAATGCTCACCAGCCTCTGCTCACAAGCTAGCAACTGGACTCATGAGATAACCTCATGTTGACAGCCTAATATCCTCATGGTGAACCACATCCAGCATTTTGAGGTATGAAGGCCCAGCTGATCCATAAACCTGGCATCTGTGTCAATCCAGGAGCACACAAAGGCCTTATAAAGTTGGAACATAGGAATCTTGTCGGCTTCCCAAGACCTAAGACTGACACATTTTAGGATGTTTAAAGCCTTAAGACAAATCAGTTTTAATTCCTTATCATGGGGCAGCAACATCAGCTTCTCATCAAAAGTGAGGCCCAGATATTTCACCATTATCTTAAAATTGAGAACAGCATCCTTCAGTTACAAAATAGGTAAATTAAAAAGAGAGCAGAAGTGACTGAAATCAAAACAAATAGTTTTCTCCAAAGAGAATTTAAAACATGTGGTGTTAGGCCATTCTTCCAACCACATGATCATCAAACACAACTTCTGAGAAACCATTTCAAGATTGGGGGATGCACAGAAGATGGAGAAATCGATCACAAACAAGGAACACAGAAGAGCATGCTGTACTGTGTATGTAATACTGTTGATCGCAGTGACAAATACTGTGACACTTAGACAACTCCCTTGAGAGACACCATTCTCCTGCTTAAAATGGTCAGACAGAACATTCCTAACCTTGTGTCTAGAATGTCTGTCCAAGAGGAAGGATTGTATGACAGTTGGTAGATGTCCATGGAGACTCCACAGACAGAGCTGCAACAAAATATTATGCCTCCTGGTAGTATCGCAGGCCTTTTCCAGATTGAAAAAGACACTGATAAGGTGCTGCTCACAGAGGGAAACTTGTTGAATAGCTGCTTCAAGCAGGGTCAAATTATCAAGTGTGCAGAGATACCTCCTGAACCAGCACTGGGAGTGACTTAGCAAGCACCTGCTTTTGAGGACCCACACAAGGCATCAGTTGACCATACACTCCAATATATTTCCTATGCAGCTTATTGGACTAAAACTGTGATAACTACTGGGGTTAGTCTGGGCCTTCCTTTGTTTTAAAATCAGGATTAAAATTGATTACTTCCATCTGTTGGGAAAGTCTCATGCCATCTAAATTTCATCAGAAATCTGAAGGAGGCCCCCTTCAACTGTTGGGTCCAACTGTTTCAACATGATGTACATTATCAGGTTGTGACTGCACATAGTATCATGAGCTACTGACAATGCAGAATCCAATTCCCACAGAGGGTATTCCTCAATTTAGTGAAACAGAAATCAAAACCAACCCTTTCCTGTGTGTATCAATAATGACGGAAAGGTGGATCCTGGCTAGAATTAGCTGTAATGGTCTTTTACGACTGAGCCATTGTATGAGGAATGTCTCTCAGTGATGTTAGGAGAAACCCCTGGTCTCGTACAACTGCTATTGACTGTGGTGAGTTCCACCTTGAGATCCTTCTGATGCTTCCCATATTTTACTATTGATGGGGTTCAGGAACTCTAATCAGGACTGCTGCTTACTATCCCAAATTACATTTCTCACTTTGCTCGTGCCATCCGAAGGTTGCAAGATTCGCATCTATGGGGAACTTATAGAATCTTCGCATAGCCACTCTCCTCTCCCTGATTGCAGAACAATACTCATTTCACCAAGAAACAGACCACCTCCCAGATGTTCCCATTGATTTCAGGATGGGTGCCTCAGCAGCATGTTGGATCTTGGCTGTAATGTGATCCACCTAGTCCTGGATGTCACACTGCCCAAATCAGTTAACTGCCTGTAAAGCATCCAGTCAGCCTTTCTCAACAGCTGTCTCAGCAGCTCCCAGCGATCTGCTACATTGGGCAGATGGATCCAGATAGGGTAGTGGTTGCTACCATGAAGATCATTGTCCACTCCTCACTGAAAATGTCTGTAATGGCAGGTGAGCAGGAGACATCTATGGACACAGATGAACCTATAGGGGTGTCGAAATGCATAGTGTGACCCACATTTGTCAATCTGATATCTGTAGTTCTGATTCTCACATACACGATCCCTGGGGCAAATGGTGTTAGAATCCCATAGCACACTGTGTGCATTATAGTCCCCTAAAACAAAAAGAGATGGAGTAGTTCATAAAGTAAGGTCATCTTTTTGGTAGAGGTGATAGCGTCCAAGTACAGGCAAGTCAGTCTGTTTAAAATGAATCTCTTGGCGACAGAGGCAAAAAGCTCTGTCCTGTATGGGGTGTCTCAATTCCTCCAGGTGAGTCCTGTATCCATTATGCCACTGGAATATGGGAGCCATTTCAGCAGTGGGGTTTTGATTTACCGCTGCCCTTGCGCTGGAGTGATGAGGCACTTGTAGAGCGAGGGGGAGTGGAGGGGCTGCCTGTGTTTGGTGACAAGGCATCAAAATCAAAATCCATGATGCCCTCATCAGTCAGACGTTCCATAATGATTCCTATGGCATCATGGGCAGCTTTTGACCTGAATGTTGTGACTCTTTCCTTGCTCCATTTCCCTTCAATGGCTGTGAAGAAAGGCATCATGAGGTACTCTGCTTTTGGGATACCTTCTCAATGCTCACTGGAAAAATGTTGCTGGTCTCATCCATTGTAGTTGCCTGGATCACTATGTCCTTAATTACTTTGCTTTGTCATGTACAGGTGCACGTACAGGTGCTGGTCATGGATAATGGTGTGCTGATTGTCATCTCCATCAAAGCACACCATTTGGGAATAGATTTCTGCACCGTGGAAGCATATGAAGTGGCCAACAGAGGGGGTATTGTTGCCTTATATTCTTCTTTGGCATCTGCTTGGTTACTTTTATTTCCTGAATATTGCATTTCTCAGCAAAACAGGGCAGCTGCAGCTCCAGACTGGGTGGCTCCCAGAGCAATTAATGCATATTACTGGAGACGCACAGTCTGCCTCAGATTCATGGGATGCCCTTCCACATATCCCACAGGTCACTTCATCTCTGCAACTCAGCGTTGTATGGCCAAATCTCTGGCATTTGTAGCACCACATAGGGTTACATACATAAGGTCTAACTGTAAGCCAGAGGAACCCTGCCATAAAGTGTTCAGAAGGAAGAGGCCTGACAGTTCACAGAATTTCAAAACCCATGCGGCACCAAAGGAGCACAATACAAACTTCACAGAGTGATGGATCCTCCTGCTGGAAGAAGAAACCATGTGTCAAAGGGCTATGTCCTACAAGCAGTCTGGTAAGAAGCACACCTGGCATGAAGTCCCCCATGCTTATGCGGCCAATTTGAGAGACCAGGGTTTGTTGTCCGCCACCTCCAACCATTCAGTCTCACAGTGACATATGATTCTTCTGTCAGATAATGAGATGATGGCATGCAAGGGGACAGCGCATCAACATACACCACCATCCCAACAAGCTCGTTTGGCTATTTTGTTGGTTATATTGTTTCCCTGTATCCCAAAGTGTCTGGGTACCCAGCAAAAGACCACCTCCTTGCCTTGGAGTTGGAGCCACTGGACAGTGTCATGGCTGAGACGAATCATCTGGCCTACCAGGTACATTTGATGGACTACTTGCAGCGCACTGACCAAGTCAGAATAGATGAGAAACCTTCTACTATGATGCCTTTGTATAAATTCCAGGGCCATCATAATAGCATATATCCCTATATCATAATTTTAAATTGTTCGGAAGGTGCACTTCAAAAACCTCATCAGATAAAACAGTCAAACAACTGAGGGCATTTCCTTGAATATGGAAGAGGCTGTTTGGATGGCAGACTCGAGGGACACAAGATTATCAGTTGTAGAGCGACCCAGGCAGAAACCACCTTAGCATGGAGCTAGCAGGCCACGTGACTCCAGGATCCAACCAAACCACCGACACACCATATGTTCTAGCAGCTTACAAAGAATGTTGGTGAAGCTGATGGGGGCATAGCTATCCACATCAAGCGGGTTTTTGCCGGGTTTGAGCACTGGTATGGTGGTGCTCTCCCACCAGTGCGATGGAAAGATGCCATCGCACCAGATCTGGTTGAAGATCATGTGGATATGTCGCTTGTATTCAGATGAGAGATGTTTAATCATCTGACTGTGGAACCAATCTGGCCCAGGAGCCATGTAAGGGCAATGTGCAAGGGCACTGAGGAGCTCCCACTCTGTAAATGGGGCATTATAGGGTAACCATAGCGTGTAGTGAATGAGAGGCCTTTCCCTTCCATCCGCCGTATAGAGTGCAAATTCCTGGGGAATAATTCTCTGATGCAGAGACATCAGCATAGTTCTCAGAAAAGTGCTCGGCAGTCACATTTGCATCAGTAGATAACACACCATTTACATTAACACTGAGAACACCTGTTGGCATCTGGTACACAAAAACTCATTTGATCTTTGCCCCGACTTGAGAAGGTGACGTATGGCACCCAATGGTCGAGATGCAGCTCTCCCAACAGTCCTGTTTCCGTCTTTTGATAAGGTGGCAAATGCGGGCACAGAGTCATTTAAAGGCTATGAGGTGCTTCAGGGAAGGGTGCTGCTTATGCCGCTGTACAGCTCGCTGATGCTCTTTAATGGCCTCAGCGACTTCTGGTGTCCATCAAGGGACTGTCTTTTGCCAAGGGCACCCTAAAAAACGAGGGATCGCATTTTCCACCTCAGAAATGATTGTTGTAGTTATCTGCTCAATCATCAGATCGATGTTACCATTTGGGAGAGATTCAGTGGTGACAGCAGAGGTGAAGGCTTTCCAATCTGCCTTGTTTAAAGCCCATCTGGCCAAGTGTCCATGGGCCTGATGCTGGGACAGTGACAGGAAGATAGGGTTCAAAAATGGTTCAAATGGCTCTGAGCACTATGGGACTCAACTGCTGTGGTCATTAGTCCCCTAGAACTTAGAACTACTTAAACCTAACTAACCTAAGGACATCACACACACCCATGCCCGAGGCAGGATTCGAACCTGCGACCATAGCAGCAGCGCGTCTCCGGACTGGAGCGCCTAGAACCGCACGGCCACCGCGGCCGGCGGGAGATAGGGAAGTGGTCACTACCACTCAGATCATCATGTGCTCTCCAGTGGACAGATAGGAGAAGGTCAGGACTGCAAACCGAGAGATCAATGGCCGAATATGTGTCATGTACTACACTGAAATGTGTGGGGGCACCTGTATTTAAGAGGCAGAGGTCGAGTTGTGACAGTAAATTTTCGACATCTCTGCCTCGGCCAGTAAGCACGGTGTCATCCCACAAGGGGTTATGAGTATTAAAATCTCCAAAAAGTGGGAAAGGTTTAGGGAGTTGACCTATCAGTGCAGCCAATGAGTTCAGGGGCACTGCACCATCTGGAGGAAGATATACGTTGCAGACCTGGAGCAGTGTCTCTGGCTGAAGTCAGAGCTGATTCTAATTCCCCCATGGAGAATGGAAGATTGTAGACCATCTCATTACATGAGAAAAAAGCAGGGCCTCCTCGTCTCCACAGTCTTATGGAACATGGAAATTCAGGAGTTTGTCTGCGTGACACAGGGACAGTAATAAAGTGCTCACCAGAACAGAGTTTTCTTATTTTGAGAGTACTAAAGGTGAGATCTGTTTCACTTGCTAGAAACATTCAACAGTCTAGACCACATAAAATATTTCTTATTTAAGACAACTGGTCTCGACAGACTTTGCTGTCACCTTGAGGTCTTAAAAATCTTTTTGTTGTAAAATGTGTTTGAAATTCATTGAAACCTCATGCCAAGTTGTCAAGTGGATAAAAATCAACACATTATAAAAGATTTGTTATACTGTGCTGATTTTTATCCACTTGACAACTTGGCATGATATTTCAGCATATAACGAAACTGGAATAGCCGGGGAGCAAAGACAAAGGTCAATGGCTGAAGAAAAGTGTGTCATCTGTCCAGAGTTGAAAAAACAGATACTCCCTAAATGGATGAGCTGCTCCATAATTTAACTCCTGGAGCAAGTGGTAGCTGAGCCCCACAGCACATTATGTGCACTGAAGTCACCCATGAGCAGGAATAGGTTGGGGAGTGCATGGAAAAGCTCTAGCAGTGCATCTGTATCCAACAGATCAAGAGGTGTAAGATATGAAGAACACACTTTAATCAGAATGAATTTTTCACTATGCAGCAGAGTGTGCACTGATAAGAAATTTCCTGGCATTCCTGTGCTGGAACAGGATCAAACATAGAATCTTTGCCTTTCATGGGCAAGTGCTCTACCAACTGAGTTGCCCAAGCATTGCTTATGACCAGTCCTCATAGCTTTACTTCCGCCAGTACCTCATCTCCTACCTTCCGAAATTCACAGAAGTTCTCCTGTGAAACTTCTCCTCTCTTCCAAAAGTGCTGGTGCTGCAAATTTCACAGGAGAGGTTCTGTTAAGTTTGGAAGGTATGAGACAAGGTACTTCTTTTTGTTTTCCACTATGGGACTTAACTGCTGTGGTCACCAGTCCCCTAGAACTTATAACTACTTAAACCTAACTAACCTAAGGACATCACACACATCCATGCCCAAGGCAGGATTCGAACCTGCGACCGTAGCGGTCACACGGTTCCAGACGAGACAAGGTACTGTTAGAAGAAAAGCTGTGGGACAAGTTGTAAGTCATTCCTGGGTAGCTCAGTCAGTAAAGCACGTGCTTGCAAAAGGCGAATTTACCTCGGAGAACGTTAGATGGTGCCCAACTTCTGGTTCCTCCATGTGGATATCAGCACCTTCGACCTTCAGATACTCATTGAAAAGGGAGGGTGCTTGCTGATTCAATGGTTTTGCTGTCACTCTCTTCATTTTTGAACAATGTTTTGTGTGATCTTTTCTTTTACTCATGGGAGTAGTTTGTTGTATGGGTAGAGAGGATAGCTTAGTGGGTATGTTGTGGTATGTGGCCGAGGTTCCAAGTCCACTGTTGACAGCTTCTGAATGGTTTTAGGGTCAAGTGTAGCATGGTGACTGGCTTCTTAAGGGCCGATGAGAAAGAAGTAGAAAACACTGGAGGCTGCACACCTTTGAAAGCATTTTTAGCTTCATCATAGGGTATGCATCTCATAACTTCCAACTCCTGAATTTTTCTTTCCTCGTTATAAAACCCACACTTCATGCTCCACAAACTGGTAGGGAAACGGATGTCAACCCAGGCAGAGCTCTGCATGCCTGAGCAAGACTTCTACAACTGGGGATGGGGGGTGGGGGATGAGGGATGGGCGGGGGCATGTGCCCCAGAGGTCACCCACTAGAAACTGTTTTACCTTAACAGCCATTCATCCTATGAGGACATAGTGTACCTCTAGGTTGAGGCTCTTTTTTTCTTAAAAAAAATAGAGGTATGTACCTTCCAAGGGGTCCACGCAGCAAAGCCAAGGACTCCATTCTCTGAAACACACAACTTTCCACCACTGCACCTAATGATGGTCCCTGAAGTATACTCAGAGATTACGATAGAAGTCTGGAGGTGCCTACAAGTCCCTAGGTCCGGAAAATTGAGGTCACTATGCCTGTATTGAACCAGTTTTGGTGGAAATCACTGGAAAAAATGCAGTACTCACTTCCCTAACTACTCGGACACTCTTCATCTGACCCCTGCTGATGCCTGTGCAGTTTGGTTGACACTGCCAGTAGCTATGCTACCATCGGTATGGCTAACAGCACCATTGAGGCATGCAAACCCTCCTGCCCATGCAAGTCTTCCTGCTCAGTGCTGAAGGTGCCTATGATAAGGTGGTATCCCCCCAAGAGAATTTACTTATTGAGTCATACCTACGTAGCTTAGTTGGTAGAGTACTGTCCTCTGGGTTTGAGTCCCTGTCCAGCACACAGTTAATCTTCCAGGAAGCTTGAAATCATTCCTGCTTGAGAAATTTCTTCTACTCAGTTTCAAACAGATAATATCTGTTTGTAACTGGGTTACATTATTAAATTTTATTATGAACTAAGAGTAAAACCAAAATTTGTGTGTGTAAACGGTAACCATGTACCCAAATTTTCACACGGAACCTGCTAATAACTAAACTAAATTGACAGATTTTGCAGCATTGTTAACACACATTAATTTAGATGTAACTCGATTTAATGATCTCAGAAAGTCTCAATATTATCTTAGAGCACAAGAAGTTCTGCAATTTCAAAATAGTTATACAGTGGGAGACCATTTATAGGAACTAGGAGCAACTGTGGGTCATAAAAGAAGCTTAACTTTATCCAGAATACTGTGGCCCATTGACTGAAACAGTGCCATCGCATTAGGCAACAGAAATATCACTTTGATGCCACCTCTGAGAGTTGTTCTATGCTTGGATATGACAGAGCATTGTTCATCAACAATATGGCCTTCAGAGGCAAATGTTTCTTTATAGGTCTGTATAAAATCTTCAAAGAACTTTTTTTTAATAAGCAAACTGCTCACCACACATTCTTTTGTGACTTATAAGAAACTGGCAAAGAGGAATGATGCACATGTTCTGAAGTATGGTGATTTTTTTTTTTTTAATTTCCTTACTAAGAAACCCGGCAATGCTTCACAACAGCTAAATTTGCGCGGTAATTGCATGTAATCCTAAATTCCTTGCCCCACCCTCTCTCTGCTCATCCTCTCATTCCTCCTCCCTCTTCGTACATCTCCTCCTCCCCCCACCTCTCTGTGTATAACCTCCTCCCTCCTCTCTCTGTCCATCTCCTCCTCCCCCTATCTGTGTTCATTTCCACCTGAATGTTCAGTAGAGCATCATGTAAAAATTAAAGCAAATCCACCAAGATACTTTTGAGATTTTTTTGGTAACGATGTTTCCCCATGATATATATAATATATAGCCTCTCTCTGTCTGAACTTTCATTAGAATGTCATGTAAAAACTAGAAGTAAACTAATCAATAAACATTTCCAGATTTGTGCTAACATTGCTAACCCCCTTTAAATATTACAAAAATATACAGCCAATCTGCCTAAGTTCATCAGAATGTTTGTTAGAGTATCATCTAAAATTTTAAGTAAAGCAGTTGAGAACTTTTTGAGGTTTGTGATAACTATGTTTCTCCTTTAAATATTACATATATGTACATATTACATATATTACAGCAAAGTATTGCCTGTGTCATCCAAAAGTTCATTAGTGTTGTGTGAAAATCTGTAGTAAATTGGTCAAGAACTTTTAGAGATTTTCAGCAAAAATGTTTCCCCTTAATAAATTCCATATGAGGTCTGCTCAGAAAATTCCAGAACTTTGTCCACAAAATTTTTCTGCACTTACCTTTTACTTATTGTGCATGGTCTCCTTCTAAATACTCTCCTCCACAATTGATACACTACTCCCAATGCCATTTCCACTTCTGGAAGCAGTCATGGTATGCCTCATGCTGGATTGCATGAAGTGCTGTCTGCGAGTTTTTGTATATCTAGTCTATTGTTGTGAATCTTCATCCTTTCAATTGTATTTTCAACTTTGGGAAAAAAAAAGAATCTGCAGTGACCAGTTCTGATAAGTATGGAGGATGAAGCAGAACAGTGATTCCATTTTTTGTGCAATAGTCACCCACAAACAGGGATTAAAGTGTGGGTGTGTTATCGTGATGCAAGAGCCATGAATTGTCTCGCCACATGTCTGTCAGGATTTCATGACCTGATCCAACTGAAATGTTACATTCTTCTGCGATCTCTCAGACAGTTAGTATTCAATTCGCAGACATAATTTTGATGATGATCCTGACATGATCATCATCAGTAGACGTTACAGAGCGTCCTGAACAAGGGTCATCTTTATCTTTCATCTGGCCATTTTTAAACCATGTGAACCATTTGTAACACTGAGTATGACAAATACTCATCACTGGAGGCTTCCTGCATCATTTGGTGTGTCTCTGTAAATATTTTCTTGAGTTTCACACATAATTTAATGTAGATGTGTTGCTCCTCTAACTTTGCCATCTCAAAATTCGCAAACTGTGTGATACAATTTTCTACTCAATACAGTACTGAACAATAACTAACAGACATAAAACAATGAAACTTCTGGCAGTTACACATTAAAAACAGGCACACGCAGGGTTGCCAACTGTATTTCACTCCAATACATCACTGGTGCGAAATTACGAATTTTCTAGAATTTTTTGAACAGTCCTCGTACACTACTGGCCATTAAAATTGCTACACCACGAATATGACATGCTACACACATGAAATTTAACTGACAGGAAGAAGATGCTGTGATATGCAAATGATTAGCTTTTCAGAGCATTCACACAAGGCTGGCGCCGGTGGCGACACCTACAACGTACTGACATGAGGAAAGTTTGCAACCGATTTCTCATACACAAACAGCAGTTGTCTGGTGTTGCCTGGGGAAACATTGTTGTGATGCCTCATGTAAGGAGGAGGAATGTGTACCACCACATTTCTGACTTTGATAAAGGTCAGATTGTAGCCTATCACAATTGTGGTTTATCATATCGCGACACTGCTGCTGACTGTTAGCAGAATATGGAATCGATGGGTTCAGGAGGGTAATACGGAATGCCATGCTGGATCCCAACAGCCTCGTATCACTAGCAGTCGAGATGACAGGCATCTTATCCGTATGGCTGTAACGGATCGTGCAGCCACGTCTCGATCCCTGAGTCAATAGATGGGGACGTTTGCAAGACAACAACCATCTGCACGAACAGTTCGACGATGTTTGCAGCAGCATGGACTATCAGATCAGAGACTATGGCTGCGGTTAGCCTTGAAGCTGCATCACAGACAGGAGTGCCTGCGATGGTGTACTCAACGTCGAACCTGGGTGCACGAATGGCAAAACTTCATTTTTTCGGATGAATCCAGGTTCTGTTTACAGCATCATCATGGTTGCATCCATGTTTAGCAACATCGCAGTGAACGCACATTGAAAGCGTGTATTCATCATCGCCATACTGGTGTATCACCTGGTGTGATGGTACAGGGTGCCATTGGGTACACGTCTCGGTCACCTCTTGTTCACATTGACGGCACTTTGAACAGTGGACGTTACATTTCAGATGTGTTATGACCCGTGGCTCTACTCTTCATTCAATCCCTGCAAAACCCTACATTTCAGCAGGATAATGCATGGCCGCATGTTGCAGGTCCTGTATGGGCCTTTCTGGATACAGAAAATGTTCAACTGCTGCCCTGGCCAGCACATTCTCCACATCTCTCACCAACTGAAAATGTCTGGTCAATGGTGGCCGAGCAACTGGCTCGTCACAATACGCCAGTCACTACTCTTGATGAACTGTGGTATCGTGTTGAAGCTGCATGGGCAGCTGTACCTGGACATGCTGTCCAAGCTCTGTTTGACTCAATGCCCAGGCGTATCAAGGCCGTTATTACGGCCAGAGGTGGTTGTTCTGGGTACCGATTTCTCAGGATCTATGCACCCAAATTGTGTGAAAATGTAATCACATGTCAGTTCTAGTATAATATATATGTCCAATGAATACCCGTTTATCATCTGCATTTCTTCTTGGTGTAGCAATTTTAATGGCCAGTAGTGTATATTACGTAGACAAATGTCAAACTAATCTTTTTCTTGTTATGAAGAAATGTGATAGCAGAAATGTCAAACTGAATATAACAATTTTTTATTTTCTTTTTCATAGCAAAATACCATTACCACTACGTTATGAACACAGCAAACAAAAATGAAGCAAATGAGTTGACCCATTCTCAAGTGATGATTTTTCACAATTGAGTTTAATTTCTGACTTTTCCAATGTTGTTTGTGTGTTTTTTCCAAAAATTTTCTATCATATACCTTTTCCTGACAGTTATGAGCATAACGAAGACAAAAAGCAACTTCTGAATTTTCTGTTGGATATTCCAAAAATTTGCTTTCACACAAATTTCATACTGACAAAAATGAACAAAAATAAACCAAGTTGATCACGCCATTCTCAGGTGTTGATCTTTCATACATGCAGCAACTGATTTTCATTCATACAGATTATGATTCTGTGTTTCCCAGGTGTGTTACTGCACCCACTCCACACTGTTAATGAAGGTACAAGCACATGGAATCGGCTCCTAGATATGTGACTGGCTTGAAAACTTCTTAAGTAATAGAACCCAGTACATTATCTTTGGTGGCAAGTGTTTATCAGAAACAAGCGTATTGTCTGGAGTGCCCCAGGGAAGTCTGACAGGGCTCCTGTTACTTTCTACAAACATAAATGATGCGGCAATCATGGTGGGCAGCAATCTACAGTTGTTTGCTGATGAAGCTGTGATGTATGGGAAGGTGTCAAAGTTGAGTGACTGTAGGAGATACAAGATGTCTTAGACAAAATTTCTAGTTGGTGTGATGAATGGCAGCTAGTGCTAAATGTAGCAAAATCCAAGTTAATTTGAATGAGTAGGAAATAAAAAAATTATAATGTTTGAATACAGCACAGTTGTCTGCTGCTCAACACAGTTGTTTCATTTAAATATCTGGGTATAACATTAGAAAGGATATGAAATGGAATGAGTACGTGAGAATTGTGTTAGGAAAGGCGAATGGCCAACTTTAGTTTATTGGCAGAATTTTAGGAAAATGTGATTCACTGATTCATTTGTAAAGGAGATCACATATAGAATGCATAATCTTAAGTACTGCTCAAGTATTTGGGATCTGCAACAGGTCAGATTGTAGGAAGACACCAAAGCAACTCAGAAGTGGGCTGCTACATTTGCTATTGATCGGTTTGACCAACACAGAAGTATTAGAGGGATGCTTTGGGAACTCAAATGGGAATCCCTGGTGGGAACTTGACATTCTTTTCGAGGAACACTACTGAGAAAATTTAGAGAACTGGCATTTGAAGCTTAATGCAGAATGACTCTACTGCCACCAGCATATATTTCATGTAAGGACCATTAAGATAAGGTACGAGAAATAAGGGCTCATATGGAGGCATCACTTGCTCTATTTGTGAATGGAACAGGAAAGAAAATGACTATTAGTGGTACAGGTTACCCTCTGCCATGCACTGTATAGTGGCTTGCAGAGTATGTATGTAGATATAACTTTTTGCAGAGTCATCTGAAAGCTAATGTTGTACTGGGTAGCATACGATACACAAAGAGCAGATTCCTTGGCATTATAAATAAGACAGGATTTTGAATTCTTTCTGAATTTCTTAGTTACAATATCCCCTTAAAGGTTTCCATCAGTCGCTGACAGTTGACATATTCTATGTAGATCTCGAGTCTCACACACACACACACACACACACACACACACACACACACACACTCGCAAACGCATCTTGCACACACGTCTGCAGTCTCAGAGAGCTGAAACTACACTGCGAGCAGAAGCACCACTGCATGATGGAAGTGTCAACTGGGTGGAAGTAAGGAGGAGGCTGGGGCAGGGAGGGGGAGGGATAGTATGGTGGGAGTGGCAGACGGTGAAGTGTTGCTGTTTAGATGGAGGCCGGAGAGAAGGTGTGGTGGAGGGAGGGGGTAAGTAGTGGAAACGAGAGAAATAAAAATAAAAATAAATTAAAAGACGGTGTGGCAGTGAAATGATGGCTGTGTAGAGCTGGAATGGGAACAGGGAGGTGGCTGGATGGGCGAGGACAGTGACAAATGAAGGTTGAGGCCAGGTGGGTTACGGCAACGTAGGATGTATTGCAGGGAAAGTTACCACATGCACAATTCAGAAAAGGTAGCTCGTGTTGGTGGGAAGGATCCATATGGCACAGGCTGTGAAGCAGTCATTGAGATGAGGGGTATCATGTTTGACAGCGTGTTCAGCAAAAGGGTGGTCCACTTGTTTTTGGCCAGTTTGTTGGTGGCCGTTAAAGCGGACAGACAGCTTGTTGGTTGTCATGCCTACATAGAATGCAGCACAGTGGTTGCAGCTTAGCTTGTAAATCACATGACTGGTTTCACAGGTAGCCCTGCCTTTGATGGGATAGGTGATGTTAGTGACCAGACTGGAGTAGGTGGTGGTAGGAGGATGTATGGGACAGGTCTTGTATCTAGGTCTATTACAGGGGTCTGAGCCATGAGGTAAGGGATTTGGAGCAGGGGTTGTGTAAGGATGGACGAGTATATTATGTAAGTTTGGTGGATGGTGGAATACCACGGTAGGAGGGGTGGGAAGGAAAGTGGGTAGGACTTTTCTCATTTCAGGGCATGATGGTCACTGAACACGCTGCCAAACATGATACCCCTCATCTCAATGACTGCTCCACAGCCTGTGCCACATGGATCCTTCCCACCAACACCAGCTTTTCTGAGTTGCCCAGGTGGGAACTTTCCCTGCAGTACATCCTACGTTCCTGTAACCCTCCTGGCCTCAACCTTTGTTAGTCACTGTCCTCACCCATCCAACCCCCTCCCTGTTCCCATTCCAGCACTACACAGCTGTCATTTCACCATCACACCCAGTCTTTTAAATTCTTTTTGTTTTTATTCCTCTCCTTTCCGCTACTTATCCCCTCCACCCTCCGCACCTTCTCTCCTGCTCTCCATCCAAACTGCAACACTTCACTGTCCACCACTCCCACCATACTATTCCTCCCCCTCCCTGCCCCCGCCTCCTCCTTACCCCCACCCAGTCGCCACTCCCATCATGCATTGGTGCTGCTGCTCGCAGTATAGTTTCAGCTCTCTGAGACTGCAGACATGTGTGCAAGTTGCGTTTGCGTGAGTGTGTGTGTGCGTGTGTGTATGTGTGTCTACTGCTCACAAAGGCTTAATGGCTGAAAGTTATGAGTGTGTGGATCTTTTTATTGTGCCTATCGCGACTCACCATCTCTGCTATATGGTGAGTAGCAACTTTACTTCTCTTGTAATGTTACATTCCATCCTGGATTCTCCATTGTTTGATCTATGTTGATCTTTATACTGTTGTAACTAACCCTGGCTGGCTGTGAAGTTAGAATCATCATTAAAAAGTTTCTTGTTTAAACTCATCACTTTTCCTGAAATATAGTGCCTGGAATGCCACATTCTATCCTTTTTTGGTTGTCCTGTGATACTCTACATTGTTATTTGTCATCATTTTGAACTAAAAGTCTTCAATTTCTTTCTGGTTATTCTTTCAATCTGATGCCACTGATGTTCCAACACCTAATTCAGCAGTAATGTTTCTCAGTATGCATCCTTTTCCTGTCCTATGCAGTGCCTCTAACTTTTTTTTCCATGGACATTACAGTCATCTGCTCTATGATGTCATTCTTATCACTATCATAGTCAATTTTTGTCACTACAACTTCTGGAGTATCAACTACTGCCCAGTTACTGTATTAAATAATAATAATGATAACAATAATCATTCATTGAGATGAACTGGAGATATCCATTCATGGGAGCCAGATAAACATGGTATGACTGTATTTGTCACTTGTGAATCTCAGTCTTTATGAGGCCCATAAGAATTACACAGCATGGAACTTTCTAGTTTAAAACTGTTGTGTACTAACTGTCCTAAAAAAATATTGTTGTTGTCCACTAGAGGAACCTACATGATTTTTTCTGCTAAAAAGCACACAGTTCTTATCCTTGAAGGGAATGATTTATTATATCATCACAATGCCTATTTAACTACTTATTTCTATAAATACTTTAAGAGTAAAGGGGAGCACTCACCAAAAAGCAGAAACATTGAGTTCTCACCAGGCATACATAAAGAAGATAGAAAATTATAGCTACTTATTCAGTGTTACTAAGTCTTGTGCCACTGCAAAATTCTTCTTTAACTTGTAAAGACAAAAATCATGAACACTGTGGAGTCTTCTCCTTTTAAGTGTTTGTGTGGACAACTGTTGCTTTTTAAGCCGCATGCATAAGCACAGAAAAATTACATTTAATATGTCCCAGTTTGTGGTGTGTTGCTTATGAAAATGTACCAGGCTCATGTTCATATTTGATTCTTTATTTTTTCCATAACAAAAAGCTTTACTGTCCTGCCTTGCTCAAATGGCTCTTTTTCCTTCCACGTGCACATTCTGCACATGTTAAACATGGTATCAAAAACCAGAATAAAATTATAACTAAACAATGTATAGGATATTGAAATCATCCATTGTGATGGAAGGTGGGAACACAATCATGTGACAAATTGAAACTAAACATAAACTGGCCCATGGTCACATGCAGCCATGTTTAAGTAGGTCTCTAAAATATGTTCCACTTCATTCAAGTTTTTAGATATATGTTGTTTGAGACATGCAGTTAGCCAGTCAACTGTATGAAGCAATTCAACAAACCAGCATTATTAAAGTCACCTATGATAGTTTCAGGTTTATCTTCTTAGTCTCTCTCTGAAAAGTAATTACCTTGCAGACTGTATTCGTAGAATGGCTGCTAGATTGTTTCTGTTTACCATTACACTCAGTGCAGAATGTGGTCTAGGTTTCTCCTTTTCAGCTGAGAGTCGAATGCCATATGGTGATACACTGCTGTTATCTGATGGGGGTGAATGTAGTTTTGACTGAAATGCAAGAATATTTCACCATAAGCGAACAAAACATTTAATTATTTATGTACAATTACATTCATGAGGAACATTAAATTTCACAATTAAACTTTGCCCTTAAGAAAGAGATGAGTGCATTTCATCCTGCATTCCTGACATAATTAGACACTTTACCCGCTTCCCTTGGATGTTTGCAGTCTGCAGACGAAATTCATGAGGGCTTGTGGTAATATTCTCATCAAATCTGTGTTCTAATTCTCTCCTCATTTTATCATGCAGTTTTTTGTAATTTGGAATCTTTTGTTTATTTTTTATTCTTCTGTCAATATCCAAACTGTCTGAATAATCTTCCCTCTGAGCTCTAATATGCTTCAAATCTTTTTCTAACTGTTCTCTAGCAGCCATGGATGGAGGTAATGACGCAGACTGTAAGAGTTCCTCTGCTCGTATTTTTCTCTTCAGTGATCTGAAATAAAAATTATTGTATCACATGAAGACATCCTCTGGAGATCATTCATAAAAAAGTATCACCAAAATAATTTTATTAAATAAACATAGATCCAGTGACAATAATTGCAATTCAGCCAAGTCATAAAACAAACATGTTTTACTACATAAATGGCACTCTGAGAGGCATGATTAAAAATGTTTGACAATCATCAATGATGCTATTATCTTGTTATCTCCTGAGATAAATTAGTATCTCAGTGTTGCAGCCTCACTCCATAATGCCATACTTTTTAGGAATAACTGGGTTACATACTGTTCATTCAGTCTGATGTTAGTGTCGTAACACTAGAAAGTTGACAGTCTGTGTAAAGAGTAAGTGAGGTGTGTAATAGTGTCAACCTTGTTGAGCAGATTTAGTTGCTATATGAAAGTATACAGAATAGATGGTTACAAATGGAAATAATTTTTGCCATTATCAGCTCCATCATCACATAGAATATGTACATTTGTAGGGAACATATCAAGATATTAACAGAACTTCCACAGATACTTAGCACACACTATGCCCGAACTTGTACAGGACTTGGTAGATTAATCTGCCACGAGTAATGAGTATGATGGGCAAACATCTATTAGGCGCACTACAAATGTAGTGGTGTGGACATATTGGGAATGTGGATCTCACGGGGAGCGTGCAAGGGATAAGTCCCTGCAGACGCACTATCCTCTGTGCCTGCGGTGGCTCAGATGGATAGAGCGTCTGCCATGTAAGCAGAAGATCCCGGGTTCGAGTCCCGGTCGGGGCACACATTTTCAACATGTCCCCAATGAAGTACATCAACGCCTGTTTGCAGCTAGGGTGTCTATTTAATTATCATTTCATTTCTAGCAAAGCTGCATGGTCATCCACGGTAACTGTTCTTTCGGGAACAGATACTACCGTCATATATAGTTACAAGTGGAATGGGCACATGGCCATTGGCACTGGACATTGCCACACTGTCAGAGCACTGCATGGTCTTATAATCCTGATAACCTTCTTCCTCATGCTGATGGGAGAGTGGGATTCTGTCATCTTCTAGAGGAACAGCTCCTTGACACCTGTACTGTGGGAGAGAGACAAACTGGTGGCAGCTCCATTATGCTCTGGGGGCATTCATGGACCAAGTGGAGCTTGTGCAAGGCACTATGAAGGCCTAGGAGTATCGTACATTGGTTGAAGACCACATACACCTCTTCATGACCATCATGTTACCTGATGGCAGTGGTATTTTTCAGCACTATAACACACCATTCCACAAGGCCAGGAGTGTGATGAAGTGGTTGAAGGAACATAGTGGCAAGTTCCAATTGATGTGTTGGCCCACAACTCACCAGATCTGAAGCCAATCAACACATCCGGGATGTGACTGAAGGCGGCGTCAGAGCTCATTGTCCCTCTCCCCACAATTTACAGGTATTAGGTGACTTGTATGTGCAGATGTGATTCCAACTCCCTCCAGTGACCTACCAAGGCCTTATTGTTTCCATGCCATGGCACGTCACTACTGTTATCCATGCCACAGATGGACTTACCAGCGCATGTGGTCATAATGTTCTGGCTGATCAGTGTACATAACTGTGAAATGCTGAAGGTCCTTCTGAGATGCTGAGTTTTATACAATAAAAGTGGTGTTCTTGATAGAAACAATTAGTCTTGAATGCTGATACAATCTAATAAGGCAGTGACACAGTAATATTTAGTAGCATTCTGCTGCGTCAATATATTTCCTCATTGGTGCCTTCCATACTAAGATTGATAAGTCTGTAGATTCATTCAGGCTGGCAATAGAGCTCTAAGTTAGAAACATATGTCAGTCAATCAGAGTCACAGGTAGTGAGACCATGTGAACTTAGCATCCTATGGTGGAATGTATGCATGGCGTCCCCCATCGAAGGCAGCGAGAGATGGAAGAGCTAGCTCCCATGGTGGTGCACTGGCAGGGGATTTAAATATGTCATAACCTGTGTAGCTGTGAGCAGCATGTATGGTGTGGTCGAAGAAGATTCCTTCAATACCATATTCCTCCTCCCACATAATAGTGCACCGTCATCATATGGCATGGGTGCAAGCGATGAGAAGGTGGGAGGTTTGTCCCATTGTGCTCCTGGTGAGGTTGGCTGTGGTGCAATGGCAGATGGTGCCAACCAATCCACTTCCTGACATTCATCTTGCAGAACACCAGGAACATCTATCTAGCAACTGGAAGTAGGATGTCCACCCAAAAGTACAGGTGCGTATAGAATTGGCACTGCTGAGGACGCAGACGGCTCTATGGGTGATGCACAATTGCTGCCATAGTGACCGACGGGTGCAGTGGCTGTGGCAGCAGATGCACAGGTCAGACAGCAGCATAGATAGGCAGGTGTCTATCTCCATAGCAGAGTCGTCGGAGGATCAGCAGGGACAGCAGACTAGTTTGCAAAAAGAATGTCTGGAAAAAAAAACTAAGGCAGGATCACTATTATCACAGAAACAAAATTGGTTGTGGTGCCATTGATGGGTGCCCAGTGCACCCCAAGTGATATAATGAGCACAGCTAGACATCTGAGTGAAGCTGCCAGAACACAGTTGTGAGGTTTGTGCTATACACAGTATAAAACTGTGTCCTTCACGCAGAACTTTGTTGTGAAGTTAGCACTGGAAACAGAGTAGTGAGGGTGAAATGATGCAGCAGATTGTAGTGACAATGACTGTTAAGAGTTCTGTTGATGAAGCATCATGACAAGCATAGCTCAACGGGTGCTCAGAAACAACAAGGTTTTTTCCTTTGAGTGCAAAGAATTGCATTTGGACATCTGAGCCATGAAAATACAAATGAAATATTTGGCTTCATTGTTCGACTGTGGAGAGAATGGTGCCATTTCTGTATGCTGAATTCTATTTTGTTGGCAAAATTGTTGAAATTCCAACAAAGAAAATTGTGGACCATTGTCTGAAACAATTGTTTGTCATAAACCTTCTAAGCAAAAGACAGAAATGAGTTCTTTGATAGCGCTAGCACTAGTAGTCAAATGCACTGGAATGACAAAAGGATATTTGCCGTATACATCAACAACAACAAGCCATCTTGTGTTTCAGAAAGGACCAGCAAAATCAATATGAATAAGTTTCCAAGGACTGTCAGGTCACGGGAAATTGAAAATTACTTGGTGTAGAACTGCCTAGTTATTTTCACATGCGTGGCAGCAGGTGGTAATATCTTTTATCCAGTTATCAAGTAAGCCACAAACAATGCCGGTGCATTAGTTGCTAGTTCTAATGATTTCCAAATATCCTCTACATAATAGTTTCAACACGTGTTGTTGCAAAGATGTGAGAATCAGTAGTCACGTTTCTTCATTAGGAGAATGCAATAATGTTATACAATTCTGAAGAGAAATGTTGTAGTGTTGTGATGGTATTTGCAAAACTGATTTTGGATTATGAGGTCAACCCATCTAATTGCAGTAGCTGAGCAAACGCATTAGTAACTGATCATTTTCAGTTGACTGTGCAATGGGAATCACTGGGAAAAGCTTGCAATGCTTGTGAATCAGAATAATCAATTTGATAAAAAGAAACTTCTGATGTGTCAAAATACAGAGTTTTTCCCATATGTAAGTGAGACAGAGCGTTTGCATTTGCATGCTAAGCCACAGGGTGATAAATAATTTCATATTTATGATTGAAAAGAAACAATGATCAATATTGCAGCTTCTGCGCTGTACAATCAGGTACCTTTTTATATCAGATGAAAAAGACCAGTCACTGGCTTATGATCAGTCTGAAGGGAAAAATTTGCTACTTTGCAGATATTGATGAAATTTTATGACTCCATAAAATATGGCTACAGCTTCATTTTCCAGCTGACTTGGAATTTCTTCAATGTCTTAGACATTAATTATACATGGTGATTTGTGTTGGCAACCTTTGAGATAAAACTGCCCCTATTCCACGTGATGATGCATCAACTGCAAGCATTACTGGATTTTGTGGGTTGAAAAGCATAAGAGATGGGTGACTAAGTAATGCATGATGCAGTTTCTGAAAAGACTGTTTGCATTCTCCAGTCCATTTAAAAGCAACATTATAATGCTGTTTATGTGATGCACAGGAGTGATTTTTTGCACAGCATTTGGAATGAATTTGATGTAGTGTGTCAGTTTCCTAAGACCAGCTTGTAGTTCCTGTACATTTGTAGGAGAAGGAAATCTCTGTATGTCCTCTAAATGCTTAGTCAAGGCACGAGTGTCATGGGCATGAATGAAATGTCCCATATATTCTATTTCAACATTGAAAAATGAACATTTCTGTAAATTATGCTTGAATCCTGCATCAGTCAAAACTTGAAAAAGACTCCAAATTTTTGAAATGCTGTTATGGTCTGGATGCAATAACATCGTCTACATAATTTGAGCAGGATGGAACTTTCAGAATTGTTTGTTCCAGAAACCATTGAAATAATGCAGAATCAGAATGGCTCCCAAATGGAAGCTACTCGTATTGATACAAGCCAATGTGTCTGTTAACCAACATAATTCTGCTGAAGATATGCATCAGCTAAATAAATTTTTGAAAACAATCGCACATCCAATAAATGATCCACAAACCCATCAATACATGGAAGTAGGAAAGAATCAGTCACTCTCTAGCTATTAACTGTAGTTTTAAAGTCGGTACAAAGTCTGATATTTGCATTAATTTTTCTCATGATCACAAGGGGAGGTGCCCTTTGACTCACAGAAATGGCTTACAAAACTCCAATTTCTTCTAAAATTTTGAGATCATAAGCAACTTGATCATGAATGGCATGGGGTACTGGATGAACATGGTAAAACTTTTGCATTCTCTGTGAGTGTAATGTGCACATGAAAATTCTTCACATGTCCCAGTGTGGGTCGACAAATGTCCATATTTTTCACACAAACTCACAAAATACTGACATGGGAAGATTGTGTATCAATAGCAGGCACATTCTCCTGAATATCTAAACCAAATAAATCAAAAGCATCCATAAAAGAAAATCTGGGACTAGAACTTGACTGAAATACTGTGAAAGACACTGATGTAGCCATGTCTCTATATTTTGCTTGTAAAATGCATGTTCCAAGAACAGAGTTACTTTTGCCATTGTAAGCCATGAGATGCAGGTGTCATTTCTGTAGTTAAGGGTGTCCCAGTTGTCGATACGTATTTTGATTAATCAGTGTGACTGAAGCACCAGTATGTAATTGAAATGGTATGGATCGATTGCAAATTTTCAGAGATGAACAGTTTGCAGTTTGTCCTCTGAAAGTGACTATCTGTTCTGATTTGTATAAACTTTCCTTGTTGGATTAGTGATTGACAAGGCATTTAGCTTTACATCTACTTCAGGAGGGCTGACTAAATGTGGCAAGTTTTGCATTTTGCAATGTGATTTCTTCCCTTTTTGTCCATGGTTCTTGTGTTGCTTGCCAGGAGTAATTGGTGCAGCCTCAGAATGAGAGACGATATTTATTTCCATTTTCTCAGGTCACGATTTGGGTGGAACTGAATTTACTCTGCATTTATTTTGCATCCACTCTTGCTGTGTGTCTCCTGATTTATGACAGTGTTGCCATTCTGCATGGTGGAAAAAGCAGTTTTTGTAGTAATGTGTTACATGATATTTCACACAAGATTTCAGAAGGTTTGAACCAGCAGATGAAGTAGCTCAGTGCCTCAAGCCATGTTTATGGTGTTACCTGTAGCAGTTGTTGCCTTGTGCTATGAGAAATGGGCTACTGTGACCTATCTGTGGTCAGCATTGAAACAACAGGCACATAAAAGCTAAGTTCCATGAAAGCTTACACTTCCTGGACTTCAGTTACTTCAAGAACATCATTGAGACTAGGGGCAATGCTTTAGAATCTCAGTCCATATTATGTTATCACCAAAGTTTTGAATACTGCCATCGCAAAGTGTTTCATCTTGAAATGATGCTCCACAAGAGCAGTTAAATTTCTATTTCCTAGTCTTCCATTGAGTTCAGAGATTCATTCCTTGTAAGACTGATTATTATGATGACATGTATGAAAAAATTTTGAAATGAGTAGCAATACATGAATCTGAGTTATGTATAAGTCATCTAGTGTGTTAAAAATGTCTTCATATGGCAGGATTTTGGGCTCTAACTGAGGGAACAGCTTATTACACAGCCTAAATATATACACTCCTACCCATGAAAAAAAAGAGTGCCATGATTCATTTGATAGTTTGTATACTGTGAAATTCCACTCTGGCTGCAGGTAGTACCCTGTCCACTACTCTCATTTTTCATTAAAATAGCAGAAGGGAGGAGGCAGCACCTGGCCCCTAGCATTCTGTGCTTCTGTCATTGATGTTTGCTGGGTTTGTTGTGTATCCATCAATCTGTCAATAGCAGTCAGCAAAGAAGTGATTTGTTGGCTCTGAAACTGAATAAGTGCAATGAGTGATCGCTCAGCACGAGTTGCCATTTCCTACACAAATTAAAGACACTGTAAAATATATTCTACACAAAAATGACCAAAAGTTTTCTGAATTTCTGATAACTGCCACACTTAAGCACCAGACTCATCACCAGTGAATGTCTGATGTGTCAGTAGTTGAGATGGCCAATAAAGTCTATCAGACATCTACAAAAAGATAATACATTAGTAAGTTTATTTACAACATGTACACTTAATAACTGAGATATACATAACACTGAAATGCTATATGGTCCTTCTATGGTGTTGAGTTATACACAGGGTGAACATTAATAAAACTGACAAACTGCAGGGATGGATTCCAGACTGTAAATTGAGGAAGAAAGGTCCTATGAACATGTGTCCAGAATGTGTCATTGCCACGGTAGACAGTGCTGATGAATTATACTTCCTCTGACCATGTGCCTATGTTCCTTGTGTGTTGCAGGCTGCGTTATTGATGGAGCATACTGTAAGCAGCAGAATGATCCAGTATTCCAGTCAGGAACGTACCAAGATGGTGTTTGTGTATGGCCCAGCAGGTGGAAATGACCAAGAGGCAGCATGGCTATACTGAAACAAGTACCCTCACAGACACTGACCATATCGCATTTAAAGCCCTTTTCGGGCATTTGTGTGATCATGGGTACTTTTAGACAGACAAACATGCAGGGAGGTGGCAGAATGTGTGTAAAACAGATTTCGAGGACTGGGTTCTACAGGATGATGAGACAAATCCTAGTACAAGCTCTAGGAAAGTGACCTACCAAGCTGATGTAATCCATTTGTGTATTTTGCATGACAACTGCTACTATTCCTGTCACTTGCAATTCCATGCTGGCCACTTTGAACATCTGTTGCAACATAGATGCAGTGCAGGTCTGTGCGATATTCTGCGAAAATTTGTTGTCATTGCACGCATACCACCCATTTCCATACACATGTTTATAAGACCTTTTTTCCTTGATTTTCAGTCAGGGATCCATACCTGCAGTTTGTCAGTTTTATTATTGTTCACCCTGTATAAAGAAAGTAATGTTCCTGATAGAAACAATCGATGGCAGGCAATGGAAACCTCGTAACTCCATTTGTCTGTGAAAACCTTATACTTCCAACAATCTGTCAATAACTATGATTCTACTATACAGTTACACATGTAGCAACTTCATCTGTATTTCTTATACTATTTTTAAGAAACTGTTTTAAAATTTAACAAAATGGAGTTACGAGGTTTTCATTATTTATGATCGCAACTAGCGTTGCATGCTGATACACACTAATAAGTCAGTGACACACAGTAATGTTTAGTAGCATTGTGCTATGTTGATATATTTCCTCACTGCAGTCTTCTGTATTAAGGTTGATAAGTCTGTAAATTCATAGAGTCTGATGACTAAACTCTGAGTGCAGCTACTTAAAAAGACATGGCAGCTTCCCAATTGAAGACAGCACTGAAAGAAAGTGAGCCCAAACAGTGCAGCACTGGCAGGAGTTTTAAATACCTGCCACTCCCACATAGCTACAAATGGTGCACACCATGTCAGGTGTGGTCGACATAGATACTGTCAATATTGCACCTAGTTCATGTCAAATTAGTCACTGGGCATCAGACTTTAAAATAAAACAAAAAAGAAGAGCTAAAACATTATCTTTTGGATAGCTCTTTCCATTATTTACCAGATTTTTTTTTTACTCAGTAATACTTTGTGAACTCCATTTAATTTTAAGAGTTATGATATGAACTTACTATGCAGCACTGGTGTCTCACTTTTTAGCAGAATGCTTTATATTATTCAATTAGAGTGTTGCATATGAAGTGTTATTACTACAGTTATCTGAGTTATTATCTCAGCATTAGGACCTCACTTTTCATGAATCTGTTTACATGTGATTCAGACTGTAAGCCTTATGACCATTTACATCTACATCTACATGGATACTCTGCAAATCACATTCAAGTGCCTGGCAGAGGGTTCATCGAACCACCTTCACAATTCTCTACTATTCCAATCTCGTATAGCGCGTGAAAAGAAAGAACACCTAAATCTTTCTGTATGAGCTCTGATTTCCCTTATTTTATTGTGGTGATCATTCCTCTCTATGTAGGTCGGTGTCAACAAAATATTTTTGCATTCGGAGGAGAAAGTTGGTGATTGGAATTTCCTGAGAAGATTCCATCACAATGAAAAACGCCTTCCTTTTAATGGTTTCCAGCCCAAATCCTGTATCATTTATGTGACACTCTCCCCCACATTTTGCGATAATACAGAACGTGCAGCCCTTCTTTGAACTTTTTCGATGTACTCCGTCAGTCCTATCTGGTAAGGATCCCACATCACGCAGCAGTATTCTAAAAGAGGACAGACATGCGTAATTTACATATGGTTGTTACTCTAATAATCTAACATGTTCTACACCCTAACAGTAAACTCACATCAAGGATCCATGGACAACTCAAGAATAAATCTATACAAATAAAAATGTAATGTCAGTTTGTTCAGCATCGTAAATATATAAAAGTTCTTCACTGATTCCTTTGAAATTTTGACACAACATTGGATTCAAATAGTTTGTTTGTGTGTGTGTGTGTGTGTGTGTGTGTGTGTGTGTGTGTGTCCTATATGGTGCTCCAACAGGTATATAATAACATGCATGTATCTGAATGCAGTGTTCTTTCAAAATTTCAAAAGAATCAGTGAAGAACTATTAGAAATTTCAATTACACCTATATAAACAAAAATGTAAATGGTTTGTCCAGAATCTTAAATCTCTAGAAGTTCTTCACTGATTGCTTTGAAATTTTTGACACAATTTTGCATCTGAATATGCACATTGGTATATACCTACTTTTTAATATATATGGGGGTTTCCTATTGATGCTGACAAGTCCCCGGATAAAAATAACCAACGTTTACAGTCAAACAAACTTTATTCACAATGTTTCCCCAAAGCTCACTCCGTCCAAAGTTAGAGCACTTCTTGTTCCAGTCATTGGCAATTGATGATTGCCACAGAGAGCCCCCATGGCTCCACCCCAGGAGTGTGAAGCAATGGGGAGAGGAAAAGTGCCAATGGGCATTGTTGAATACAGGGGTGTTGTAGGCTGCTCAGCAGGTGTTGTTGATAGTGCAAGGTTGCATGATAACCCATGCTGTCACTGGTGCAAATGGAAGGCATGGGTAGACTGTTTCTTGCAGAGTAGTGGAGGTCCATGCAGGGTGGACTACAGAAGGTATAGTCCATCATCCAGTAAGGAAGACAGATCAGTCAACCTGCACATGTGAACTGGACTGCCACAGAAGGTGGCAGTGTTGGAGGATTGGCATGGAGAGGAGCGAATATTGAGCATCCCCTTGGTGCTAAGTGTCACTGTTATTCCAGCCACATCCACCTCATCTGGAACAGGAACTGTGCACAGGATAGTTACATGTGCAGTGGGTGTGGCCATGGGTGAAGTGGCCCTCATGTGGAGGACAAAGAGTGATCTATCTTGGAGCTCTAAGGAAAGCTCATCACACAGGCACCAAAATTGTTTATAGAAAAGCATGTCTCATCGTCGGTAGTTTTAAGAGGACACTGTAGAAGAAGGGATGGGGGGGGGGGGATATTGTAAGTCATGAGAAACACTAAAACAGTTTCATTCTGTAACATAATAAACTCACATCAATTCAGGGCCAAATTCAAGAAAACTGGGAGGACAGTTATGCAATCATGGAGGAGGCATACAGATAGCAGCGACATGCAACTGGACATGCTTGACAAGAGTCGGGAGGACAGGTAGGTTGACTGTTGCAGCACTGTCAATGAACTCAGCAGGGGGGATTAATGTCTCACCATACAGGACCTTGGCAAGTGACACCAGGGGGGGGGGGGGGGGGGGGTCTGCTTTATAATCTGTGTGGATTCCTAACATGACCCATAGAAAGGTGTTGAACCACTCACCACTGTGGCACATGACAGCCACATTCAGAGTTCTGAGCCAATGCTCGACAAGTCCATTGCTCTGAGGGTGGTACGCTGTAGAGCAAAATTTATCCACACCACAGAGCATTCAGAGTTTGTTAAACAACAGTGATCCAAACTCCCTACCCTCATTAGTTGTCATGAATGTAAGGCACTTGAATCTAACAATCTAGAAAGATACAAATGCTCATACTACAGAATTCGCCAGATGTCTTCAAGAGGGATTACCTCCACCCACTGTGGAACACGGTTGATGATGGGCAAGATATATCTGAAACCATCAGACACTGGTAACAGCCCAACAAGGTCTACATGCACATGTCAGAAACAGCTTCTTGGGACTCAAATTTGCCCAGAGGGCACTGCATATGTCTGCCAACTTTGCTGTACATACGGCACTCAGGTGCGAGCCACACATGGCAGTGCTACTTTGTTCCTGACAACACAAAGTGTTCCATGACAAGCCACATAGTAGCCTTAGTGCAAGGGTGTGAAAGATTATGCAAAGCACCAAAAATTTGGCATTGTAAAGCACCCAGGACAACAGGCTGAGTGACACCCGTAGATGTATCACCCCACAACAGCCTGACCAAGCCCAGTAGTTTGCAAGAAACTACCTGTAGGGAAGTGGAAGAGGGCTGGTATAGGTTCTGAAGTTTGATATCATTGTCCTGTACACAGGCCAATTTGTCAAAATTAATAGGAGATGAAATATCACTGGCATGTGACAGACAATCATCCACCACATTTTCCCAGCCATGGATATATCGGATGTCTGTCACATACTGACAGGTGATATCCATCTGCCGAAACCTGCATGTTGGAAAGTCAGTGGCAGGATAGTGAATAGAGTCCATGAGGGGAAGATGATCCATGAAAATTGTTATGTTCCATCCTTCTGTGTCTGCAAATTTGATGGCCTCATACACTATAAGAAGTCCCCTGTCAAAAGCCGACCACTTACATTGAGGCATACATAGTTTTTTGGAAAAAAATGGAGTGGCTGGGTTGTGCTGTTAAAGAACTGCACCTATTGCAAAATCACTTGCGTCCACTGTAATAGAGATGTGAGCATATGGTAAGGAGTGGGCGAGAGTGACAGCAAATTCCAAATCTGTTTTGAGATCCTCGAAAGCATTGATCATATTGTCAAGCCACTGTACCTGGCGATTACTAAAAGTTTGTTTGCCAGCTAATGCATCAGTAAGAGGGGCTCGAATAGCTGTTGCCATCTATAAAAATTGATGGTCCCCAAAAACTGGTGCGATTTTCAAAAGGTCACTGGTAGTGGTAGGTTACGAATGCAATTGACCCAATCTTGCGAAGGGCATATACCCTCACAGGAGAACAGAGGTGCACCAAAGTTGTGAATTATCATGATTAAACTTGACTTTGTTACATGCCAGCAAGTCCTGTACCATGGTCAGGTGTAGATCATGTTCTTCGTCAGAGGAGGAGAAAATGAGAATGTCATCTAGGTATGCATAGCAGTAAGAGGAGTTAACGAGAAGTGAATCTATGAAACATTGCCAAGTTTGAGCCGCATTTTCGAGGTGGTAAGGCATGTAACAAATTTTTTTTAAGACCAAAGGGGGTGATCAAGGTTGTTTTTTGTATGTTACTCTGTTCCATAGGTGTTTGTAAATATGACATGTGGCAGTCAGAAACACTGAAAATGTGTGTTCCACTAAGTAGTTGAGTGAAGTGCTCCATTAAGTAGTTGGTGAAGTCTTGAATGTGTCGGACAGGATAATTATCTATTGTGGTACGCACATTGAGATGATGATAGCCATCAGAAAGGCACACTGTGCCATTCTTTTTGGGGATTCACCATAAGGAGGAAGACCAATTACTGCCCAGCAGGTGAAAAATGTCTGCCCGAAGAAGTTCACCCACTGCACTCTTAGCAAGGTGTAATTTGTGTGGAGGGATATGGTATGCTTTATGATACACTGGGGAGTCATCTGTCATGACAACTTTGTGTGTCATTCTATTCATAAAAGTATTAATTTAGACTGACAAACATGACAAAGGGACATCTTGAGCAAGAGTCAGTAGCACACAAGAGTCAGCAACCTGAGATGCCAATGGTGTGGGTGAAAGTGAGCACGCTGGAGTTGTAGGAGGCACGTCACTGGTGTTGAGATACGACAGCCTAGACTGTTGGCTTATGAGACATGGTGCATCAGTGAGGATCTGCCTAGCCATCGAGATGGAGTGGTTCAGTTCTGCATTGCGAGCATGAAGGTCATCAACAGCAGAGCACTCTGACTGGAGCTGGGCAATGTAGGCGGTGGGGCAGCTCACCAGAGAAGAGCACGCGATGATAGCTGTGTCAATATCATTGGGGAGCTTGTAACGCCGGAAATGCATATCCTCCTATTTCCATCTATTGTACCATAATTTTTTCCTTATTTTGTTACCTGAAGATATAACATTTCTGTGTCTATATATATATATATATATATATATATATATATATATATATATATATATATATATATATATATATATATAAAACGATGTATAATTGGTTTGTTTTGTAAATATTATTTGTATTTTACGCTGGGTCTTGCCTAGGAAAAACTATGCTATTGAACGAATACATCGATAGGTCGTGTGAAGAACGAAAGTGTGTAGGACCTTTGGTAGTGTTAACTCTGCCATGTGGAGAGCGGGCAGCGAGAGAAGAGTCTGGTTGGAGTAGTGCGATTGAGCAGGTGTGTTGTGTGATGCTCCCGCAAGTTGCTGGGCTTTCGGGGTTTGGCAGCATGTAATTGCGATCGACTGGCTATGGTAGTTTCTAGCACAGTGTCGCGGACGGGAAGCATTAGCTGGCACACATCAAGAGCCCGTTTTGCCTGGTGACCGTGTCGAGAAGAAGGCGCGCCAGCATCCAGCTTCTGCAACAGCGACGGCCGACAATGAGTGACTGTCGCCACCTCCTCGATCGACGACTTCAAACCTTCAATCAACCAACAAGGAAGACTAAAAGCACGTAAAGTTTCAGAACTGTATGGCAGACCTCAGCTTTTAAAATTGTTGCATCACAAAATTACAGCAACTTAGCATGAACCTTTGTTGCTCATTGTCCCAATTGCATTGCCAAGCAGGGTCCCTTCCTTTTCCGAAATGAACCCGAGTGTCATTGAAATTCAAACGCCAGCATTAAAATAATATAATTCAATTTCACTGCTTTAATTTCAAAGTTCAGTTAAAGTATTTATAGCTGGCTACAATATTTAGATTATACAAGCACAAATTAAGAGTGCGAGTTTTGTTAGCATATTTTAGCTTACCTGTGACTGCAGCTCAGCTTGGTACGTACTAAATTTTACTATTGTTAATTGTTCAGAATCATTTAATTCAAGTTCGAAGTTAAATCTCTTATTTCTAAATCATGTAGAGTCAAGTTGCTTTTGAAATGATGGTTGAGGTAGTCCAAGACTAACCGTATTTTACTGAATTTCGATGTGCTTCGGAAAGAAAGCTCACTATTAACTTCAGTCACTAAATTAACTTTCGATTTTCCGGTTTTATTAATTCTTTTGCTAAATTAAGTCAGAGTGTAGCGAAATTTATTACTTCTGACAAACTTTCAGTTTTTACACTGCATGTGTCAACCTTCAGTTGCCACGCTTCTAGTGCTAATTATATGTGTAATAACCTTTCTTTTTCAGTTACTATAGTAATTGTCCTTAGGACTGGCGACTGTAATTTCCCCCAAATCTCAAATATCTAATTACCGCTAGTTAATTGTTAACGTAACGGCCGCACATTTACTTTCTTTATTAACTTTACCCCTTTTCAAAATTAATTTCCACCAGTTTCATTTGCATTTTTCCTTTCATTTAGATGTAACCCTTTCCTCCCTCTTTACTGACAGATTAACTTCGGTGACGATTGCTTTTCCCAAATTTCCATTAGGTACACGCGGTTTAATTTTTCACTGTCATTAAGGTCGATAAGTGAGGGGGAGGTTACAAGCTAAGGGTGAGGAGGAGCTGAGGAAGCAATTGAACATGCAATATGTGCACCCAAAGCAAGGTATTATAAAGCAGATGACAGGAGATTGGGCAACAGGCTATAGTGAATCAGGAAGTCAGTTTCAAGCACTGGGTCTTTGACGTCGGCCATGTGAAAGGACCACATGAACAGTTCATCAGGGATGAAGTGTTGATTTATTTTCCACTTGATGGAAAAGTTTGGTTGGTATCACATCCACTACAGTGAATGAGAGTGGGAGAACACTAACATCAGCTCCAGAATTGACAAGGAAATGATGATGTGAGTATAAATGCAAGGCGTACAGATAATCTTGTAGAGTAGAAGATCAAAAGAATGGAACGTCTGTACGTGCCCTTTGTCATCCTCATGAGCTGTGGTTCCTAATGCGAAACATTTGGGTATGTGCAGGGTGGTTGACAGCATCCCTGAAAGTTGGGTGGAACTAGCATAGAGGATATACTGGGTGGGTGGCTGTGCATGGGTCAGCTGGAACTGCTATGCCTTAAGTGGCAGCAGGAGGGAGGAGCTGAGGCAGGGCCCGTATTATCTTGGCTATTGTTGTGATGTTCAGTGCAGCTGGTGATTTATGTTGCTGGCAGCTAGGTGATTGTGGTTCATTGCGTTGCTCAATGAGCTACGCCCAGCCTCTACCAGCTGACAGAGGAAGTATGAGTGCTCATGTACAAACCTCAGTAACAGATGCTGTACTGCATGCATGAGGGAAGCAGGCAGCAGTGTCAAATAATGGTGTATGCCTGGTCAGTCAGCCATAATTTATCCTTGTGTGATGATGAGCTATGAAGAAGTAATTGTAATTGTAGTTGTAGTTCCTGTGGCAGTTGACTAACTACAATAAAGGTCTCACAATAAATGATGCCATGGATTGCATATGCTGGTGTATGAGAAAGACGCTTGATGAGGAGTGCACATGTAGAAATGTATTTTTTACACTCAGATGGATTTAGCAACAAGTCATTAATATGATTAGGGTGGCCATGCAAATGGTTCACCAAACAAACAAAACGAGCACTGTCATCTACAATACTGTGTATGTCCAATACGTTGTCCACCAAGGTAAACCACATCATAAGGTTGTCCATTTGTATCAGTGACAGATTTGGAAAATGACCTGGAGGCACAGTTTGTGGCAGGGTCAGTAGAGCACAGACCACACGAGGGTTTGGAGAAGTAGCATCCACTGGTGGCAGCTGTGTAGAGTGGTGACAGGCACAACGTTCTGATGAAAGTCCAGCACTTGTGTTGGGAGGATATGATGCCTAGCATTCACAGGTCATGTGGAGAAGGGGCCTGTAAGGCCACATGACAAGAACAGCATGCAGGCATGGAAGAATCATGAAGCAAGATGGGTGAAATGAAAACAGCAGTGCCGAGGTGAGCTGCTGGAGAGCTGTTGTCCATGGTCTGTGTAAGAGGGGACAGCACATGACCATGAGCAAAATCCAATGCAGAAGATCAATGACTGAAGCAGATGGATTCCTGAAGGAAACCGCGAAATCATGATTGAGTGTCAAGTGGCGGGACGGAATCACAGATGGTATGTCGCCTGAGGTCTGCACAGCGGTATCCGGATGTGGTTGACTCTAGTGTCTCATTAGTCAGTGTGGAAGTGAGCACATAAATAGCACAGCATGACTGGTGAGAATGTTGGCATCAAGGGTGTGCAATGTGTGTAAAGATGAACCACACTGGGGAGAGGGAGCTGTGTGTGTGTACTCCGAAACTGTACAGCCAAGTGGTCTGTAGTGGTGTAAGGTAGAAAATCCAGAGAGAGGAAACTTCCTCATGAACACAGAATCCAGCAGCAGGGATCAGTGCAGGTGTGTGCAGCACCCATTGCAGCATGAATAAGGAGGTTAGAGTCATCTGCTCCAGCACAATTATCATTGGAGAAATGAGTATTCTTGTTGTATTGGTAGCACCCACAGAAAAATGTTGCACTTCATGATTGAAAGTCACTACTGCAGTAGTGACATCCTGCACTTGTAGGAAAGTTGGAGGTTGAATCATTATATGACCTGTTGCGAGACCAGTAATGCAGAAACTGAAGCATATTCACGCAGATTGGTTTCACGAGTGTGGGTTTTCTAGCAAGGCTGATGAGTAACCAGATGGAAATAACCAACATTTACAGTCAAACACACTTTATTCATGCACAATCACATTAAATATATCACAGCATGCGAAAATGACGTAAGTCACAATGTTTTCCAAAATATCACTGCATCTGAAGAAAGAGCATTCCTCATTCCAGAGTCACTGGCAATCGATGATCACCGCATATATAATATATACACACACCAAAAAAAGTTTTACATCACCCAGGTTCACAGAACTTCTGAAGACAAACATTGACTGTGGATGCTGTATCACAGACACAGTCCCTTTGACTGTTCAGTGATGTCACTAAACCCACCCAAAGCTGTAAAAACCAATGCATGGGTAGCATCTATTAGATGTAGGGGTCCGGCAGCTGATCAATTCCAGTCATTCTACCAGGAAGGAGGTACACAGCTCGTGTTGTCTGTAGTTCAACCATACCTAGATGGTCAATACTGCAATTCCATCATGTCCGCGTTGTTACTTTGTGCCAGGAAGGGTTCTCAACAAGGGAAGTGTCCAGGCATCTTCGAGTAAACCAAAGCGATGTTGTTCGGACATGGGGGAGATACAGAGAGACAGGAACTGTCAATGACATGCCTCGCTCAGGCCACCCAAGCACTACTACTGCAGTGGATGACCGCTACCTATGGTTTATGGCTTAGAGGAACCCTGACAGCAAGGCCACCATGTTGAATAATGCTTTTCGTGCAGCCACAGGATGTCATGTTATGACTCAAACTGAGCAAAATAGGATGCATGATGCACAACTTCACTTACGACGTCCATGGAGAAGTCCATCTTTGAAACTATGACACCATGAAGTGCGGTACATATGGGCCCAACAGCATGCCCAATGGATCACTCAGGATTGGTATCACATTCTTTTCACCAATGAGTGTCGCATATGCCTTCAACCAGACAATCGTTGGAGATGTGTTTGGAGGCAACTTGGTCAGGCTGAATGCCTTAGACACACTGTTCAACGAGTGCAGCAAGGTGGAGGTTCCCTGCTGTTTTGGGGTGGCATTATGTGGGGCTGATGTACGCCATTGGAGGTCATGGAAGGTGCCATAATGGTTGTACAATATGTGAATGCCATCCTCCGACCGATAGTGCAACCATATCGGCGAGGCATTCGTCTTCATGGATGACAATTCGCGCCCCCATCGTACACATCTTGTAAATGACTTAATTCAGGATAAAGACATCACTTGATAGAGTGGCCAGCATGTTCTCCAGACATGAACCCTATCGAAAGTGCCTGGGATAGTGTGAAAAGGGCTGTTCATGGATGATGTGACCCACCAACCACTCTGAGGGATCTACACCGAATCACCATTGAGGAGTGACAATCTGAACTAACAGTGCCTTGATGAACTTGTGGACAGTATGCCACACCGAATACAGGCACGCATCAATGCAAGAGGACATGCTACTGGGTATTAGAGGTACCGGTGTGTACAGCAGTCTGGATCACCACCTCTGAAGGTCTCGCTGTATGGTGGTGCAACATGCAATGTGTGGTTTTCATGAGCAATAAAAAGTGTGGAAATGACATTTATGTTGATCTGTATTCCAATTTTCTGTACAGGTTCCGGAACCGAGGTGATGAAAAACTTTTTTTGATGTGTGTAAATAAATATGTAATACATAAAGGGGAAACATTACTACAGTGAGTACCAGTTGCTAAGTTGCTACTTAGCATAAAGGCACAATTAAAAGATACTTACATATAAGCTGTCAGCCACAGCCTTTGTCAGAAAAAGAAAAAGAAACGCACCATTCACTCACATAAGCAAGCACACCTCATGCACACGACTGCGGGCTACAGCAGCTCAGACCAGAATAGTGAAATAATGTTAGCAAACAGGAAAGTTTTATTTTTGGCTTACCAGTTTATGATTAGAATACTACAATAACAATAAACAATGCTCAAGGTCAGAGAGAGGGGGGAGGGGGGGATGAGCAGAGGAGTGGAAAGGATGAGATGGACAGAGAGAAGGGGCAGGAGAAGATGGAGAGAGAGGGGGATGGATAGAGACAGGGGGAGGAGGTGATGGACAGAGAGAGAGAAAGTAGGAGGTGAGGGACCGAGAGAGGGAGAGGAGGAGTTGGACAGAGATGGGGCAAAGAAGGAGATTAGCACATATATCCAATTCCCATACATATTTGAATTTTGTGACTTCTCTTTTCTTTTTTTTCCATTTAATCAGACAGAGCCACAGAAACAAGTGGCCAGGAACAGCTAGTAAGTAAATAAAAATGAAAAGAAATTCTAGTCAATATTTTCAGCATGTGAAATGTAGGAACTGTACCTTAAAATAATATATGATGAAATTATTACAAAATAATATTAACCAAAAATTGAGTGTTAACTTACCAAGCAAACTCAAATTCTTTACAGATAAATCTTTTAGAAAATTCAGTTACTTCAATTGTCAGAAGTTTTGTAGAACATGATATAACAATTTTATGAAGAGTGAGTTTATTTTATTGTCTACAGAGACACTCAGAATTCATTGAAATGGTGGTAAATGACCCATATGTGCAGCCATTGTATTGACCACTTACATAGGAGGGACAAAAATATGGAAAAGCCACAAACACAACACTTTACCACATCTAATACAATGTAGAAAAACTGTTGGAATTCAAAACAGCCTCCAGTCATCTCAGACTAGATAAATACAGGTCCTCTATGGTTTTCAAGGCAATCTTATACCATTTTTCCTGCTAAATAGTGGCACAGTAAGGTAATGATGGTTGAGGTAGATAGCAATCGTGCACCCTTCTCACCAAAGTAGACCACAAAGACTCACTAACATTGTGATCTGATGACTGTGATAGCCACGTGAAATGCAACAATTCATTCATGTGCTCGCCAAACCAGTCCTGGATGATGCAAGCTGCGTGAACAAGAAATCTGTCATCTTGGAACACAGCATTACCCTTGGGGAACAAACAGTGTACCATGGGATGCATCTGGACAGACAAAATGATGATGATGATGATGATGATGATGATGATGTTTGGTGTGTGGGGTGCTCAACTGCACAGTTATCAGCGCCCGTACAATTTCCCAACCTTTGCTCAGCAGAATCTCGCCACTTTCATGAATGATGATGAAATGATGAGGGGACACCCAATCATCTTGAGACAGGTGAAAATCCCTGACCCCACTGGGAATCAAACCTGGGATCCTGTGCTCGGGAAGCGAGAACGCGACCGCGAGACCGCAAGCTGCGGACAGGTCAGACAAAAGGGTCACATAATTGTTGAGAGTAACACAACCTCACAGAGTGATCATGGAGCTTATGGAATACCACAATGTGGCTGCCAAAATCACCACCAACTCCCCCCCCCCCCCCCCCCCCCCCCCACACACACACACCTCCGTTTCCTTTTTGTGATGTAAAGTTGGCCATAAGTCATAATCAGTATGATACAAAACTCATGGTTTTGTAATTCCAGCTTGCCCTGCAATTCTCATTTATGGAGCTCACATTGTTTTGGTGCTGACAAGGTTTGCAAGACCAAGACCAACATTCAATTCTGCAGTGACTTTTGCAGCTGATCATCCTCTTATTATTTGTCACAATCCTCTTCCATGACCGCCTGTCACGATCACTCAACAAACATTTTAATCTTCATTGTGTCTTAGGGAGTGATGTTTTCCCACTTTTCCTGTATGAGAAATAAATCTTCAACGAGGTGCCTCTTGTAACACTGAAAACTTAAGTTACGTTAGTTATGGAAGCATCACCATACAAGCACCAACAATTTGCCAACGTTTGAATTCACTTAGCTCTGATGTAATGCACTCACAACTACACACAACACTGTTCTGACCATGACTGAAGCTTGCAAGGTACTGAGGACATTATGCAGGTGCCATTCATGGTCCAGTAATAACTGCAGGCTTGGTTAGCATCTGTATTCATGTTCAAGATTGCATTTCTTGCAGTGTTTCCATATTTTTGTCCAACCCCTGTATATGAAGTACAGAATTAACACCAGATCTGAACACATGAATTTGCTTGATGAGGTATACAGAAGTAAGGACCAGAGTCAATATGGAAAACAGAAAACCCAATATTGTTACAATGCATTCATGAAAAGGAATTAAACAGAATAACATGTTTCTGTTCACATCTAACACAAAATTTATTAAATAGTTTCATTGTTCACATGGAAAGATACAGCGCTAAAAAACTGCATCATAAGCCATGTAGCTGATGAATAGAAACTAAAGCAACTGAATCAAAAGTGCTAAACTTCCACAGGACAAACAAGCAGAGAATGTTTAATCCACTGGATATTCTTGTAATGAATTTTTCCCGATTATTAAGGATCACAACAAAGTTTTGTATAGTTAGAAATTTGTCATGATTCACTTGCAGAGCCCCTTAAGCCAACATGGGTTGGTGGGCATAGGCATAGAAACTGACTTTGCATTATGAACTGTAATTTGTCAGTTGTTCTTCCACAAATTACGAATATGACGTTATTACAAAATAAAATTTATATTTATAAAAATTGCAGCATCCTGAATAAATCATTGGAGTACCTTACAATAGTCTAATCATGATTGTTATGAATATCAATTAAAGTACAAAAATAACTGTAATTAGTCACTTTACTTATGTTACCATTACACATTTCGGAGGACTGCATATCAATCATCTGGTAGATTTTCTGGATTATCTCTAGTATGATCTGAGAGCACAAAGTGAAAAACAAGTTATTTATGTATTTTATTTGTGAATTTTTAAAAATGAACTTACCAGTGTCACAGATTGGTAGTTTGATATTATGTCAGTAGATCCCTTTTTTAGCTGCTATGAAACTTTTTGCTAGTGGCAGGGCTATGAATTAATTGTCCATTGTGTTGGTTCTTCGTGAACTATTTTATACATTATGAATGAGAAAACACACAACACTAGTTTAATGTTCTACAATATTTATTATTTTACAAACCCATGTTCAGTTGCTACATCATCATCATCATCATCATCATCATCATCATGTACAAAGCTCAATGTGCGCTACTCTGAAATTTTTCTGGACCCAAAGATTTTGACCTCATGCAACATATAAATTGTTCAACTTATTTTTCTTCTCAGAATAGCTATTGTAATTTGTGATGTAGTTCATTATTTAAGGTGTCTTGTAGTCCATCTAAGCTACATAGTTTTACATTACATTTTTACTGAAATAATTTCTGTGCATTACACATAAACCAAATATTGACAACTAGCTCACCCTAGCAAATAATTCACATTCTATCCTAATCAGTCATTGATAGGTAATACATCAATGGAGAAATAACTAAATGCCAGTATTAATTATAAAAGATATTACATTTTGAATAGTAGTAACAAACACTTGTCTCACTGCAAAAAATCAGAATCATTATACACAATATAGTTAATCATAAAACATGTAAAAAGCAGATACTGTCTCTGTCAAATTAATTTTAGTTTTAAAATTTCTTTGAAAATAATGTTAGCCGTTATAAGATCACCACCACTTACTTTTTGGCCGCATATGTCTTCGGCACAAACATAAATATCACTGAAAGTGCAAACAGGTGAAAAAGCAGTGTATAGCTGTACACATGAAAAAGACAGGTTCAAATAAATGTTATCTTGCCCTTTGAAGCCCCTGACCTTGTGCTTTATTGGTGGTCATAGTAAAGGTTACTCTTACCGGAAATTGTTTCCTTATCATTTGGAAAGGCATGGTTGGATCAGAAGGTGTGAGGTTAATGCAACCTATGAGTCAATGAATGTAACAGTAATGATGTACTTGCCTAAGTGAGTTACCACTAATCTTGCACCATTAATTAATCCTTGATCAACATTAAGGCTTACAATTAACATAATAATAGCATTTTTCTACAAAAGCAATTGATGAGGTGGTAAACCAGATGGATTTAAATAGTTCAAGAATTTTATGGGATACAGATGAATGTTGCTTATTTTTTCAAGTTGGGTGTAATTAGAACTGAGGTAAGCCTTTGCCTCTGCGGGTAAAAAATTATAAATGACATATTCGTTAACTGTAGAACAACCAATATTTTTTGGACATAGAATTAGTACTGAATATAACTACAAAAAATTTTCTCAATTGTTTCTGTAGCAAATTAATACAGTGACACAAAACCATTGTAATTACAATAACAATATTTAGAAATTTTGATCACTTTATTGAAGTTATCTGTTTGATTTTCTAAATCACCGTTACCCAATTTAAGTAACCACTCTGTGAAAATAGTAATTTGTGGTCATATTTTGAGTCAACTTACAAATTTTAACATTTTAACAACAATGGTTGTTTCATTGGCATGTATAACAATGGATAATACTTGATGGAAATCTCCATCAAACAGAATTATTTTGCCTCCATAAGGGAGATTATTATTCATGATGTCCATTAAAAGTCGACTGTCAATGCTTAGCACATCTTTGGGAACCTCTGAAATCTTGTCCCAAATGATGAGATCAGAGTCATGGAGAAGTTGTGTATCCTTGGTGTGAAGGCAAATCGATGAGATTATTGTGTTCAAGATTGAAAATCAAATGTGATGTACATTCCCCCTGGTAGGAGATTGACAGCAACACATGTCCATGCAAATGTTAAAACAACTTTGTGCTGTCTGAAAATCTTCTGAAAGAGTGTCCTGGGATTTGTCCACAACTCAGGTATATTGGCAGGAGAACAGAATGTGCAGATGTTGGTTAAAAGTCATCTCAATTGCATTGGCATTTGATGTCTGGTAGCTTCCTGTAAGCATTCTTTCCATTCGCCATCACTAATAACTAAATGTAATTTTTCTGCAGCTTAGAGAAAAAGAGTTCCACAGTATTCCATCAGCTTGTGTAGCTCATCAAATGGTTGCAGTCCTTTGACATGCAAAAGTAGTAGCCTACTTGGAGGTTAATATCTTGTGATGTTGGCTAGACTGACAGTGCAGATGTGTCCAAAGCACCTGGTGTTTTCCTTGTGAATAATCTACTGTCCTTCTGACCACACAAAATATTCTGGAATTTCGTTGTAAATGTACTTGCAGATAGTAATATTATCATTGCACAATTTAAAAAATGCCATGAATTTGGAGTTCTTATGAAAGTTAACAGCAGCTATTTATCTCATCTGAAGTACACTAAGCTCTAGAAGTGCCCACTTCACCAATGATGAGTAGTTGTTGACCTTCAGAATCTGAATGCAATCATAAAACCATGCAGTCATGTCCTTTATAAATGTATTTGTACAGATATGAAGCAGATTTATCAATCTTCGAGATTGATAAGTGAGTGGTATCTTCTACTGAAAAATCTGCAGTATAGTACAATTCACAAATTATTAATAATAAATGGACATACTGTCACTGTAACTCCATTATTGCACAGTGTATAAGTAGGGTTTGTATGAACATGTAAATTAGTTTCCTTCTGAAAATCTTTTGGCTAACTTTTCATACATTTTTGTTCTTGTTTCTATAGACTATTTGGATTGCTAGTACCAGAAAGTGCATGTACCATAAATTCTTCAATAACTTCAAAAAGTTCTGGGCCTGGTCTTTATTTGGAATTTCTGCACACATTAAAAAGTCTACATCCTCAACTGAATGCAATTTATTTTCATTTGGTATAATGACCAGATAATGGCCATAAAGCAAACCTCTCTTTTGAAATTCAATAACACAGACATAACCAATGGCTACACCCAGTACAAGTTTTTTAAAAGCTCATGTAACAACACTTTTTTAAATACAAAACCCTAGAAACGTTAAGTCAGGACAATATTCAGTCTTTCATATGGGTGCAAGTAAATGTGACAAACAGATTAGGTTCTCCTAGGCAGGCAACAACAGCCATTGCCTCTTGACAATTTTGAAGCATGCTTCATAAACTGCCAGTATAAGTTGAAGGAAGAACAACAGGAATTCCCCAACTGCCTCTCTTCATTCAGTATCAAAGTAAGGAAAGTCCATCAAATCTTTATAACTATCAGCTCAAGTTCTTTTGGACGGGATCAAATGAATGCCAGTCATGGACCTTCTACTTTGACATAACAGTCAACAATATATTGTTGAAATAATCTGTGTAAAAAATGAAGCATACTGAAACCACTTCTAACAGCTAAACCATAATAGCAGCTTTAAAAATGGACACGAACAGTCTTGACCACAAAAACATTTATTTTATGGTAACCAGTTTTGGTCAGTTTTTTATCATCTTCAGACACTCATACCATGAGGATAGGCAGTGGTGGTGAATGAAGCATGTGTTACAACTCCACAAACGTTGATGGAAGATGATATTCATGCAGTTATAACAGCCGCAACATTCACTGCCACCCTCTACCATCAAAGTACGAGGGTCTGAAGATGGTCAGGAACTCAACAAAATCAGTTGTCACAAAACAAACATTTTTGCAGTCGAGAGTGTTTGCGTTCATTTTTAAATTAATTTTTGCCAACCAGACCACTGTTCTCCATGAGAAACGTTCTCAAAGATTACTGATAACTATAGCACTGTAACTGTACATGTGACTGTTCTCAAAGCAGTAGTATGAACTGGAACATGTAGCTAACCTACAATCCATACAGAATCATCATATGGAAAAAGCAATGGCTCAGAATGCGGTTTCAAAGTATTGTAATAGGTGCACCAGGTTTTTGAGATTAAATTAAATCACAAAATAAAATTTAGTGAGACAAGCATGTGAGCCAGGATATCACATTATCATGCACATATGTATAGGGAAGCTATAGAGATTCAGAAACACAACAACAATTTTAATAGAAAAGAGGGAGGCTTAAAGTTAGACAAGATATGGCCATCAACTCTGCAACAACGATATGACAATTGATTATCTTCAATCGAGAATAATGACATTAGTCGAGATAGACTTACAGTTAGCCCCACATGACATATGGTGGTGCCCTCTATGCTCTCTATATAAACGGGACCTACACAGACAGGCAGCCAGTCGTTGACTCACCTTGGAAGATGTTGCATGCAGTTGGCAATGAAACAGCAGCAAGAAGAAGTTTTAGGGATCGACCATGGCCTCTCAGCCCAGAAGTTTTAACTAATGAAGATGCCAAATGTGAAAGCCTACACATTATGATTAAATTAAAATTACCTGCTGGTGTACCGTTGTCAATGATAAAAACAGCAGCCACCTCAGTGACTGAAGGTACATTGGATCTGGAAACAAACTGCCAGTAGCAAAATGTATGTGAAAGTAAGGTATATTGTGAGCAGTATCTTTTATGTATTTAAACAACTGTGCATAAGCATCACTTGCAATGTAACCATTATTTCGATGCAACAGGTCCTATTTGCTTTATTCTCTAGATGATGCTGTAATGCAGTACCAGAATCTGTTATAAAGAGGGCAGCATGAGTTGGTGCAACTTCACAAGATACATCAGTCCATGTAATTTAAAACAATATGGACCACTGCTTAGAATATCAACCAAGTTAAGCTAAAATGAAGCAAATGTCAGAGAATTGTTAAATAATTCTTTCTATATCTGCCACTATCATTACTGTCATTATTATTGCTAACAGATACTATATGGGTGAAATCAGGTCTGATGTAAGAGAGGTTCCCATGGCCATAAACAGATTAGGTAACAAAAAATAAAATAAAATAATATTTTCTAGGTAGTTCTTAATAATAGTCACTATTATGCTCTGTGAGGTTTTAAAGCTCTTCATGAACTTCAATGTTCTCTAAGTTAACATTTACCTTGTGGCAACACATGGGAGATGAATTGTCACTAAACTTTCCTGCAAACAACTGAAGTGATGACAAGTGACAGCCACAGCTGACATCACACAGTCAGCTGGTTGTCTGACAGACATCAACCAGGTTAGTGCACTGGCTGCCAGGAGCTCTGTCAAATGCCTTCCTGTGAAATGCCTTCTCCTTGCTGCAGCATGGAGTTACATGACTGGAATATCATTGGTGCTTTTTGCTTTCCTTTTTTATTTGCTCACTGGGTTCCCAAGCAAAAACTTGATAGCATAGGCTTTTGTGTTAATGAGAACACTGCATTTTTCTGGTTATTATGTTGAATGTGTAGGCATGTTATTTATCAGAATAAAGTGTTACTCCAAGTCACAAATTTGTTCATATCAGATTCCCGCTGTGACCAGAACGCAATATCGAGCTCACAAGTCCAGCAATCAGCAGACTTGCAACAGTGGTGACCATGATGTGAACACTGCTAGAGAAAATAAACCAGCAACACAGAAGTATTGTGCTGAACCTCCGAGAATCAGAAATTATTGAAATGATGGATACACCAGCAATATCAAGACTTGCTGAGTGGCTAACCCCGTTTTAGCCACACAACCCAGTGCTATGGTTCGAGCAGGTGCAGGCAAGTTTCCTCTGAGCCAGAATGACTACCGATTCCACTAAATTTGCACTGGTTGTTAGTTGGATCACTGCTATGCAGCCTAGTTTCAAGACATTATAACTTCACCTCTGGATATGGACTTGTATGCGAAACTAAAGGTTAAGTTAATTCGAAGAGTGTCTGCTTTGCAAGAGGAACAAGTGTTGCAAATTCTGATGCAGAACGAGATTGGAGGCAGAAAACCATCCCAGTACCTCTGGCATTTACGAAGCAAGGTTGACGAATGCCTAGTGCTTAATGCATTATGTGCACATTGTGGAGCAGCCATCTGCCAGCACAGGTTAAGGCTATTACTGAGTCAATACTGGACACGTCACTCAACATCACAGAAGTCCTACTGGATTGGATACATATAAGATTGTACTGACCTCATGCCATGGAAGTATGTTGGCATAAAAGAGCAACTCAGTGGTAAATCAAATGGATTTTGACAGTCTCATGAACAAGGTTGACCCACTGAGTAAGCACATGAGTGAACTCCTCTCTGACTAGAAAGCAAGAGGATGGTTCTGCAGAAGATCGAGAAGCTGTCTCTCAGTGAACTCACCAGCAGCCAACGATTCAGCCCGGGCTTACCTGTGTTGATACCACAAGACATTTGGAGACCAGCCACACAAGTGTACCGCACTGTGTGCCTTCCTCAGTTGTAAATGACAGGTGGAAGTAATTGCTTCGGATAGTCATTTGTTGGCCTTTCGCCTCTTCATCACAAACCACAAGACAGGAGGCAAGTTTTTCGTGGATAGGGTTCCAGCCTAAGTATTTTGCTCCAGTCCCAGTTACACAAATACTAACCAGCCACCTCATTTTGTCTTTCGGTGGCTAATAATTCAAGCATCATAATGTATGGAACACAATACAGTGAGTTGGATCTCAGACTACAATGCACCTTGGTGTGGAATTTCACATCGACAGATGTAACTAAACCTATAATCTGACCTGGTTTTTTAGCACATTATCGTCTGCTGTAGGGCACTGCCATTGCTTGTCTAATAGGCAATGTAACCAGACTCCCTGCTCATTGATTCCATCATAGTGCGATAGTGCATGACCCCAAATTGATCCAATCAGTGTGTGACGGGTATGTCAAACTTCCAGAACAGCTTTCCCAATATCACAAGGCCACCTGGGGTTCCACGAAAGGTATGTCACATCACTGCACATGATATCAGACTATCACAGTTGCACAGACTTCATGTAGGCCCTGTCCATTCTGAAGGAAGGCATCATTTAAGCGTCTAGTGGACTTTGGTTGTTACCCCTACATTTAGAACCAAAGAAGAATGGTGCATGGTGGCCAAGTGGTGATTACTATGCCCTCAATGCTAGGAAAATACTGGACTGCTACCCTATTCCTCTAATGAGGGATATTAATTATGCATTATGTCAGAAAATAGTGTTTAGCTTACTAGACTGCAGAACTGTATACACACAGATTCCTGTGGCTGAGAGAGATTTTCAGAAAATGCTGTTGCTGTTGTTATAATACTGTTTGGCCTATTCAGAAGCCTGTTTATGATGTTTCGATTGAGAAATGCTGCTCAGACATGCCATAGATTTGTTGATTCATTTTACAAAGCCTGCAATATTGTTTTGCTTATCTTGATGAGATGCTAATTGTTTCCCCTGTCCATCATTATGTGAAGGAGACAACTGAAATGAAAGATCTAGTATGACACAAATCCAGTGGCTAGCATCTCAGTAAAAATGTTATCCACTGCAATGGCTTCTGGCCAGCATGTGAAATGGTCTATTACTGTCAGAAGCTAATGGTGTCCTTCTGAAGGAGGCAGACCTACAATATCAATATGAACATGTGCAAATTGTACTTTCATGTCTCGAAAACTGCCCACCTGCACTTGAACATAGCAAGATATGTTGCTGCAGTGGCACTGTGCACGTAAGTGGGTCAATACTCGACAGTCCTTTCGTATTCCAGCCCATACAAAATGGCAGACTATTGATTTAATTGTTGCCTTCAGACCATGTTTGTATAAGTCATGTAATCTCCCAAAGACTTGCTTGCATAGTGCCGAAGGAATGAACAGGTGAGTTTTCCATTTGAAATCTCACAGTACAACTTGGCACTCAAGGCTGGAACATCAACAGGCTTAAACTGAAGACCAGATATGGTATCTTTTAAGAAATTATAAAGTTCCCAATCATAATCTTGTGCTTGAACTAGCTGCATAAAGTCTATTGGCTTTATGATAGTGCTAACATGGAACAGGCGGTCGGCCACTACTTCCTGATATATTTCTTGCATCAGTGGTGAAATGAGATATGGGTTCCTGTTGATTGTACTGTCTTGGGGAACATTTGTTGTTATTTTGCTGAAAGGCATAGATTAGATGTTTATGGTCTGTATAAGTGATGAAAACTTTCACTCCCAAGTGTGTATGAAAATATTTAATGGACTCATAAACTGCCAACAGCTCATGATCATACACATTCCATTGCTGCTGAGCTGGAGAGAGTTTTTATAAAAAGGATGCGAGAGGGCGCCAGGCCTCACTTACATATTGCTACAATGCAACAGCAATTGCCAATTGGCCATCATCTACTATGAGTGTGAGATGTGCTTCTAAATGTAGATCTCCAAGAAGGGCAGTGTCTGCCACATTACATGTATTACTCATTGTCTCTGTCCACTGCATCAGTGTGATGCCTTTAACCTTGTTGTTGTTGTTGTTGTTGTTGTTGTCGTCGTCTTCAATCCTGAGACTGGTTTCACTGGTTTGATGCAGCTCTCCATGCTACTCTATCCTGTGCAAGCTTCTTCATCTCCCAGTACCTACTGCAACCTACATCCTTCTGAATCTGCTTAGTGTATTCATCTCTTGGTCTCCCTCTACGATTTTTACCCTCCACGCTGCCCTCCAATACTAAATTGGTGATCCCTTGATGCCTCAGAACATGTCCTACCAACCGATCCCTTCTTCTTGTCAACTTGTGCCACAAATTTCTCTTCTCTCCAATCCTATTCAATACCTCCTCATTAGTTATATGATCTACCAATCTAATCTTCAGCATTCTTCTGTAGCACACATTTCAAAAGCTTCAATTCTCTTCTTGTCCAAACTAGTTATCGTCCATGTTTCGCTTCCATACATGTCTACACTCCATACAAATACTTTCAGAAACGACTTCTTGACACTTAAATCTATACTCTATGTTAACAAATTTCTCTTCTTCAGAAACGCTTTCCTTGTCATTGCCAGTCTACATTTTATATTCTCTCTACTTCGACCATCGTTAGTTATTTTGCTCCCCAAATAGCAAAACTCATCTACTACTTTAAGTGTCTCATTTCCTAATCTAATTCCCTCAGCATCACCCAACTTAATTCGACTACATTCCATTATCCTCGTTTTGCTTTTGTTGATGTTCATCTTATATCCTCCTTTCAAGACACTGTCCATTCCGTACAGCTGCTTTTCCAGGTCCTTTGTTGTCTCTGACAGAATTACAATGTCATCGGCGAACCTCAAAGTTTTTATTTCTTTTCCATGGATTTTAATTCCTACTCTGAATTTTTCTTTTGTTTCCTTCACTGCTTGCTCAATACACAGATTGAATAACATCGGGGAGAGGCTACAACCCTCTCTCACTCCCTTCCCAACCACTGCATCCCTTTCATATCCCTCAACTCTTATAACTGCCATCTGGTTTCTGTACAAATTGTAAGTAGCCTTTGACTACCAGTATTTTACCCCTGCCACCCTCAGAATTTGAAAGAGAGTATTCCAGTCAACATTGTCAAAAGCTTTCTCTAAGTCTATAAATGCTACAAATGTAGGTTTGCCTTTCCTTAATCTAGCTCCTAAGATAAGTCGTAGGTCAGTAGTGCCTCACGTGTTCCAATATTCCTACGGAATCCAAACTGATCTTCCTCGAGGTCGGCTTCTACCAGTTTTTCCATTCGTCTGTAAAGAATTCACGTTAGTATTTTGCATCCGTGACTTATTAAACTGATTGTTCAGTAATTTTCACATCTGTCAACACCTGCTTTCTTTGGGATTGGAATTATTATGATCTTCTTGAAGTCTGAGGGTATTTCCCCTGTCTCATACATCTTGCTCACCAGATGGTAGAGTTTTGTCAGGACTGGCTCTCCCAAGGCCATCAGTAGTTCTAATGAAATTTTGTCTACTCCCAGGGCCTTGTTTCGACTCAGGTCTTTCAGTGCTCTGTCAAACTCTTCACGCAGTATCGTATCTCCCATTTCATCTTCATCTACATCCTCTTCCATTTCCATAATATTGTCCTCAAGAACATCGCCCTTGTATAGACCCTCTATGCTTTCCCTTCTTTGCTTAGAACTGGGTTTCCACCTGAGCTCTTGATATTCATACAAGTGGTTCTCTTTTCTCCAAAGGTCTCTTTAATTTTTCTGTAGGCATTATCTATCTTACCCCTAGTGAGATGAGCCTCTACATCCTTACATTTGTCCTCTAGCCATCCCTGTTTAGTCATTTTGCACTTCCTGTCGATATCCTTTTTGAGGCGTTTGTATTCCTTTTTGCCTGCTTCATTTACTGCATTTTTATATTTTCTCCTTTCATCAATTAAATTCAATATTTCTTCTGTTACCCAAGGATTTCTACTAGTCCTTGTCTTTTTACCTACTAGATCCTCTGCTGCCTTCACTACTTCATCTCTCAAAGCTACCCATTCTTCTTCTACTGTATTTCTTTCCCCCATTCTTGTCAATTGTTCCCTAATGATCTCCCTGAAACTCTGTGCAACCTCTGGTTTAGTCAGTTTATCCAGGTCCCATCTCCTTAAATTCCCACCTTTTTGCAGTTTCTTCAGTTTTAATCTACAGTTCATAACCAATACATTGTGGTCAGAGTCCACATCTGCCCCTGGAAATGTCTTACAAATTAAAACCTGGTTCCTAAATCCCTGTCTTACCATTATATAATCTATCTGAAACTTGTCAGTATCTCCAGGCTTCTTCCATGTATACAACCTTCTTTTATGATTCTTGAACCAAGTGTTAGCTATGATTAAGTTGTGCTCTGTGCAAAATTCTATCAGGCGGCTTCCTCTTTCATTTCTTAGCCCCAATCCATATTCACCTACTACGTTTCCTCCTCTCTCTTTTCCTACTACCGAATTTCAGTCACCCATGACTATTAAATTTTTGTCTCCCTTCACAATCTGAGTAATTTCTTTTATTTCATCATACATTTCTTCAATTTCTTCGTCATCTGCAGAGCTAGTTGGCATATAAACTTGTACTACTGTAGTAGGTGTGGGCTTCATGTCTATCTTTGCTACAATAATGCATTCACTATGCTGTTTATAGTAGCTTACCCGCACTCCTATCTTTTTATTCATTATTAAACTGACTCCTGCATTACTCCTATTTGATTTTGTATTTATAACCCTGTATTTGCCTGACCAAAAGTCCTGTTCCTCCTGCCACCGAACTTCACTAATTTCTACTATATCTAACTTTAACCTATCCATTTCCCTTTTTAAATTTTCTAACATACCTGCCCGATTAAGGGATCTGACATTCCACACTCCGATACATAGAACGTGTTTTCTTTCTCCTGATAACGACATCCTCCTGATTAGTCCCTGCCCAGAGATCCGAATGGGGGACTATTTTACCTCCAAAATATTTGACCCAAGAGGGCACCATCATCATTTAACCATACAGTAAAGCTGGATGCCCTCGGGAAAAATTACGGCTGTAGTTTCCCCTTGCTTTCAGCCGTTCACAGTACCAGCACAGCAAGGCCGTTTTGGTTAGTGTTACAAGGCCAGACCAGTCATCCAGACTGTTGCCCCTGCAACTACTGAAAAGGCTGCTGCCCCTCTTCAGGAACCACACGTTTGTCTGGCCTCTCGACAGATACCCCTCTGTTGTGGTTGCACCTACGGTACGGCTATCTGTATCACTGAGGCGCGCAAGTCTCCCCACCAATGGCAAGCTCCGTGGTTCTTGAGGGGGGGGGGGGGGGGGGCTTTAACCTTAGGACCAGCTAGAGCTGCGGTAAGGTGCTCTTGGAGTTCCGCTGCATGAGGTAGGTGACATTGATACAGGTTCAGAACTCCCAGGAATCTTGGCAGTTCCTTAGCATATTCTGGCTGTAGAATACCTAAAATAGCTTCAGCTGTCTTTGGTAATAGCAGTGATCCAGCTGATGATATAAGCTGGCCTAAAAGGTAATCTCTGCCTGGCCAAAAACACACTTTAAAGGTTTCAACACTACTCATCAACACCCTTAAATGCTTCAATTGGTTTGAGTTCCTCTGGGGTTGCTGAAAAAATTTGTACATCATCAAAATAGGCAAAGAAGTACTGCCAGCCTTATAAAATGTGCAGCATTTTTCAATCAAAACATCATAAACAGGCTTTTTAACATGCCAAACAGCATTATAATAGCCACTTTCTGAATATCTCTTTCCTCTACAGGAACTTGTGTGTACCTCTGTCCAATCTAGTACATTCAACACCTTTTTCCAACATAATGCATAATAATAATGCCTCAATAGAGGAACATGGTAGAAATCCAGTATTGTCCTAGCATTTAGGATGTGGTAATCATCACACTGCCATCACGCACCAGGAGTTCAATTACATCCCCACAGTGACATTTCAAACTAAAGTGTGTCACATAGTCCCAGGTCCAACACAGTGTGCTGCATTCCATACATTGTGGTGGTTGAACGATTAGCTGTGAAAAGACAAAACGAGGTGTCTGGTCAGTATTTGTGTAACAGCGTCTGCAGCAAAATACTTAGGTCAGAACTTGTTCCCATCAAAAACTTGTGTCCTTTCTTGCAGTCTGCGATGAAGAAGTGAAAGAACGACAACTGAGTATCTGAGGCAATTACTTCCGCCTATTATTTACCACTGAGGAAGGTGCACGGTGAGGTACACTTGGGTGCCTTGTCTCCAAATTTCTTGTGGTACCAACACAGGTCTGGCCAGGCTTAATTGTCGGCTGCTGGGAAGTTCACCGTGGAACTACTTCTCAATCTTCTGTGGAACTGTACTCTTCGTATTCTGGGTAGACAGCAGTTTGGCCATCTGCTTACTCAGCGGGTTGACCTTGTTCATGAGATTGTTAAATTCCACTTGTGTTATCACTGAGGTGCTCTTACACACCTGCATAGTTCCAGAGCAGGCACTTGGTACAATCATGTACTGAATCCGGGCGACCAGATCCACTAAGAAGTCAAGTGGCATGTCCATTTGTGATACAATAATGGCCTTCACCTGTGCGGGCAGAAGGCTGCTCCACAATTTGTGCAGTTATGCATTGGGCACCATGCGTATGTCAGTCTTGCTTCCTGAATAGTGGAGGTACTGGGATGATTGTCCATCATGCTCATCCACCTGCAAGAGAACTTGCCACATCTGTTCCTCCTGCAAAGTTGACAGTCTTCGAATTAATTTGGCCTTTAGTTTTGCATACCAGTCCATAGCCAGGAGTGAGGTTATAATGCCTTGAACCTAGGCTGTGTAGCAGTGGTCGAACTGACTAACCAACAGCATGAATAAAGTGTATCGGTAGTCACTCCAGAGCAGAGGAAACTTGCCTCCACCTGCGTGCACCATAATAGTGCCAGGTTGTGTGGCCAAAACAGAGGATGCTGCTCTGTAAGTCTTGATATTGCAGGTGTGTCCATCATTTCAGTAATTTCTGATTCTTGAAGGTTTGCTGCAATACTTTTGTGTTACTGGTTTATTTTCTCTAGCTGTGATCATGTCGGGATAACCTCTTTCGCAAATCTGTTGGTTGCTACACTTGCGAGCTCAATATTGCATTCTTGTCACAGCAGGAACCTGATATGAACGGTGTATGGCTTGGAGTAACACTTTATTCTGATAAATATATAGTATGCCAACACATTCAACATAATAACCAGAAAAATGTGATGTACTTGCTAACACGAAAATGTATGCGATCAATTTTTTTCTCAGTTATCAAGCAAACAAACAAGGAAAGCAAAAAGCACTGTTGATATTGAAGTCAGGGAATGCCACACTGCAACAAGAAGAAAAGCATTTCACAGAACTCGTGGTGGCCAGTGTATCAATCTTGTTGACATCTGCCAAATGATCAGCTGAACATCTGAGACCCTCCATGGCTATCACTTGTCGATGCTACATATCCCCCTTTGGCAAAATGGAGTGTGATCCTCTGAATTGCCACTCATGCATCATGCCAGGCTGTGCACCTGGCGTCCAGAACATGTTTAGCATTGAGTCAGAGTCAGCAAGGGTTCTGGTGGTTGATGCTTGGTGCCGGGCAAATATTTCATATGGTTGTGTGGAAGATACAGGTGTGAAGATTCTTGTATGATGAACACTGGCTTCACTCTGTCAATGAAGACAGTGTTCACATGGTCACTTATGAAGATTTCAAATGTTTTCTCGCGTTTGTGATGGGAACCAGTATAAAGTGGTGCTGGTAGCAATTTGATGCTAACTCTTCGCAGCATTACATGCGTACAGTATTGTAACTCTTGATGTATGAAGGGTTGAGGGGCACCACAGCACGATACTTGTTGCACCTGGATTGGCATCATCCCTCCTCTGAAGTGGGTGGCGAGTTATGGTGTATTAGCATCACCCATTGAAAACACGCATTCATTGCTGAACTTGTGGGGAAGCTGTAGGACATCCCCATATACTAGCTCTGGTGGAGAGGCATCCGGCTCCATTTTGCACATGTTGGTGGTGGTGGTTGTTAGTGTTTAACGTCCCGTCGACAACGAGGTCATTAGAGACGGAGCGCAAGCTCGGGTTAGGGAAGGATTGGGAAGGAAATCGGCCGTGCCCTTTCAAAGGAACCATCCCGGCATTTGCCTGAAACGATTTAGAGAAATCACGGAAAACCTAAATCAGGATGGCTTCAGACGGGATTGAACCGTCGTCCTCCCGAATGCGAGTCCAGTGTGCTAACCACTGCGCCACCTCGCTCGGTTTGCACATGTTGCACAGGCTGAGAAAAACCAGTGGTAAGGGGGATGTCTATTGTAATTCATGGCACATTTGTGCAACTTTATGGAACCGGTGCCAGCATTTAACTAGAGTGGTAACTTGTTGTCGTTTGGTGTACTGCGCCACAAAATTTACTCATTTGTGGAGGTAGATTAGATTCAAACTGCCATCCTTTGTCCACTGTTATATGGAGCAGACAGTCAAAATGAGAGATCCAGTATGACCCAAATCCAGCGGCTAGCACCTCAGCAGTAATGTTACTCATCAGAATGGCTTCTGGCCAGTGCATGAAACAGCCTATTACTGTCATTAGGTAATGTCCTTCTGAAGAAGGCAGTGGACCTATGATATCAGAATGAACTTGTATCAATCATGTTTTTGTGTCTAAAAAATTACCCACCTGTGCTTTAACACGGCAAGATATCTTGCTGTGTTGGCACTGTACACTAGCAAGAGCCAATGTTTGACAGTACCTATTGTATTCCAGGCCACACAAAAAGGTTGGCTATTAGTTTAATTGTTGCCTTCATGTCGGGACTGCATAAGATATGCATGCTTTCAGAGACTTGCTTGTGTAGTGTCAAAAGAACAAATGAATGAGTTTTCTATTTGAAATCTCACAGTACATCTTGGTGCTCGAAGCTCAAACACCAACAGGCTTCAGTTGAAGACCAGATGTAGTATCTTTTAAAAAATCCTGAAGTTCTTAATCGGAATCTTGCACTTGAAAATCAACTGTCTTTATGATACTGCTCAGCTAGGACAGGCAGTCTGCCACTACACTGTCAGTTCCCCAGATCCTTATATATATTCCTTATATCAACGGTAAAGTGAGATTTGAATTCCAGTTGAATGTATTGTCTTGGGGAATATTTGTTGCCATTTTGCCAAAAGGTATAGGTTAGGTGTTTATGGTCTGTATAAATGATGAAATCTCTTATTTCCAACTCTGTATAAAAATATTTAATGGATTCATAAACTACCAACAGCTCTGATCAACACACTCCATTCCTGCTAAGCTAGAGAGAGTTCCTGTGAAGAGAATACAAGAGGACGCCAAGCCTTGTTTACATATTGTTGCAATGCAACAGTTACTGCCATTTGGCTAGTATCTACTATGAGCACAAGAGGTGCTTCCAAAGCCAGAAATGTGGATCTGATCTATTTTCTCAGCTGAGTAAATTTTGCAGCACTGTGCACCACACAATAAGTTAGTACCCTGCCAGTAATGAATAGCTGAACGCTGGCAATGGTCACTTAAGGTCCCTCTAAATTGCTGTGAATCACAATAGACACCCACCTTATCATTGGTTTTGCTTGGCCTACACAACACATGCAAACCGGAGCTGGACACCTCATGAGCAGAGCTAGTAAATGGGTAAGACCTACAGGTCCCTGGTGAGTTTATCGATCCATGCACATTTTCAGTGGATGATGCTAATTCACCAGAATTTATCACCCATCTCAGAAGGGATGGCGCAGGTCTGAGTGGGGTAAGCATATACCATGGTGCTCTGCAACCCTTTGTACATCACGAATGCTGTATGCATCTAATATTGTGAAGAGATGGCATCTATAATGTAACATATTATTATTATTATTATTATTATTATTATTATTTTCTTTCTTTTCTTTTCTCCCTCATTCTTTTCTATATATATATATATATATATATATATATATATATATATATATATATATAAGTGATAGTGGGTGGACGTATAGCGAGTTCCGCCAAGTTAATGTTGTTAAAAAATTTGTAATCCAATTGTGCGTTAGTAAGTATTAAAGACACTTATCAAGATAGCAAAGTATATTCTGTTTATTAATCCGTGATGCACTGAAAATCCTGCATCAAGAGGATCAAAGCTAACAAGAAGAATTTGCACGTCATACCATTCTCCATGAACAATAGCGGTAACAACAACAAAAAAGGATGTATGTAAAATTACAAATTTTAAATGCTGAATATATGTATTGAGTATTGAAGGTCTGTTTATATTAGGGTCAGTTAAAGTTCATTCAGGATATATGACATTCCAATTTTCTTTCTTTCTTTCTTTCTTTCTTTCCTTTCTATTTTTTCCCAATCGTTCTTTCAAAATTTTCCTTTTAATTATTTAAGCAGCAAATTTTTTAACCAGTTTCCAATATATAAATTACATTTTATTTGAGCCCTGCCACTATTCAATGACGACCGTTCAAAGCACGAGGCTGAGCAAAATACGAACAGACCTTTCAATTGTTGAGATAAAATTTTTTTGAGATAAATGATCCATTTTATCATTACAAAGAACTAATGAAGCCTTTGTTGTATTTGTTACATGTCCATGAGACTGAAACTATTAACAACTTGAAGGAGCAAATTAAAATTAAATTCTGCCTCCAAACGAGACGCGTTGGGAATGTGGATTTCAGTGGTTAAGGTAGGAAGCTACTATGCTGCATGCTTATACAGCCATGCTTGGCACCAACTGTATTGCAGTAAATAATGCTTTTTCCTTCCAATTAAATATCCTTTACAGAAAGTGTATTTCTATAGAATGGATGAAGATTTGTGTAAAGTCAACATTTAATTGAAAAGTACCGATACAAACAAAATTTCATGATTAAAATGTTTTCTTTTCATAATTTTTGTTAAACACTGTCCACAATGGAGTCAAAAGAAATGGCCATTGTTGAAAATTCATTACAAAATGCAATATGCCAAGATGGCAGAAATTCTCCCTTGGCAACAGTTGAAAGTAACACACCAGCTCATGAACTGGCCGATGGCTACCAAAGCAATCAGGTTGACTTCCCATTATTAAAAAATGATGACACTGGTAATATAACTAATCATGATATCACTTTCATGACACTCGATGAGACAGTTTCTCAGTTCTCACAAGGAAATATTTTTCCAAATAGTGAAATTGAAGTGTGTGACAGCAAAACTTCCTGGGATTATCCGCTCACTACGTCGCGAACGCAAGAGCAGCAGACAGTTTGAAAAAGCAATGTAAATACTAGTGACAGCCACAATTTGACACAACTCATACAACTAATAACACAACAGCTTACAAGACATCAGGAAAATATAGGACACCAGTTACACAACAGTTCACAAAACATCAGGAAAATATAGGGCAACAGCTTACACTGCAAAATCAGGCATTTAATGGGTTTTTTTAAGAATAGTATTAGTCAACAGTTCAGTGAGGTGAGCAAAAATTATATGCACTGACTTATCTGCGAATTATCCGTGAAGTTGACAGAGCTCGATAAACAACTAAAACACGGAATAATTACCGACATGTCCTGCAATATAAATACATTAACAGAAAAAGTAACCTCTGTAGATTGTGAACAGGAACGACTGGCAGGTGAGTTGCTATACCTCAGTGAAGCATATTTGCAAATTCAGGAGACGCAATCCCAAGTGGATGTGTCAGTAAAAAATATGATGAACACATCATTAGTTATTAAATTATTCAGTTGTTAAGAAAAATACATAAGAAATCAATATTCCTGGCAGTAAATGATTATTTTACCTTTGCTCGTGGTGTAGATTAGTGGCACTGAGATTAGGAGATGTGTAACTCTACATTGCAAACACTGCAAGGTAATGGAAACTAAAGAATTAAGTACATTAAGTCATAAAAGTAAACAATACTTACCTGTAATGATGAACATTATGTAATTCAGTTTCTTCATGCAGTACAGAATGCTTGCTTAATGGAAGTAAACAATTCCGACCACTTTTGAGCATAGTAATAAATTTATATTATCAATAAATGTCATCATCTAAATGCTTTACATTGACATGTATGACTGACATCACTTGACAGATTATGCCTGCATGAAGAATCCAAACGATTGCAATATCTGTCGCACATTTTAGTTAAACAGACTCAATAGTTGGCACATTCTACAATAAAGTTTTTTCATGAAATCAATAACTTTAAACTATTTGTGTATTTTCTGTCATTAGTGGTGGACAAAATCTTGAAAATGTTGTCTCAATCATTAATTTTGATTTAGTGATAGAGGAGATGTGGTGTAATGCCAAGAAAAGCACCACTGAGAAATAATATATATGATTATCATCTTTCGGAACCAACTGAGATACTCTGTAGATGCAATAATTTAAAATCTTTGATCCCACAAAAATGTCACAGTCAGACATATTTATCTTTGCACCTGACAATGGTGTAACAGTTGAGCTCCAGTTTGTAAAATGGTAAATATTGTATGAATATTAGACCAGTGGAGGTTTTGTTTCTTTCCATCCAATGCACTGCTACATAGTGAGCAGATGCTTTTAACATGATGTCAGGTTCTTCATTAATGTCACTCAACTTTTATTGGCTAATGCTCTAATTTTATTTATAATTTCATCAGAATTAGATTCATAACCAGACATAGAGGCATCTGAGATCATGGACTTACTACAGAATAATGGGACTGATCCTTTACAGTTTACTTGAATGATATTTTCAGCTAGTGAAATGAAGTAATCATCAAATTTTATCATATCTTATTTTGGGTCTGTGATTTTTGAAGACCTCTAGTGTTAGATAATTTTTGTTTCTTTTTGGAACTGAGTTACAAGTTTCTTTCTTTATAACACTCCACATGGCTCTCTCTTTGATGAGTTTCTGTTCAAACTTCTATTCCACGAAATTTTAATCTGTCTGACTACTCTAATATAGGCTTTAAAATAATCTACAAATGTCTTATAACAAAACTGGAGAAATCTGCTTCTCTCACTAACAATTTTTATGCCTTTAGTTACCCAATGCTTGTTGCTCTGAGATTTGCTGTTTTTTTATTTGTTATAGTTCAGTAGGAAACATTCATATTGACATAGACAAGGAAGATGTCCTGAAATTTCATATAGTTGTTGTCAATGTTGCTTGGAATGGAAATGCTTTCCCAGTTTTCCATAGTTAGTAATTAACTAAAAGTTCTGATGGTGGCCTCAGTAAAAGTTCTCTTCTCAACAACTTTTCTGCAACTGCTACTATTTGTAGCCAACTCTGTATATAGTAGCTGTACCTCATAATCACTGTAACTCGTACTCATTTTGGGGATCACATTGAATGTGTTGCCCATATCTATCAAAGTGTCTCTACCGTTACTCTCTGTCAAAACATGAATGATGAAATCATCAGAAAGCACTAGCTCCATATTTAAGGCACTGATTCTGTTCCACAGCACCTCTACTTTGGTCGAAGGAGCTGGCAGATTTACTCTTGGTACTTTATACATGTTAATAATTATTATTTCACTCTTGGTATTTTAAATATGTTAATATTTATCACACTAACTTTTGGCAGCTTAATAATGGAAGGATAAAAATCTTTTCCACTATAGCATTTATTGACCTCACAGAAATTTATCTGCTCTGTCACAAAGATGGAAGGACCATCATGTTTTCAGAACTCCTTGCTAAAATGACTCACTAAAGCATATACTGCTATTGACTTTAATTTTACATCATTTTGTAGCCCATATTCAGTAATCCAAGCTATGTCAACATTTGGTTTATGCTGGAGTAGTGTTTACAACATGACAATTTTGTTCTGAAGGAATAAATTAGACAATATTTTGGGCATTCAGAACTTCAGTTTAAACGGTTTCTAGTTTTTTCCTCACAGTGTTCCTAACACAGCACTTACCCTACAAAACCTTTGGTATCTTTTCTGTATGCCGCTTCTGCTTGCTGGCAGCTATTGATTCATGTGACTTAGGGAACTTGAAAGAATTGTGCTTCCTTCACCTCTGTCCTTTTCTATTCAAATCACTTCACTTCATAATTTGCATCAGCTGAAGACTTTATTGTTTGCAACTCATATAAAACACTTGGTAATTTTCGCTTGTTTGCCAGTTTTCCTATTTGCCACTTTTTTCTTCAACATACAAGTACATATTTTGACTAGACTGCGAGCACTAAGAGGGCTGCCAGTACTGACAAAGGCCATTTGATTTCAGTTTATAAAGCTACTCCCATCAGCTACCATGACCAGCCTTTAGAGCAAACAATTAATATTAAATTGATTTGTTTCACCAGAACAACAGGGGGTTTAAAAACAAGGTAGATAAGCTTCTTGTTTGTCCAGAAGATATGAAAAATTCTGAACTGATAGATGTTCTGTGCCCCTCAGAACACCAAGTAACCACAGAAATAGAAAAGATAAATACAAGGAATTATAAACTAACATTATTTTCATGTAGAGTGAATATGGAAAACAGAGGTTGCACCATATGTAAAAGTTGCATACAAAATTCAAAACATAGATACAAGAAATTTAGTTTTGTGTAGAACAGAACCTAGAAACATGTGATTTTAAGTTGTTACAACAGAATACTTCTCTTGTAATTGTAACAATCTACAGACCCCCTCTCCCCCTCAAGCCCCAGGAAACTTTTACTTCATTATAAGAAATCTAGGGACATTATAGAGGTACCAGTCAGATAAGAAGCAACAGCAAGTAGTTTGTGGAGATTTCAGTGTAAATTATTGTAAAATATATAGACGGGAAAAATGAAATGGAATCATTATTTGGGTATTTCAGTTTAATTTTAGTGATTAATTTTCCAAGTCATGTGGAGCAGTATAGCAGAACACCAACTGATAACATTTGTATAAACTAATTAAGCTTATCCATTACAGATGTTCAAGAAATCATGACTGTTAATTCAATATAAATATTGTATTTACAAAAAGTCATTGGCTGCAGTTTTCTGTATTTATATTTTTACAAACAGTGCTCACATTGCAACAATTAATGAGTATCCAGTAGTTAATGGACTAACTGATCATGATGCTCAAGTGACGGAACTAAACAATACAGCGAAGCAAGCTCATACAAAGCTGTGAAGCTTATTAATGAGAATACAATTCTTTTAAGTTAAAAGTGGTATGGGATGTGTGTGTGTGTGTGTGTGTGTGTGTGTGTGTAGTCAAATTCCACTTATTCAATAGTAATTTTTTTTATATTTTAAAGGAAAGTCGTTAACATGTACAGAAGAACATGCGATCTGACATGAAATTAATAATGCAGATTATAAGATTCAAACTATGTGGGATATTGTCATATAGAAGACAGGACAGCCCGTCAGTGAACAAGATACCATAATAATTAAATTAAATGACAATGTTGTGACTGATAATTCACAAGTTACTGTATGAGTACTTTTAACACTCACTTCCTATCTGTAGCAGCAAAAGTAGGATTAAATGGTCCAGCTGAAGTAGCAAGAGAATATACTAAAAATAGCAAATATCATCCCACAAAACTCTTAAAACCCACATCCTTTCGTCTTTCCCTCTCCTTCCCTCTTTCCTGATGAAGCAACCGTGGGTTGCGAAAGCTTGAATTTTGTGTGTTTGTTATTGTTTCTATCAACGTACCAACGCTTTCATTTGGTAAGTTACATCATCTTTGTTTGTGGGTAATAAAAACAAGAAACAAAGATGCTGTGACTTACCAAACGGGAAAGTGCTGGTAGATAGGCACAATAAAAAACACACACACAAACACACACACAAATTTCAAGTTTTTGCAACCCAAGGTTACTTCATCAGGAAAGAGGGAAGGAGAGGGAAAGACGAAAGGATGTGGGTTTTAAGGGAGAGGGTAAGGAGTCATTCCAATCCCGGGAGCGGAAAGACTTACCTTGGGGGGAAAAAAGTGGCAGGTATACACTCGCACACACGCATATCCATCCGTACATATACAGACACAAGCAGACGTATGTAAATGCAAAGAGTTTGGGCAGAGATGTCAGTCGAGGCGGTAGTACAGAGGCAAAGATGTTGTTGAATGACAGGTGATGTACGAGGGGCGGCAACTTGAAATTAGCAGAGGTTGAGGCCTGGTGGGTAATGGGAAGAGAGAATATATTGAAGGGCAAGTTCCCATCTCCAGAGTTCTGATAGGTTGGTGTCAGTGGGAAGTATCCAGATAACCCGGACAGTGTAACACTGTGCCAAGATGTGCTGGCCGTGCACCAAGGCATGTTTAGCCACAGGGTGATCCTCATTACCAACAAACAGTCTGCCTGTGTCCGTTCATGCGAATGGACATTTTGTTGCTGGTCCTTCCCACATAGAAGGCTTCACAGTGTAGGAATGTCAGTTGGTAAATCCCGTGGGTGCTTTCACATGTGTCTCTGCCTTTGATCGTGTACACCTTCTGGGTTACAGGACTGGAGTAGGTGATGGTTACAAGGGTAGGAGCCAGAGGGCAGGGAAGGTGGTTTGGGGATTTCATAGGGATGAACCAAGAGGTTACGGAGGTTAGGTGGACGGCAGAAAGACACTCTTGGTGGAGTGGGGAGGATTTCATGAAGGATGACCTCCATCTGTCCAATGGCCAGTTTCACACATCCGTCCACATCAAACCCACCAACAAGCAACAGTACCTCCATTATCACAGCTGCCACTCATTCCATATCAAACGGTCACTTCCCTACAGCTTAGGTCTTCATGGCAAACAAATCTGCTCCAGTCCTGAATCCCTTAACCATTACACCAATAACCTGTAAACAGCTTTCGAATCCTGCAACTACCCTCCCGACCTGGTACAGAAGCAAATAATCAGAGCTACTTCCTCATCTCCTCAAACCCAGAACCTCCCACAGAAGAACCCCAAAAGTGCCCCACTTGTGACAGGATACTTTCCAGGACTGGATCAGACTCTGAATGTGGCTCTCCAGCAGGAATACGACTTCCTCAAATCCTGCCCTGAAATGAGATCCATACTTCATGAAATCCTCCCCACTCCACCAAGAGTGTCTTTCCGCCATCCACCTAACCTTCGTAACCTCTTGGTTCATCCCTATGAAATTCCCAAACCACCTTCCTGACCCTCTGGTTCCTACTCTTGTAACCGTCCCCAGTGTAAAACCTGTCCCATGCACCCCACCACCACCACCACCACCACCACCACCACCACCACCACCACCACCTACTCCAGTCCTGTAACCCAGAAGGTGTACACGATCAAAGGCAGAGACACATTTGAAAGCACCCATGTGATTTACCAACTGATATGCCTACACTGTGAAGCCTTCTATGTGGAAATGACCAGCAACAAACTGTCCATTTGCATGAACGGACACACGCAGACAGTGTTTGTTGGTAATGAGGATCACCCTGTGGCTAAACATGCCTTGGTGCACGGCCAGCACATCTTGGCACAGTGTTACACCGTCCGGGTTATCTGAATACTTCCCACTGACACCAACCTATCAGAACTCCGGAGATGGGAACTTGCCCTTCAATATATTCTCTCTTCCCGTTACCCACCAGGCCTCAACCTCCACTAATTTCAAGTTGCCGCCCCTCGTACATCACCTGTCATTCAACAACATCTTTGCCTCTGTACTTCCGCCTCGACTGACACCTCTGCCCAACCTCTTTGCATTTACATATGTCTGCCTGGGTCTGTATGTGTGCGGATGGATATGTGTGTGTGCAAGTGTATACCTGTCCTTTTTAACCTCTAAGGTAAGTTTTTCTGCTCCTGGGATTGGATTGACTCCTTACCCTCTCCCTTAAAACCCACATCCTTTCGTCTTTCCCTCTCCTTCCCTCTTTCCTGATGCAACATTGGGTTGCAAAAGCTTGAAATTTGATTGTGTGTTTGTGTGTTTTTTATTGTGTCTATCTACCAGCGCTTTCCCGTTTGGTAAGTCACAGCATCTTTGTTTTTTCAATATTTTTAATATAAGTAATTGGAATTTATTTGTTTATTTGTATACAGATTCTAAGTTCTTACCTGAACACTGTGCAGATTTTTAGGTATTACATGATTTTTATGACAAAAGCACTAAGAAAGGGTGAAGAGAAAACATGGGAGAATGAAAGACACAAATGAGAGAAATACTTGCTTTATTTTGCAATTTAATGATACAAAATGAGTCGCAATATTTTCAGTAAATATTCTTTCATCATTTGCTAAATGTCCTTGCTCATTATCTTCACAAAGATAAAATTTTAAACCATCGAAAGACCAGACTCTACTCGTTGCAGTATATAACTGACCACATATAAAAACTGCTTCTCTTGATAAAATCCCAACTTTTTTGAATATTTGTCCTTTGGACATACTAATGGTAATATCAAATCTAGGAATAATTGACAATAGGGTTCTTTGAAATTGAAAACGTGAAATAGCACCTGAATATGTCACATGTACACACACAATCAAAATTCACTTATTTTGTGTGATGCCAGTCAAAACTTTAAAATCAATAGCATTAGTCCTTGAATGAAATTTTCATTCTGTAGCAGACTGTGTGATAATATGAAACTTCCTGGCAGATTGTAACCATGTGCAGGACTGAGACTTGACTCAAGACCTTTGCCTGTCACAGGCAAGTGCTCTACTGACTGAGTGACCCAAGCACAATCCTCAGCTTTACTTCTGTGAGTATGAAGAAGCTTGCACAGAATAGAGTAGCATGGAGAGCTCCATTAAACCAGTCTCTGGACTGAAGACAACAACAACCACCTTCTGGACTTCACAGAATCTTTCCGGCAAACCTTGCAACATTAGCACTCCTGGAAGAAAGGATATTGTGGAGACATGGCTTGGCCACACCTGGGGGATGTCATCAGAAAGAAATTTTCACTCTGCAATGGAGAGTGCGCTGATATGAAACTTCCTGGCAGATTACAGGACTGAGACTCCAACTCGGGACCTTCACCTCCTGCAGGCAAGTGCTCTACCGACTAAGCGACCCAACCACGACTCATGACCTGTGCTCACAGCTTTAATTCTGCCAGTACCTCATCTCCTACCTTCCCAACTTCCCAGAAGCCCTACTGTGGAGCTTGCAAGACTAGCACCCCTGAAGGTACGGATCCTGCAGTGACATAACATTGCCACAACCTGTGTGACTTTCACCTGCTTTATTTCTTCGTTCATAGTCCTTGGTGTCTATGTACTGTGTTGTACTGGCTGAAAAATGGGGGGGGGGGGGGGGGGGTGGAAGTTCAACACTGACTACAGTATATGATGTAGCCGACAGATGTGCAGTGGTGTTCCACAGTTCTTTACTTTCACTGATCACAATCCCCAAATATTACACAGATATACGGCCAGTTAACTATTGGCAAATTTTGATAAGCCTCATTAATATGTTGCAAGCAAACATCAGCATACTGCTGCAATAGTTTACTGTAGAATATCTATGAGCAGTAAAAACCTAACCACACAGTTCACAGTTCTTTCAGAATAATACAGTACGTATTGAACAGACACTGTCATTGTTTTAACACACGGTCTATTTGTGTTAACTTATTTTACTGTTAAGTTGCTGCATTTATGTTGTTCTAAACAGCACAGATTCCTTGTCTGAAAATCGGACATGGACTGACTGTCTTGAGCCCAAAAATTGGGCCTTTATATATCCTAACAGTAATAGGCACTGAAACTACACATTGTTACAGAAATTACTTTTAAAACATACCTCATTCAATTAACTGAATACATGGAAAGTTTTTTTTTTTCTTTTTAACAGTTTCTTCTACTACAAGGGTTAAGCTGAATTATTTGTTTAAATGATGAAATTAACAGATATACTTATGCAAACTATACTTTTGACAAAACTGGTAATTACTTTGGAAATAATTAAGGGCTGGCTTTAGTAACATGTTTTCGAATAGAGCCAAATAAATACTTTAAGGGCCCTAGTGATTCTTTTTCCAAATGTTTATAATTATTACAGAATTTATATTTGTTTGTAAGCCAACAATAGAATTTAAGTCACAGAACAATTTCTGATTTCACCCCATAATGAAAGATATTAACTAGGAATAGTTAAAATAAATCAGGAAATTAATAACATACATAAAACTAAGCACAAAACTAGGTTTGGTGTTATATTCTTTAAAAATTTTTGAAAATGCAGATTATACTCATGTATGTTAATGATAATTATTCAAAAATTAATTTAAGGGAATGGACGGCAAAACAAGAGAGGACATAAAAAGATCCCAGCTTGCTTTGTCACACCTGGAGGATATTTTCAGAATGAAATTTTCACTTTTCAGTGAACTGTGCACTGGTATGAAACTTCCTTTCAGATTAAAGCTGTGTGCGGACTGAGGCACAAATTCGGGACCTTTGCCATTCTCAGACAAGAGCTCTATCAACTGAGCTATCCAACCATGACTCATGGCCTATTGTCATAGCTTCACTTCCACCAGTATCTCATCTCCTACCTTCCAAACTTCACAGAAGCTCTCCTACATGCTTGGGTAGCTCAGTTGGTAGAGTACCTGCCTGCAAAAGACAAAGATCCTGATTTTGAGTCTCGGTCCAGCACAATTTTAATATGCAACGACATTTCAATGGAATTGCTGTATAAACATTTGACACACAGTCTAGTTCCACTGACTAATTCTTCCCTCATTAGTTAATTTTAAATTGTAATTTTTGTGGTGATAAACCATTTACAGACAGAGAATTCAAAAACTCTAATGGGTAGAAATTATTAATTTCATATCATTATCACACATTATTTTATAACAGCTGTGAAAAATTTTTGTTTCACCTGGCATAGCATTCAACATAACATTATTTATTAGGGCACAATTTTCATTTTTTGGTGCTAGAATAACTGAATTTAACATGGATTGTGATAAAAATGTTTTCTGCAACACTGCCATGAATATCATTAATGATATTATTTTGATCACCAAGTAGTGGCTGTGGTATTTCAATAATATTGACACCAAACTCTGGAAGTTTCCTTTGTTGGCTGTTACCAATTTGTTTAAAAGATCCACAAACTCTACTTCACGTGGCAAAGCCCTCATATTTTGAGTTAAGTAACATGATTAAATTTATGGAATGCATTCCAGCTTGTAATGCAATCATAAAGTTAAGATGCAAATGATTCACATGGAACAAATGATAAAATTTATTGACAATTACCGTGCAAAACAACCGTTTTACCTCCAAGAGTTTCATGTTTATTACTGATCTCTAAACAATCTATCTGTAAGTTACAGTGGTTGAAGTTGACACAGGAAACTTCATCAATATGAATCAATGAACATGAAATAATGTACCATAAAATTGGGTGACTTTGAACATTTTAAATTTAATTTTGTAAATCAAACAGAAACTTCTCAAGATATTGACATCAAACTTTTTGTGAAGTTGCAAGAGGTGTTGCTGTATATGATAAAGCACATTATACATTTTTATCACCCATGCTTCATTTATTTATTTATTTTTAATTTTTCACTGTTCAGTTTCACCCCATGGGTTGGGGTTACTTTGAACATGGAAACATTTGCCTATTCTATGAGAGTCATGTCAACTGCTGTTAAATGACACCCCTACCATATGAAACAGCATGATATTTTGTATATAAATATAGTATTGAAAATAACTTATTTTGAAAAATTTGGGTATTTTTTATGTGTTTTCTTTAATGACCTGAAACTGTTCACATGATTACGGCTTAATTTTGCTAATAATGGAAATGGGTGCTGAGCTACTTATGAAATAAGAAAATTATTTAAAGACAGATCTTTCCAAAACAGTCTATATGACTTTAACAAAAGTAATGAAAAAAAAAGTTATCGCATTTTGAGGAAATAATCGCATTTTGAGGAAATACATCTGTAAACACTCTACAGGAAAGAAAGTTGCCAGGAAAGAGTTTCAGCTCTAGTAGATGTCATAGACATCAAATTCAAACTCAGAATGAAGCCTTCCCCTTCTATCTACCTTAGGTATAATCCTACAGATGTCATCTTTCTTAAAACCTGACACACTGGGAACATAAGGCCAGGCAAAAAAAAGTCATCTGACTCCACCTTGGAGTGCCATTTCCTCAGAAGTGTAATTTCATCATCAGTGATAACATGTCCAACATAATATTTTACACTTCTCTTTGAAGGAAACTTCACTAAAACATATTTTCCACAGAGCTGATGCGTCAAAGAATAGGGAAGGCACTGTTCAAAGTCACCCCTTGAAAGACAGGCCTTCACATTTTATATTTTTACGTCACCGAAGAATAAATATAACATTTTATGCTTTCTGTAAATGTTCATCCAAGTGTTAACCTTGCCCATAAAAACTCGTTTCAAATTCTAAACTCAAAAATGCCTCTAATAATAGGCAAATGTTTTTGCGTTGTGAAGGAACTTACATTTCCAGAAAATTATTTTATTTTCTGGCATTGGTATTCAACGTTATTTCGTATCGACTGTCATATCATCTGAAAGTATTGATTACGGGCGATATTTAACAACTCTGACCTTAGTTCCATATTTACATACTAAAGTGCAACATTTACTTTAAAAATATCTTAAATTGCTGTTCAAAGTCACCTTGCTATTCAAAATCACCCCACTCTATGGTATTAATCATAATTACTGTCTGATGTTGTATTGGGCACTGAATTCTCCAAAACTGGAATGGGAAATTTAATCACAATGAGCAATGTTGTGCCTCCAATCAGAAGAGGTGAGGTTATGCCACTAAAGGCTGTTACAATGCAATGAAGATTCAGCAAATTTAATTTTTGAATAATTGCAGTTTGTGTGAATGTTTTACCACGGCAAGCATGATAAGTTAACCAAAACACATTTCAGCCAGTGTCGTTGTACTGAACTTTGTGAATAACACTGTCAATTATAGTATGCTGTTCACAGTTAGTTCTTTTGTAAAGTTCATTACATTGGAGCTCTTAATGGATTAGAGCTAAAATATCTACTTGAGGACATTATGGCATTAATTTTGGAATAGTTAATCCAAGTAATCGACATGTCAAATAATGACCATTCAAAATATCATCAATTTCTGATACTGTTCTGTTGTAAGAAATTTCTTCATTGTATCCCATTAAGAAATCTTTGCACAGAATTGTTCTAAATTCAAGCCACAATGCTAAAGCATCTCCTGGTATGATCTACACAGAAATTACACCAAACAAATTATACTTATGCTTTGGTGAATTCAATTCCTTTGTTTCAACTAAACATTCATGCCATTCATTGTCATTTGAAGCAATACTGTGAATGTGACATGCTTCAGTAAATGTACTGTAGACGATTCCATTATAAGTGCTAACATTTTCAAATGATTTAGGACCACAAATGTGGAATAACAGCAGACAAAAATGAAAAAGTTCTACATCCCTTGGAGACACTACATACATGCATGTAATAATTTTATCATCGTCACATATACTCTTCTTCCATCTTTTGTACCATCTACGCAGACACAGTGCAAAGGAATATCAGTATAATGGTAAACATTCGCCAATGGATCAGTTTCATTTAATGCAAAAATGATAATTTGTTTACTTCACGATTTCAAATGCATCCTGTTCTTGTTCTACTCTGAAGCAATCATTTTGTGTACAAGGTAAATAAATGTTAAACCTTATGATAAGAGTATGACTGAAAATGCATTAGTATTTCACAAATTTGCCATACTGTCTCAGTCAATCTGGCATTAAGGCCATTCAAAAAATTGCTCACTTTATCAATCTGAACTTCTTCATTCCCATGTTCTTTCATTGCCTACTTCTATAGTTGCACTACTATATCCTTTATATATGTATTTATAAATATATCTAACACTTTTAATTGTTGTGCAAACTTCAACATCCACGTGGCAATCAAATTTAGCAAGTAAATATGGACTGTATTATTGAGTGGTTGTCCTCAAACATTAATGCTAACACCAGTATCACACTGTCTTTACAGTGGATATCCATTAACTGACTGTTGTATGATTGCAAAGAAATCTTTAGGGTTTTTATTTTTATTTATTTATGTATTTTTGCATTTGCCATCTCTCGTACACACAGAATTTTGATTAAAAGCACCACATAGGCCAAGCATCATATGTTTTCCAATATAAATAGCTTATGGTGTGTTCGAATATATGGAATTTCTGCACATACAGCTTTATCAATATCACAAATGTCTACTATTTTATCAATTTCACATAAAGTGATTAAAATATGGGCATTTAGCAATCCAAATAAATTCATCTGTGTAAGTGATTGCCTGAACTTTACCAAAAGAGGTTTCATTATATTGCACCAATTAATTATTTTAATTTAATCATGAAACGAGCACAATTCTTTCAGGATGGAAATTAGCAGATTCATGTGGATTAATGTTGTTAATTATTTCTGGACAATTAGGATTGCAAGTCATTGTAACAAATAACAAAGGTTTTCTGAAATCTTGCGCAATGGACATTGCATCCAAATAAATTCTGATACATATTTTGTGGACAATCATTATATGAAGAAGGCAAAATAACTCTTCTTCCAATATCCAATATTTGCAGTATGATTCAGGTTTAGTAATAAATTATTACATATGTTATTATAAAGTTCTGGCTTCAGAATAGACTGTTTTTTCCTCATGAAATGGAGTCTTGTACGTACAATGCCTGCATACATACATACATATCAACAGTTCACTGCAAAAATAGCTTTTGTGAATGTTGTGAAATGTTGAAATCATCTCTAATTGAAAGACGATAGCTTGCATATCGCAAAATGATAACTTTATTTCTAGGTTGTAATGCAGTTGATGTACTTGATGTATTATGGAACATTAGGAAATAACAATGGATAGGCTAATAGAACCAGTGAGCAATCTAAAACTGAGATGTTTTGGACTGTATCAGCGGTTTTAAGAAAACACACACCATATTTATTCTGAAGGGTAAAAATAGCAGCCACATCAGTCTGAACTGCATCACTGGGTGTCTAAATTTTTATGAATCCTATTAAGCTAAAGAAGTTTCTCTATTTTCATTTTCCACTCTTGTAGAATAATCTTTCATTGCAGTAAATAAATGCACAAAAGGATTAGCACATTCTATTTCAATAGCAATTTCATGCATTACATTGTTATCAGTATTCCACAATTTACTTGTTAGTTCATTCAGCCTATATGCCATAAAAATATAATTGAGCACACCACAGTGAACAACCATATGCAGAAGTCACTGGACCTGGTGTATGACAAAAAATGTTGTGTATCTTAAATTAACACTAAGTAAAACTGTGTCCAAAATTATTTTATGTTCATATAGTGGAAATTTTAAAGTGTGATAGAGAAGGTATCATCAGAGTTATGGATATGAAAGCATCCACTTCCTTTTAACACTCTTAACAGCCACGTACACAAGATTTTTTGTTTGTGCACATCTATGGCAAAGTATTTTTCGAATTATGTAAGTTTCATTGGCCTCCTTGTATAATTAATATTAAATATAATAATATTATGAGAAGGAAAGTTGCTACTCACCATATAGTGGAGATGCTGAGTCACAAATAGTCATGTGTGTTGAGTTGCATTTGTATGAGACAATATCCTTAACAGCCGATAGTTGTAATTGTGAGAGTCTTATTGTTGTACCTATCTGCAGTTCAGCATCTCCGCTATATGGTGAGTAGCAACTTTCCTTCTCATAATATTGTTACATTCCATCCTGGATTTTCCATTGTTTAATATTAAATACATATTTTTTATTTGTTTATCTTGCAGATCATTAGATGCACAAATTAAAAAGGTTGTCATGTGACATGAGTGAGGACAAAGCCTTAGTGCTTTGAAATTGACTTAAAACAGAGCTGACTGAGGAACTTTTTGACTGAAATGTTTGCTTTTGCAAAAATTTCAACAGTTTTTTTCCAAATGGCCTTTGTTTCCTTATTTTAGCTTTATTTAAGCTTTCAAAAAATGATTGTTCTGTTGAGAAGCAGCATTTTACTGCTGGTGGAATGAATTGGTGTCTGATTTAAGGTGTTGCTCAACATCATTCTTCTTTTTCCATCCAATTTGATGATTACAAAATCTTTAGAATATTAATTTCAACCTTCCATGGACATTCACAGGCATGAGACTCATACTTGACAATGCTACATATAGAACCAACAAGGCACTTATCATAGAACTAGAACCAAAAATAATCATTCAGTAATTAGGTGAAGAATTTTCGAATGGTCAAAATACATGACACATTAAACACTGGCAGACAGTGACAAGAATTAGAATTCTGACTGCAAGAGGGGAGAGGAACAGTCCAGGGAAACATGCCACACCTACCTCTTGCAAGGCAGCAGCGAAATGCAGAACTGACACATTGTCATAGGGATTGCCAATCTATTATGGTATTGTGAGGGTCACAGTTGTAATCCTTGATGGAGCAGGCTTAGTCATTTCACTCTTTTCAAAATAAGAAAAAAAAAACAATGAGCAATGGACACACAAAGCATTCAGGAATGGCTATTGCACAATTGCTACTTGAGGTTGGCAGAGTACTGTTCACAAGGTAGCTCTGACCCGACGTCTTGCGGTAATTCAACACAATCACACTTCAAAACACCCATCACGTAAAACTGCCAAGTTAATAGTGTCCACCATGCTGGCGTAAGGTGTCGCCAGCACATCATTCGGTAAAGATGTAGCACGAAGATTGACAGTGGGTGCAGGATCAAGCACACCTGTCATGAGAGAGGCGAGAGAGACACCACAAGCAACACGCTTCCAACACCCTCTCCACAGCATGTATTTAGGGTGCTGCCGCTGACCGGAGTGCCTCAGTCACTGACTCACTGATTCACACTCCAGTTGACATCTGTCAGTTCACATTGCAGGTTACGACAGTAAATAGCGACCAGATTAGTGTAATAGCAAGAGTATCGATATTGTCTGCAAGAGGACTATTACTGATGAGCTTGTACCACAACACATGAACTCTATTAAAGTTAAGTAGCAGCTATCTGTTCATGTAAATAAAGAACCATGTTGATCCACATGTGCATTTGTGTTGTAGAAAGAGGATACTGGTCACCCGTAACAACAGCCTCTTCCTTGCTTCCTTATGGTACAAGACTCTACATCCATTTATACCAACTATTGAACTTTAGCTAACAAACAAACAAAAGTGTTTCTTTCTACTAAAATTGTAAGTCTCATGGCTGAGTACGATGTTGCATTATGTCGTGTGTTGCATTATGTCATGTATATCTGCACCAGACCATTCAACCTCCCACAATTACCATGGCATCAGAGTGTCAAATACATAATAGCAAGAATTGCATTCATGCACTTTTTATTTTGCAAACACATTCTTACGCATATTATGTTTCCAAACTGGGCTCTGTCAGATGATATGTAATACCAGTATCTGAAAATTGGCCACAGTTTCAATATTTATATGCAGAAAACAAAGCTATTGCAAACTATCTCTGATAAAATAGTTCCTCTGGATACAATTCATTATGAAATAGCATCTACTATACTCACATTTATTGCAAAATGTGAATTATTCTGGTCCCTAGTAATGCATCAATAGCAAAGGGGATTTTTCCAGACAGGTTAAAATATGTAATTATAAGCCTCTTTATAAGAAATGTGACAAGGAAGACTTGAATAATTATCATCCAGTTTTCTTACTGACATCTTTTCCAAAATATTTGAAAAAGTAATGTACTCAAGAATAGTCTCCTATTTAAGTACAAACAATTTCCTTAGCTTATCACAGGTTGGATTCCTGAAGGTTTACTCAACTGAGACTGCTGTTTACACATTCACTCACCAATATCAAAAGCCTTAAATAATAAAATACGGCAGTTGGTATTTTTTTGTGATCTTTCCAACGCGTTTGATTGTCTGCATCATGTTACAATCTTGACTACCAAACTTTATACTAATGAATAACTATTACTCCATTGAAGGAAAGATGTGCAAACAAATCTGTGGCACAGCCATGAGCACCCACATCACACCCTCCTATGCCAACCTTTCAAAACCTCAAACCCCTGGCCTGGTTCAGGTTCACTGAAGACATCTCTATGATCTGAACTCAGGGCCAAGACACACTACACTCATTCCTTCATAACCTTAACACCTTCTCTCAAATCCCCTTCATCACCTATTCCCCCTAAACCCAGCATGCCACCTTCCTGGATGTTGATCTTCTCTTCTCTGATGGTTCCGTCCACATTAAACCAGCCAACCACCAAAAGTACCTGCATTTTGGCAGCTGCCATCCCTTCCACACCAAAAAATCCCTTCCATACAGCGGGGCCATCTGGGAACGGAGTATATGCAGTTACAAGAACTCATTTGTCAGTATACTGACAGTCTCACCAAGGCCTTCACAGACAGACACTATCCCCCAGGCCTAGTCCACAGAGATTTCCTGTGCCATTTCCCCACACACCTTCAATCCTCCCACCAGCCCACCAGCCAGCTACACATGAGTGCCCAATTCATCACCCAATACCATCTCACACTGGAATAGCATCATGCCCTGAAATGAGGGGCATCCATACTAGTCTATCCCTACTGTCCCTATAGCCTACACCCAACAGTTTCCGCCTGCTATCCTATCATATACTCCTTTTTCACTTCCCCCAACCTCAACATGTGCCATACTCTGCCAATGCACCAACCTGCCCTTTCCCCTTCCCTGCTCCTCTTTTTTTCTGCTTTGTTTTTCCCCCACACCCCACATCCCGATGCAGCACCTGGCAGTCTTGACAGGCTGCCATTGAGATTCCCCACCAGATAGTGCTCTTCCTTCCCCCTACCCATACCCTGCAATCCCTCCCCCTTCTCTGCCCAACTCCAGATTGCTATTCATGTGACAGTCGCATTCCAGTCAGAGCTGCCAGAGGTAGTGGTCATATGTGCATGAGGTGTGCTTGCTCATGTGATGGTATGTGTGTGTGTTCTCTTTGGTGAAGAAGTCTTTGGCTGAAAACTATAATGTGTAACAGCATTTTCATTGAGCCTGTCTACAACTCAATGGGTCATCTTTAGGTGAGCAGCAATCACTCCTTTTCCTAATATTGTTGTTGGAACAACTTATGTTTTACATATAACTGGCTTGAACTGTAATTAACAAACAGAATACAAAAAGCCATGCTGAGTAATTCAGACAATGTTGGCAAGGTAGGAAATTTTAGGGACTGTGGAGAAATCACAACACGAGTCCTACAGGTTTCAATTTTGGATCCACTCCTGTTTCTCATATATGTGAATGACCTTCCACTTAACATGCAACATGCAGAACTGGCAATTTTTGTAGATGACATTAGTGTTTTAATAAATCTCATTAGAGGGAAAGCAACATAAGAGATTGTTAATGATGTTTTACAAAGAAATTAAGTGCTTCTCTGAGTGTGAACCACCCCTAAATTCTGAGAAATACACTATATTCAACTCTGTTCCACAAATAGAGTCATACCAACAACTGATGCAGCACAGAATGTGTGGATGGATATGTGTGTGTGAGAGAGAGTGTATACCTGTCCTTTTTTCCCCCTAAGGTAAGTCTTTCCGCTCCCGGGATTGGAATGACTCCTTACCCTCTCCCTTAAAACCCACATCCTTTCGTCTTTCCCTCTCCTTCCTTCTTTCCTGATAAAGCAACCATTGGTTGCGAAAGCTTGAATTTTGTGTGTATGTTTGTGTGTCTATCGACCTGCCAGCACTTTCGTTTGGTAAAAGGGATGGAGGAGGAGGGATGGGAGAAGCTAGTATTTAAGAGTAGTGGCATGAGTAGGACTAAAAAATAATGTCTTCATTAATGTTAACATTAATCATGTGTACCTGCAAACTAATTCATTCCACATCATTTCAACAAAAGACTCATACAAATGATCTATGGAACATGTAACTAACTAACTATGGGTGGTACATGAACTGTATATAGTCCCCGTGATCCCTTGCTCTTTTCTATAATAAATTCAAGACAGAAAGGTGCTGGAATAAACAACTGAGAACTTTTTCAGATGGAATGTGAGAATGTGGATGTTGCTCAGCATACATGAAAACAGCTTGTCAGTTAATGCCATTGACTAGACTATACAAGAATACTTGTGTGCAATTTCCTGTTTGGAATAGTTTGACTCAACTCAGTGTAAACATTTTCACACTGCTTAGAATCACTACTCTTTTCATGATTCCAGCAAAACCTCAATTTAATACATACACAATGCTTCATGTAGGAGACAACAATAACTGCTATGACTGACATCCCCACCACTATCAGTGGACTAAGTACAGAGGCGAACACAATTCATAAGAAATGAGCAATGCAGTCACACAGACAGACAATCTACATTGCTAAGTACATAACATTATTAACACAAGCAAAACGATCAATATTAAAAATGTTTTTTTTGAACACTTGTTTATAGAACTTAGTTCTAGATTTTTACCAGCATTATCTAATGCATATGGGATACTTTCTCCAGAATAACCTATATAAATGTCAGTTTAAGCTTTATAATGAATTATAAATATTACTTGCTACAAATATGCTTTCAAATGAATGATCTGTGAATTTGTATTACCATGATGACTGCTTACACATTAGATAAGACTATGGCAAATGCCATGTTCATGCACACATTTGGAGTGTCATACTTAATAAACACCACAAGTGACAGCCTGATGCTAAACAATATTTTAAATTCTAGCTAAATTGAACAGGACACTTGTTGTCATGAAAGAAGCTATTTTCTTGGGTGAGGCTATATTATATTTAAACAGACATTCTGTTCCTTTGCTGTTTAGCTAATTTTACCCCTAGGACAACATGTAATGGCATTATACTGTACAATTGCTAATGTGAGGTTTTGTGTATAGAATGAAAAATGCGCAATCCCTATGTGGGTTTAGTCACTGTAACAGTATACACAGTATATTATATTATGGATGTGTTTTTATTTTAAATATAAAACAGCCTCATGCAGGAAAATTACTTTCTTTTTCAAAAAAATTAAATGTGACTGGGCACAAAAAATAGATTATTTTTACTTCTCGTATGTGGGAAAGGTGACACGGAAATCAAAAACATAAAGCAGAATAGAGATGAGAACTCCAATTCCTAAACAGTAAGTACAGCTTTGTTACATTTAGTATGTGCTTAACTGTGTAACATTTCTGGCAATGAAGATGATCATACAGTACAAAAGGAATGGCAATAACAGATTATCAGTACCTGATTAGCTTGCTGTGCCATCACCACCAGTTTACAAAGGAAAAAATTACACATATATCTAGTTTTAACAAAATAATGTAGAACTAACTAAAGAGGAGAAAATAGTTTTTCTGACACAGATTGTCTACAAATAAAGAAAGTATTCTTTACCTGTAAAATTCATCTTCTCTCATTTTTTGGTACACATGACTGCCAAATAAGTTCTTTGGTACTGGCTTTGCACGAAAAGGTTTGAATTTATTCTCCCCCGTTGCACTCAAGTCAGGCGTTGAACGAAAGAAACTTAGTTTTTTACGCTCTTCATCCCTTACAACAAAACTGAATGGCTTCATTTGTGACTGAAGCTCTGCAATAAACTGTTTTCGTAACTTTTTCCTCCTAAGGAATAAAAAAGAATGTAATTGTTTATCATCATCTTATACCAATTTATTGATGTGATATTTGGACTCTACTACAAAGAGTTTAGATCTCTCTCTCTCTCTCTCTCTCTCTCTCTCTCTCTCTCACACACACACACACGCACACACACACACACACACACACACACACACACAAACACGTGAGTACACATATGGAAACCAACACCTATAAAATATTAACTTTCTCTGCATATGAGAACATGAAGTATAATTACACTGACAGAAGCGGAGACAGTTACAACATGAAGCAGAAGTCTGATATTTATCAAACATTATAGAGGTGTTCATCACTTAATGGGTGATTAAACTTTCATTCCATTTCATTTCATTCCATTACACTACTGCTTCAGCATGAGGTGCGATCTCCAAGGGCATGAATACTCTCTTGTATTCAGAAGCAAACAGCACAAAAATATCATCTTGAGAAATTACTGAAGCACATGCTGTGTATGAATGTATATGCTTTCCCATCACATCTCAGGCATGCTTTATGGGTGACAAATTAGTGGGCCAGGCAAACCAGTGAAGGATCTGCACACTCCACAAGGTTTTTGTGCTATGTACTGCTGTTTTGTGTCTTGTATTATCCTGCTGAAATACGTCATTTGATACCCTGGTTATGAATGGTGTTCACAGTGTAGTTTACCATTCTTGTCAGTTATTAGCAAGAATTCAGCCTCCTTCCAACAGTTATCATATCAGTTCTGTTTCATATCCATCAGCTCCCCACACTATGATCCCAGGAATTGGAGAGGTATAGGTCTTGAGGATTGCTGCTTCCTATGACATTACTCCAGATTGTTTATTTGCACGATAGTGTCAATCTGACCATTACAAACAAGAAACTAGTTTCATGCTGAAAATCAGAATGTCACTCAGTGCCCCAGTTGACTCTGTCATCTGTGGTATGATGTCATCAATAAATGGCACTTGGCAACTTGAGATCTCAACTCAGTTTCCAGTAATATGTCCTCTACATCTGAGTGACACTCTGCTGTAACCTATACCCAGATTATTCACCAGAACTAGTGGAACAATCTGACAACCTCCTCATGGAGTAATTTTTCTAGTAGGACCTTTGCCTACTATTCTTGCCACACTGTTGTTTGGAGTCTATCTCACCACCACTTATTTTGCTGTTACAGTACCACAGTCAACTGTCTATACAGTCAGCCAGTATGATGCCCTCCTATCCCTTATGTCAATTACTCAACCTTTCTCAAACCTGAAAATAAGTTCACACAATGATGAAATTTTAATCAACATATTCCACAGGCATGGAAATACTAGAGTGCCAGTTTGGTACCATTAGGACAAACTGTTCATGGTTTAATGCTTTCCATTTCAGCCAGTGTATGATACCGTTGTAAAAACAGATTCAATGGCCATAACCACTGAAATGGCAGGTCAATATGGAAATTACAAACTTAAAGTATGTGCTAGATATAAAAATATATGACACAAAGTTCATAAGTATAATATTTATTCAAAATTTATGACGTACACATACAAGAAAAACAAAAATTAATTTTGTCATGCAAAATAAAATCTCAGGGTGCAATAGAGAAAGTCCTGGGTGAAATACAATTATTGGAAGGAATAAAGGAAGCTCGCATTCTATAGCTGAGTAGTTGATAAGCACACAAATAACCTTGAAAATGTTGCCGAGCTTTCACACAATGTCCTCCTACAGATCTAACACTACCAATAACACACACATGACCATGCCCCCCCACCCCCTCACACACACACACACACACACACACACACACACACACACACACACATTGTTCCAGCCGATCACTCTGCCCTGTCACTGCACTGCACTCTGATTTGGGAGAGTATTTGTATACAGTGACTGACAGTAGCAAGCAGACATAAAGAGGAAGGGAACGGTGGAGGAGTGGGAGGCTGATGGGCAAGAGGGAAAGGCAGCAATAGAACAGGACAGGAATGTTGTTTAGGTGATTCCATGCTGCTGCAGACACGTACAGGAATGTGTGGTACACACTGATATGGAGGAGTGAGTTGGGATGGGGAGAAGAAAAAAGTAAGAGTGAGACCACAAAAAGAAAAAAAAATCATGAATGTATATTAATAGAGTGAAGTGACGAAGTGGAAGGCTGGGGATAAGGAGGAGGTGAGCGTAGGACAAGGACTAATATACACTGAGGTTAGGATGAATGTGGGACTGAGCAATGTGTTTTAACGATGACTGGACAATTCTTGCTGTAATTCATTTAAGCTGGTACTGGGGAGAGGCAAAGGGGGGAGCCAGACAGTACAGGTGGTGAAGCAGCCAGTGAAGTCAAGTATGTTGTATTCAGCAACATATTCGGAAGCTGGGTGTTCAACTTTGTTCTTGGTCACAATTTTGTAGTAGCCATTCTTTCAGCTAGACAGCTCACTGGTGCCCATGCCAACACAAAAGACTGTACAGAGGTTGCAGCAAAATTGAAGTTTGACATGAAGCTTTCACAGATTGTCCAGTCTCTTATATGGTAGCTATGTCAGTAATAGAGCTAGAATAGGATATGCTTGGGTGGATGCAATGGAGTGGTCTTGCACTTGGGTCTTCCACAGGACTGCATCTACATCACAGTATCCAAACCACTGTGCAGTGTATGGCAGAGGTTACTTCCCACTGTACCAGTTATTAGGGCTTCTTACTATTCCATTCCTGTATGGAATGCAGGAAGAATGACTGTTTAAATGCCTCAGTGTGCATTGTAATTAATCCAATCTTGTCCTCTTGATTCCGAGAGCTTTATGCAGAGGGTTCTAACTCCTTGAGTAATCATTTACAGCTGGTTCTTGAAAGTTTGTAAGTAGCCTTTCTCATGATGGTTTGCATCCATCATTAAGTGTATCTCAGTTCAGTTTCTTCATCGTCTCTGTTACACTCTCCCACAGGTCAAACAAACCTGTGAGCATTCATGGTCCTATTTTAGTACAGGTTCCACATACTTGAATAACATTCTAGAATGAGTTGCACGAGTGATCTGTAAGCAATCTCCTTTGTAGACTGACTGCACCAAAGATTGCCACCTGCTTTACCTACAACTGAGTCTATGTGATCATTCCATTTGATATCCCTACACGGTGTTATGCCAAGGTGTTTGTATAATTTGACCAATTTCAACTGACTCACTGAAACAGTAGTCATTGGATACTGCATTTTCTTTTCATTTTGTGAACATATCTGAAGATTTAAAGTACATTGTGAATCTTGGCCCCACTTTGAAATCTTATCAGGATGTTACTGAAATTTTGTGCAGGTTCTTTCAGCCTGCTGATTTGTGAAACATCTAATACTGTCTACAAGGTCATTAATATACAACATGAATGCCAAGGGTCCTAACAAACTTAGTTAGAGCACACCTGAAATCACTTCCACAGTTGTTAATGACTCTTCATTCAAGATGACATGCTGCATCCTCCCTAAAAAGAAAATATACCCAATTCAGTCAAAAATTTCATTTGTTATCCCATACAATCATACTTCTGGTAATAAGTACAGAGTAAAATGCTTTTTGGAAATCGAGAAATACAGCACCTACTTGACTACCTTGATCCATGGCTTTCAGGGTGTCACATGACAAAAGTGAAAGTTGCATTTCACATTATAAGTGTTTTCAAAATTGATGCTGTTTGGCCTGAAGGAGGTAATTCTGTTCAAGCTATCTCATTATGTTCTAAGAGTCAACAACAAATCAAAGTCAAGGATATTGCACAATAGTTTTGTGGATCACTTTTGTTACTCTTCCTTTAGATGGGTGTTACCTGTGCTTTCTTCAAACTGTTGGGCAGGATTTTTTGTCTGAGTCTACAGCAGATTATGCTTAAGAGAAGAGCTAACTCAGCCATAAATTTGGTATAGAATCAGATAGCGATCCCATTGAGTCCTGGAGCTTTGTTCAATTTTAGCAATTTCAGCCATTTATCAATACCACTGACACTAATATCTGCATCACCTGTCTTTACAGTGGCGTGAGAATTAAATTGGGGCAATAACCCTCGATTTTCATCTGTAAAGGAATAATTGAAAGCCAAGTTCAGGGTTTTTGGTTTTCCTTTGATACCCACAATTTCAGATCTGTCACATCCGTGAGTGTCTGGCCACTATAGTTCAATTCTTTTATCTTGGTGGTTCGCGCATGCCCGCCCAGACGCGGAAGATTGCTGCATTGCCAGTTGAACGCGCCAAGAGAAGCAGCGCCATAGTATAGTTGGCAAACTTACGTTTAGGGGGGAGCGCGCAGTTTATGAAGTAAAGCCACCACGGCCGCATTAACCCTTTTGCTGCTACAGAGACGTGCTCCCTGCATTCCGCGATGTGTGTGATTTTGTCATCATTGCACTGCTCGCCTGTGCAGACACATGGTGTTTCGACTGCTTTGACAAACTTTATCATTCGATTTCACAAAAACTATTTGGCCCAAAAATTTGATTTTTACACATCTTCTTGACTGATACCTTCCCCACATAAATGACTTAATTTTGTTTCGATGTTCAATGCAGTTATTGTGCAGCATTAGATGTAGTAAAACATTGCACAAAATTTTCAAGTTAGCAGAGGTAAAAGTCCATAGTGTATACTTTCCGTATGGTCGATTTTAGTTGCCACTAGAAATTTCAAAAAATTACATTCAAACGAATAAAATTCATGAAGTAAGACACTTCGATATTGTTTTTAAATAAAGAAAATATCAATCACCTATCAAGGTTTGAACTCAGAACCTTTCGCTTAGTAGCTATACACTTTAACCATTACGCTAACGCAGCTCGTCGTTCATTGTCTCTCTCGGAGGACTTTAAAATATCACACAAAATACTGACAAACACTGTTGGTATGATTATGAATTACGTTTCGTCGAAGTACAATAGGAAATAAACAATTACCGCTGTTCTTTATTGCGAAAAAGCAGTTAGTGAGAATGATACAACCACATTTCCTTGTTATCGCCTGCTTATTGCTTGTATGGTTTAATTAATTAATAGAATATGAAGCAATTATTATAAAGAATGCTTTTTCCAAACTTTCTATAAAAGAAAGTCTGCTATCAAGACGGTGCTTTTGTTCAATTACTTTATTTATGACTGAACGTTTCTAAAACTGAAGACACTCGTCCCTGCTCTGCACTGCAGTCGAGTTCTGGCAACATCGTTCTCTGTTCATTGGCTGACTGTGTTTTGTGACTTCAGATGCGCAGGACAAACCTAAACTCAGCCGCCATCATAAATGACGCGCACTTTAACAACCTCACATGTAATCAGAATTTCTCTGGGTTTTGAGAGAAGTGGAGCCACCACCAGCTTTCACAGTGCAATGTTGACAACTTGGGCCAATGGCTTTGTAGAGTCAGAACCACACTCAAACTCCATAATCAGCTTTTACCAATTGTAATCAGGATTTATCTGATCAGGCCACTGTTTTCCTGTTAGCTAGGATCCAACTGATTTGATAAGCAGCCCAGGAGAGGCACTGTAGATGATGTCGTGCTGTTAACAAAGACACTCGTTTTGGTTGTCTGCTACCATAGCTCATTAATGGCAAATTTCAATGCACTGTCCTTATGGATGTCCTTGTCATACATCCCACATTGATTTTTGTGGTTATTTCATGCAGTACTGCTTGCCTATTAGCACCGAAAACTCTATGCAAATGCCACTGCTCTCGATGAAAGCCATTGGCCAGTGTGTATTCTGTGTTGAGAGGTAATGCCTGAAATTTGGTAATCTTGGCACACTCTTGACATTGTGGATCTTTGAATATTGAATTCCCTAATGATTTCCAAAGTGGAATGTCCCATGCATCTAGCTCTAATTACCATTCTGTGTTCAAAGTCTGTTAATTCCTGTTGTGCAATACTAGCCAAATCAAAAACCTTTTCACATAAATCACCTGAGTACAAATGACATGGACTGCCCTTTTATACCTTGCCACATGATACTACCACCATCTGTATATGTGCATATCACTATCCCATGACTTTTGTCATCTGAGTGTATCTATCAGGTGTGCACTCAAATATTCTTCTGAAACTGATCACTGTTCTTCTACGTTTTCTCTCCACAACTAAATGTTTTGAGTTCTTTATTGGGATTGACACTACTGCTTATTTATGTAGTTTGCTGAAAATATAAATCCTTCTACTTGTTTTAGTTGCCCTTTGTACGAGAGTTGTTTTTTAAGTAAGGGCCGTTCGCGCGTATAGTCCCGTAGTTCGCGCGGACGCCACAACAAGCCACCGCGCCACTTGCCGGCATCCTTCCCGTTCACACTGATGCAAGTTGCAGCTCTGTAGCTGACGTTTGTACGCATCGCTGTGCTACTTAATAATGTTTACGATTATTGAATCACCCGGCGCGTGTGAGATACGGTCAGTGATACATTTTTTGACCGCGAGAAGCCTATCAGCTGCAGAAATTCATTGTCAGTTAACAGAAGTTTATGGCTTGAATGCAATGAGTGAAGGTAAGGTGCGTCAATGGGTTAGAGAGTTTAAAAATGGCCGTCAAAACGTCCATGATGAAGGACGCTCAGGCTGGCCCTCTGTGATCACTGATGATTTGGTGGCTGCAGTCGAAACAAAGATTCGTGAGGACAGAAGATTCACAATTTCCACTCTTTCTTTGGAATTTTCACAAGTTTCAAGATCGGTTTTGTACAAAATTGTGTCTGAAAACCTAAACTTTAAGAAACTGTGTTCTCGGTGGGTACCCAGACTCCTCACAGAGGACCACAAAGGGAAGAGATTTGCCACTTCATTGGACTTTTTGATTCGTTACGAGGAAGAAGGGGATGACATGTTGAGTCAAATTGTCACTGGAGATGAAACATGGGTATCCCATATCACTCCTGAAAGCAAGCGACAATCGATGGAATGGCAACACACAACCTCACCCGTCAAGGTCAAAGCCAAACAGACGCTGTCAAAGTGCAAGATTATGGCAACTGTGTTCTGGGACCGGCGCGGTGTTTTGCTAGTGGACTTTATGCCACGAGGAACGACCATCAACTCAGATGCCTACTGTGTAACTCTAAAGAAGCTCCACAGAGCAATTCAAAACAAAAGGCGCGGCATGCTGACAAAAGGAGTTTTGCTCCTGCACGATAACGCTAGGCCTCACACCTCTCAAAAGACTCGGGATTTGATTGATTCTTTTGGCTGGGAAGTTTTGGACCATGCACCATACAGCCCTGACCTTGCTCCTAGCGATTTTCACCTTTTCCAGTACCTGAAACACCATCTTGGCGGGCAGCGCTTCAATGACGACGATGAAGTGAAAGAGGCCGTGAACTCCTGGCTGTCAGAGCAGGCGGCCGAACTCTTTGAAGAGGGAATTAAAAACTTAGTTGTACGGTATGACAAGTGCTTAAATAAACAAGGCAACTATGTAGAAAAATAGGTAAAAATGTGTAGAATGAGAAAATAAAAGTTTTTTTACAAAAGTATTTGTGTCTTTTTTTAAAAATAAAAACGGCCCTTACTTAAAAAACAACCCTCGTACTTTGGTTGCTGCAACAGCCTCCTGGTCACTGATACCAGTTTCTACATAGACATCTTTACAGAGTTCAGATCTATTTGTTGCTCTTAGATGGAATATATTTGTATCATGTGCAGGATTCTGAACACTATGTTCTGAACACTATGTTCTCAATCTGTTATATTTTCATTATTTATTTATTTAACTTGATCTGGCTAGGACCATCAGGCACTCCCTTACATTGAATCAGATTCTCCCATACAATACCTTTTTTACATCACAATTACCTAAGAAATAACAATTTTAATAATGAAAATAGAATTAAAATGATTTAAGTGTCTATACTGACAATGTGAGTAAATAATACTGACTATAAACTAATAAAGTTAATACTGGCAGTACTTGCACTATTGCTGCTGCTGCCACTAACAGACACAGGCTGCACTGTCTATGAAGAAGAGAAGTTGACATTTTCTTTCTTCATTCTGGCAATGAAAAAGCCCAGCCACTCTTCCATAAGACCACTCATTATCCACACCTTTTTATTGCTTCACCATGTGACAGGAAGCTTACTGCCATCTCTGCTTTAGAAACAATAGGGTTTTGTCACCTCTCCAATCACCAGTGGCTTCTCCACTTCACCTAACACGTTTCCACACAGCAGTTGTCTGTGTCTTTCCTTGGACAGTTCTTCGTAATGCACTTTTCACCTCTAATTGCTACAGATTTTGAAAGCAATATGCAGTAAAACACACCAGTTTCATCAGCATTGAACAGGTTTTTCAAATCATAATTCAGATTTAGACTGTGCAGTATTATCATCCATTCTGTTGTTACACTTTCCTGCACATCCTTAGCTTCCTCACACACTTCACCCCACATGATGCTGTGGCTAGCTTTGCATCTGTCCATCCATCCTGCGGCTGCCTTGAACTCCACATTCCCACGGTCTTTAGGGACATTTAGAACATCATTCCCCAACACGGGCCCAGACAAAGGTAAGTTTTTCACCCTTGAACTTACGAACCATTCTCACAATATCATGTTTATTTCTTCATTTCCCTTCTTCCTCAGCTTTCTTTCCATTTGTCCACTCCATTTCATCCATTCATGCAGTACCTTATCCTTATTTCTTAATGTTTCATAAATTTGTGTTTTATTGCATTTGAAATGCAACTTTATTTTGCACACAGAGAGTTCATCTTTCTCATTCAACTCAATTACCTTAATCTTCTTGTTAAGTGTTTGTAACACATACTTTTCGTTCAACATCATGTTGTCACTTAAAAGTGCTTCAAGTAAACTCAGATTGACAGAAAACAATGCAGGTAGTGTATTTATTTGGAATTATTGATCTTGCCAGGTAAAACCATTGTTCAATAGAACAACAATCACCTGTTTCATGTGATAGCACTGTCGGAGATGAAGAGCTTCAAGCTGAAAATAGAGTCATTGTATAGACATGAGAGATTACGGTATACTGTAATATAGTAAAACTGTATGAGCTTTTTTCACACTATATGATGAATTATTAATTACATCTTAAAATTTGTGTTCCATTTCTGCATTAGACACATTCCGCTTTGTACAAAAAAATTAGCATAGAGAAGTGTATTGACTGCACACGGACTGAAATATCTAGTTTGGACAGATTTCTGAATTATAAACATTCCATTTTGATCCAATTTTACTGTAATAATAATAATGACAATAATAACAATAATGATAGTGGCAGACATAAAAAGAATTTATAGGTGTACAAAACAGGTGTTTTTTGATACAACAAGCTTGGGGAAAAAAAATTTAAGGAGTCTGCACCAGGTACGGATACTGGAGAATGAGGAAGATCTGGATGGAAAGAAGAATATACAGGGGTAACAAGCGGGTACAGTAACTATAGCAGTCATTATTGTTCTCTTATAGATATGTCATTAATTGTCTTCTGAAGCTGTAGATGATTTCTCTAGTATAATGTGGGAGCTTATTCCAGAGTCGGATTCCTGCTACTGAGACGGACTTTGAGAAAGTGGCTGAACAATGGAATAGGACAGAAAGGATTTTGCTCTGATGGGAATGGATGTTTCTGCCATGTTGTCCAGACAAGAGCGTTAAGGTCAAGGAAATATATGGAGGACAGTGTAAGTTGGTAAGACAGTTGAAAACACAGAGGGTATGGAAATCTCTGCGCTTGTCTGCACGCAGCCAGGATAGCTGTGTATATGATGGTCAGACACAATAAAAGAGTTACACATCACAGATATGATGAACACATGCATTCATAATCAGTTCCCATTGCCATAAGTTTTCCTGAGAAAGGCCTTGCAGAATAACTTTGCTGTAATTAATAATTGGAAGTATAAGTGTGTGTATGAGTTTCTTTTTCAAGTCGAGAGAGAAAATATTGTTATTTAAGCTTTTTATATTTTGGTAGGGCATGGAGAGACATTGATGCCTCCTTTGACATTGCAGTTACATGCTCAGTCCAATATAGATTTTCTTCTATTATTACCCCTTGACAATTTGCTGAAGGAGAGAAAATGATATTTGTCCCATTTAGAATTAAAGATGGTAGGGATTCCCAATAATTTGGGTTAATGAGCCTAGAATGATCAGGTGGTACCAGTTTGATTTTGGATGGACTGAGCATTAATCCTATATACTCATTTCGATAGTGCATGCGGGTGGGTACTGACATTCTCAATAGCTGTGTTCAGGTTTATTGGTTTTGAACTTGGATACAACTGGAAGTTATCAGTGTATGTGTGTTTTTTTGCAGTAGGACAAAACTGATGATAAAACATTGACAGAAAAGGAAAAGAATATAGGATCTAATACTGAACCCTGGGGAACGCCTGCTACTACTTTCTCCATTGTGACTTTATGGTGCTGTACATGAGGTGTTACTGGCGAGATGGCAGGTATGAGTGAAATCACTGCACTGCACTGCACTGCACTTGGCTATAAATTTGGTCTGCTAAGTTTACTTCTCAAACTGTCAAAGTCTACAGTGTCAAAGGCTTTGCTGAGGTCTACGAAGCACATGATGGTCAACTTTTTGTTCATCAATGGCAAGCTACAGGTCACCTGTTATCATTATTAAGGCAGAAGTTGTGCTGCAATGGTTGGTTTGCATCTAGTAGGTTGCTTGTGGTTATGTAGTTTGCTATCTGTTTATGTACTTTATATACTATGGTCTTTGACAGTGCAGGAAGAATGCAAACAGGTCAGTAATCAGAGGATGCTGCAGCAAAGTCCATTTTAGGTAGTGGCTTAAATGGACCCTGTTTCCAGGCCGCAGGGAATACACTTGTGGTTGAGGAGTGATTGAAGATATCTGTTACGGTGGGCAAAAGTGTGTCAATAATAAGCTTCAACATTTGGATTGTGATGTCATTGCGTCCAATATATGCTTATCTGATACACATGATGTCCTTTTTTATGATACTGAAAGTAATACGTTTTAGATAGACTTTTTTGTGGCTACAATCTTTTACCCCCAAGAAATAATCAATGAGTCTCTGTCTCTAGATAGTTTTTACAGAAGGCGTTAAGTAATGTTTCCCATGAGATCTTGTCAAGCCCAGCCCTTACAAAAATGTAATTTTCCTAATTGATTGTTGGGTGATTAAAGTCTCATCAAATGTCCAATGTTCGGGCAATTCTCCATGCACTACACGTTTGCACACTACCACTAATCTCTTCGTGCATTGCTGTGGCCACTACTTCCACTGACTTCGAATCAGTTCATTTCCTCCCTCTATCAGGTTGCACTCCAAAAGAACCCGTCTTTTCCAAATTATTTTCTCCAGACCCATGGCAGTCATCGGACCAATGCCTTTTTTAAAACCTTTCTGTGTCCAGAACTTCTCCAGAGTGATGTGTGCACAGTCATCACTTTACAAGCAGAGCGCAGTCCTGCATTGAGACAGTCATGGCGAATGTTGCAGACAGGAAATGAGGAAAAGTTGTGTACCCGGCGTGTTTGCACCAACTTCAATGGGTCATGCGCATGACAGGTGTTTTCATTTACATATTCTGACACATACAGTGCCATCTATTGACCAATTTTCACCGTACTTCTTTCCTTCTGCCACACGTTTTCCCCCTTCTCTGATAATATTCCATTGCAATTTGACGTCATTCTGACCAATGGTGTTATTTCTATTGCATTTTGAAAGTTTAGCTGTAATTATAATCACCCTTTATATTTAACTCACACAAAAATGATTGATCTGATCGTACAAATAAAAATAAAACAAACAGATACTACATGTGGTCCTTTGATTTGTAATATTATTAACAAGAAAATGATGGGGGAAACAGATAAACAATATTGTGACTAATGTAAAGATTAGTCAGACCATGAGAATGACACCACTTATTTCTTTTGGTCATGTGATGTGTTTAGGTTATGACAATTAATGCCAAAAATTTTATTTTAACTACAGTAGTCACTGCAGGTAAGTACCAATTTCTGATTTACCAGAGCATGTGCAGTTGGCAGTCATACAAAGTTGATCAGTTTGTTCAGATATGGTAGCCTACATTTCTGACTGTTAAAAAATGTCCATGTACAGGATGTTAGTGTTCAAATGCTACATGTTATATTGTAGGGGTATTACACTACTAACATAACTGTTCATTACTTTTCTCAAGAATTACTGTGTTATTACTGATATTATGATACGTATATTGGAAAATCAGGAATAGCAACAATATGGAAAGGATATATTGCTACTCATCATATCAAGGAAGCACTGTGTTGCAGACAGGCACAACAAAACACAATACAAGAAATATTTAAGCTTTCGGACAAAGTCATTCCTCAGTAGCAAAATTCTCACACATTCACACAATAAAAATCTGGTTGAGAATGATGAATTACTTAGGAATAAAGGAGACGACTTACCAAAAGATAGAAACACTGCATGTCAGGAGGTACACAAACAAAAGGTACAGAGCTTGGCTAGCTTTCAGTATGTGCTTCCTCGAGCTTGTAGGAAAAACATTCCTGGGGGGGCAGGGGGTGGGGTGGGTTTGTTGGTTCTTGCTTTAGGATGCAAAACTGCTAAGGTCATAGACACCCGTATCCTAAGAAAAAATGAGTGCTAAATAAAAACATGAGGTGAAAAAGGCAAAAACCCACTCAAGCAATTTTAAAAGAGGAGCAGCTAAGGACAAGGTCATCCCTAAGGAAAATTTCTCAAAACATCTTTGAGATGGCAGAGGTCCCCACCAGGGTGTGGGGGATCAAATTTGCTGCACCATGCCACTGTTACAAATAAAAAGTAAGATGTGATCAACAGAAAGCAGGTCATCTGCTAAAACAATCTGACAAAGTAGATGGAAAACACAGATGTAAACAGTTAAAAAACGGGCACTGGGTCAGATAGTGGTGCACCATTGGGAGTTGAGAGCAGCAGGTACATAACAGGGCAGGATTACCACTTAATACATGGTGGTGACTAAAACAGCAGTGTCCTATACGCAGGCAGGCTAGAATGACCTCCCAATGACATGAGGACCAAGAGTAAGTCTACCATGCTACTGGGAAAGGTTTAATGTCCTGGAGCTGGTTCCCCTAAAGTAAAGGTCACTGTACACTTCAAAGTCATACTACATGCAGACAGACAGTGACACGAAGGTCATCAGAGGGAACATAATGCCTAGCAGGCTGAGGGAGGAGAGCTGCAGCCTTTTCAGCAACATCAACAACATCATTCCCTGGCATGACGACGAGATCAGAAACCCACAGGAACATCACCTTGGCTCCCCCCATAGTAAGTGAGTAGAGGCAGTCTTGGATCCACTGTACTAAAGACTGGACTGTGTACAGCAAGTAAAGGCTCTGAAGAGCACTGACAGTATCTGAGCAGATGACACAATTTGGAAGCCCGTGTCATCAGATGTACTAGGTGGCCTAGAGGGCATAGAGCTTTGAAGTAAAAAAAAAAAAAAAAAATATTCAAGAACTGCTCAAGAAGCCAATACTGAAAAGGATCATCGCCAAGTACAGAGGCACACCTGACACCGTGGTCTGTCTTGGAACCATCAGTGTAGATGAAGACACTGTCCTCTCAAGCTGCATGTGAAGTGCAAGAAACTTGCTATAATACACCAGGCCAGTAGTAGTAGTGTCCTTAGGAAGTGAATGGAGTCCAAAGTGAACTTGTACCTCAGCACGAATTCAGGGCAGTGAAGAGCTCAAACCCATGGGGAATATGACAGGGAGCACAAAGCGAAGCTGTTGAAGCAGCAAACGAAAGTGAACTCTGGGAGGCAACAGAGAAGATGGGCACAGCCCCAACAGAGAAGATGGGCACAGCTCATATTGATGGTTGAGGGAATCGTCAAAAAAAGGAGCATAATAAGGGTGACCGGTCAGAGAAGACAGATGACTTGCATTATGGCTGAGGAGAACATCAAGCTGGTAGGACAACAGTAAGTCAGCAGCCTCAGTATAAAGACTCTCAACAGGACTAGTACAGAAGCCATTAGTGGCTAAAAGTATCCCACAGTGGTGGATGATATTAAGATGATTTACAATAGATGGATGTGCAGTTTAATATACAGTACACCCATAACCCAGTTTTAAATGGACAAGGGACCAGTATAAATGGAGGAGAATGGTCCGATCTGCTCCACATAAGGTACTGCATAAAACACGTAGAACACTGAGGGAGCGAGTACAACAAGCTGCTAGGTCAGGGACATGGGAAGACCAACAGTTTCCTGTCAAACGTGAGTCCCAAGAATTTTGTTGTATCACTGAATGGAAGAAGGAATGGGCCAAAATATAGGTATGGGGGAAGAAACTATTGGAACCACAAGTTCATACCAACAGTCTTGTCAGTGGAAAAGTGGAAGCCATTGTTGATGTTTCACAAATAAAGATGATCAAGACTTTCACTGAAGGTGCCGCTCAAGTAGACAGGTTCATTGAGAGCTGCAATAGACTGCAAATTCATGAATGAGAAGAGAGCCTGCGATACCTGGCAGAAGACAATCCATAATAGGATCCATGGCGATAGCAAATGAGACAACACTGAGCACGTAACCCTGAGGCACTCCACTCTCTTGAGCAAAACTGAAAGAGCAGAGCCCACATGTACCTTAAAAATACGGTCTTTTAAAAATTCCTGGATAAAAAGGGGCAGGACACCCATAAGCCCCATTCCTACATAATACAGAGGATGCCCGTCCTACAGAAGGTGTCATACACCTTCCCCAAATAAAAAAACATGGCCACAATTTGACACTCCCGCAAAAAAAATTGTTCATAATATGAGTTGGCAAGGTGATGATTGATCAACTACAGAGTGGTGCCTATGGAGTCCACATAGGGTGTTAGTGAGGAGATTCTGAGACTCAAACCACCACATCAGATGACCATTAACCATTCATTCCATCACCTTGCAGATGCTACTGGTGAGGGAAATTTGGTGCTCGTTGGAAGAAGGATGTTTGTCCTTACCAAGCTTAGGTATGGGAACGACAATGGCCTCACACCAGCAACTGCAAAATGTGCCATCCGTCAAAATACAGTTGTATGCGTGGAGGAGAAAGCGAAGGCCCTGTTGCAACATCAGAATGTAAACACCATCCAGTCCTGGAGCAGATGACTGGGGCGAAGAGGGTGCATGTTTAACCTCCCTCATAGGAAAAGCAGTATTGTAACCTTCATGATTCTGGGAGGAGAAAGACATTGTCCCTTCCTCTGCCACCCATTTCAGAGGGAGGAAGGCAGGATGGTAGTGAGTGGAACTTGAAATGTCTTCCAAACATTGGCCGAAGGTTTTGGAGATATCAAGAGGATCTACAATGACATTATTCACTATATTCAGACCAGGGAATGAACTGCGGTTCCTGAAAGCCAATGGAGATTACCCCAAACAACAGAAAAGGGAGTAAATTTGTTACAACGGCTTTGAAAAGAAAGCATACTAGATGTTTTGCTATCCCTGAAAATGCGCCAACACTGCGCATGTAGCTGTGTATAACGAATACAGTTTGCCATCTTGGGATGGCATTTAAAACGCGCAGAGCTTGTCTCTGTGCACGGATTGGGTCATGGCATGTGTCAGTCCACCAGGGGATGGGGGCACATCACGACAAGGAAGGGGGGTGAGGTATGGTACATTCACAGCAGTAAGGGCAGCATTTGTAAGGTTTTCTGCCTTGTTATCAATGCAGGGGAAATGGTGTAAATCATAAGCAGCCAGTGAGGAGTAGAGCTGCCAGTCACCTTTGCAAAGCTGTCGGTTGGATGCACAGATGGGCTAGGCATTAGCAAACAAACGACACAGGGGAAATGGTCACTCAAGTGTGTGTTGGAGAGAACGGACCACTCAAGATGACGACAAGCTGAGTAGTACAGACCAAAAGGTCCAAGTGGGGAAAAGGATTGCATGGAATTGCGAAGAAATGTGGATGTATTTGTTTTCAAACATATTAGATTGAGCTGGCTGAAGATATCTACTAGGAGAGCCTCTTGGATAGGAGCGTAGAGGTATGGTGGGCACTGAAGTCATTAAGCAGCAAAAAGGGAGGAGGAAGATGAAGTTGAGTAGACATTCCAAAGAGAGAAGGTGAAAGACGGGCAGCTACAGCTCGAAGCTAGGTGTGTAAGGAAATGGTGTACTATAGCTGTTGTCTCGAATGAGCACCATGACTCCCCCATGAACTGGTGTACCTGCTTCAGTGGGAAGGTCAAAATGGACTGAAGTGAAGTGTGGGAGGTGAAAATGATCCTGAGGTCATAATTTTGTTTCCTGGAGTTTAAAAAAAAAAAAAAAAAACTGGACTGTAGGACCACAAGAGGAGCTGTAATTCAACCAAACGGTATCTGATGCTACAAATATTCCATTGGAAAATAACCATATCTGATGACAGACAGGAGATGGGTCAAATAAGAGAACAGTCACTGCAGTGGCTGCCGAGTGCCAGAATTTGAATGTGGACAATGACTAGGTACACAGGCTGGAGGATCCTGGTCCATTAGTTCGACAGAGGTGTCGGTATTCGTCTTCAGTTGGCCACTAGACTGGTTGTTGGTGATGCGTCCCTGTGAAAAGGAGGTTGGCTGGGTAAGGATATTGCATGGTGACACTGTTGATGAAGAATGCTGAGGCGGAGAAGGGGAAGCTTGTTTGCCTTGTTTGACTACTTAGAAACATGGCATTTGTCAGGCACAGACCCAGACGCTGGCTGGCTAGAAGTATGCAGAAAGTCATTGCGGAAATACTCCTTTTTGAACCTCCATGCTTGTGTTCGCAAGGCATCCAGTTTTACTGGTGTGGGCAAAGGTTTGTTGTATGGCATGCACCCATTGCAGGTGAAGATGAGTGTGTGACCTTAGAGCTGGACAATTTAACGACCATGCACTAAATGGAAGTCACCAGTCTGCATAGCCATGTCCTTCGTAGGCCAAGGTGTAGTTAGAACTGTACTATAATTGCCAGAGGGTTGTGTACAAGGTTTGTGGCTCACCAACATTTTATGAGCCATGAGTAGGAGCCTTTTCCTTCATCCATATCTCCTGAATGGCTCTCTCATTGAGGCAGATTGGACAGTGACAGGAGGAAGCAACTTGATCACCCTCGCAGATCATACAGTGAGGGGAAGGATGTGGACACACATCCCGATGAGCATGCTTGCCACAGGTTATGCATTGGGCTGCATTTTCACAAGATTCACAGGTGTGGTTGTAGTGTTGACATTTACAGCAATGTGTGGGATTTGGGATGTATGCTCTGACAGTGATAGCTCCATAGACAGCCTTAATTTTTTATGGAAGTACCACATGGTCAAATGTGATGAACAGAGCGCGGACTGGCACTAATTCCTTATCTCTAGTCAGTGAGATAGTCTGTTATTTCAGTCTCGGTCAGGTCATTAATCAGCCAGGTGTATTTGACACCATGGGAGGGAGTCAGAGTGTGGCAGGCCTCTACTTTAACAGGATAGAATGGAGAAGTGTTGTATTAAACAGTTTTTGTTCTTATAAAGCACTATCTGTCTCCAAAAGCTAGGTCCCATTATGAAACTGAGAATGTGACTTCACACAACCAGCAATGGCATCTGCACCCTTACGAATAAGAAATGGATTAATGGTCATGAAATTGTGACCATCTTCTGTGTGTGACACCATGGAGTATCAGGGTGCAGCTGGTAGAGGCAGTGATTCTTTCACCTTAACCCATTTACATGTTTGAGATGAGTATCTCATTGCGGAGAAATACCCCATGACTGCCAGTGTCTGTAACAGCATGCTCCTTCCTGCTGGGGGCCTCCATCAGGAGGGGCTCACCCACCTCAGGTGATTGTCCGTGCCTCAGATCACACCTCCTGGACTCCAGACAGGGGGACTAGTCAACATAGAGGAAGGTACCAGCTCAGACAATCACCCCTCCCTAGGCCTGGCCTTTACCAGGGGTACGTACGAGTCCTACTTGTCAACCAAGGGCTGGGAATTATGTGTTACCCAATCATCTTTTATGCATCAAATGCATGGGCAGACCTTCAGGAAAGTACAGAGAGGCACGTTTATTTCTAAACATTCACACAACACCAACTTAAATGCACGGGGCTTGGTTGGGTCAGTGGTGGAATACCAAGTAGAAGGGTGGATTAGAGAATGAAAAGGATATTGCATAGGTTACATGGGTGGTGGAGTACCACTGCTGGAGGGAGATATTCTGGCGCCCACCCAACCTATATAATATCCTTGTCTGTCCCTACTCCACCCATGATCCCAACTCTTTGTCTCAAGGACGATAACCATGCAATAGATCCAGATGCAAGACCTTCCATGCATCCTCCCACTGTCACCTACCCCAGTCCTGTCACTAGCAAACAATAAACTATCAAAGGCATGGCCACCTATTAACACAGTCATTTGGTTTAAAAACTGAGCTGCAATGACTGCACCGCATTCTATGACTATGTGTTCATGATTACTAACAATTCCCCTGCTGCATGAATGGCCACTGCCAAAGTATAGCCAAAAGCCAGCTAGATTACATAGTTGCTGAACATGTCAATCAATACGATATGCTTCATTTTAATGACTACTTCACAGCCTGTGCCATCTGGATTCCATTACTTGATGGAGAAATACATCCATGGTTACCATATTTCAAAGTTGTGCCATCTGGATTCTTCCCACCAAAACCAGTTTTTCTGAATTACAGGTGGGAACTGCCTTTGTTGCAGTGAACCCACTGGCCTCAACCTTCACTAGTCCCTGCCCTCCACCTGCCTGCACCCCTCCTTGCTCCCACTACAGTACACACAAGCCTTTTGTCCCACCAATGCACCCATAAGCCCTTCCCCTCCCCCTTCTGATGCTACACCTAGTAGCCCTACCCTGCCCTACTATGTCTCCCTTCCCACCATTTACCTCCTCCCTAACCACGTCACCCACCCCAGAAGATTGATGCTCATATACACAGTTACATTCAGGCTTAAGCCTGGAGACGATAGCCATGTGTGTGTGAGGAGTTATTGCTGTGTGAATGTGCGATTTATATTTCTGAGGAAGGGCTTTATCTGAAAGCTTAAATATTTCTTGTATTCTATTTTGTTGCGCCTCTCTGTGACTCAGTACCTCCTCTATATGGTGAGCAGTGCTCTATTGTTTCCGTATTATTGTTATTCCGGTCTCGCGGTTCTAGGCGCGCAGTCCGGAACCGTGGGACTGCTACGGTCACAGGTTCGAATCCTGCCTCGGGCATGGATGTGTGTGATGTCCTTAGGTTAGTTAGGTTTAAGTAGTTCTAAGTTCTAGGGGACTGATAACCACAGCAGTTGAGTCCCATAATGCTCAGAGCCATTTGAACCATTTATTGTTATTCCATACTGGACTTCCCTTTGGAAGATTAGGAATGGTTGTTTAATTGTGTTTTGTAACCTAATAATCGTTCAAACAATGCAAACGCAGGAATAGCTTGTCATGAAATTAGTCTGTAATCAGACTATTTCCGAGCAGTGCAAGGCAAAGAAAATGTTGCAATGATTTGCAATTTCAAAATGTTTCATCAATACTTTTACACTTCATCTAATGGCATGCTAATCACATACAGGGAGTACAACTGCCTTTGATTTGTGGTAACTATAGCTATTTTGTTTCATAAAAGTTTCAGTCAAATAACAGAATAATATCTGTGAATCCAATGCAGGCTAGGAAATCCATAAATAACAAAAAGGATAAGCAATGCATACACCACATTGTTTTAAATTGATAATGAACCAAAAATGAAACTAACAATACCTGTTCTTACCTCAAAGAAGAACATTGTTTTAAATTGATAATGAACCACAAATGAAACTAATAACACCTGTTCTTACCTCAAAGAAGTACACTATTCCAGACACATTGGTTAAGGACTGGAACACACAAGTCAAGAAGACAAACAATTTTCAAAATAGCTAACATAAGAATATGTGCTATAAATTACTAAATTTCAGCCTTTTTTAAAGCACATAGCTGTAATTCTTGAGCATACTGTGCAAATGATCTTTGAAAGATCATTAGTGTTGCCTGTCAACAAAAATAAATATAAACATAAATCAAATAAGCATGTGAGTAAGCATAAATTTGAAATAAAAACTAATGAAAAACAAATTAACAAAGATTAAAAAATTTTAAACCTCTGTGATTTATTCTTCAACTATAATGATAAACTAAATACACCAGTGAGTTCTCAGAAACTGTATCAGCAAAAGAAATCAACAGTAATTAAACTAAAAATACAACATCATTTAACAAAGATAATAACAGAGGTTGTCTCTCATCATACCAAGAATTTTTTTCTTAATACCTTCTCTCTTGCTGGGCCATTATTTTGTCATAAAGTGGCATATGAGTGTGCAGAGGCACAGGATTAGCTCGAAAAATACTCTTTTCTTCTTCTGATTTGTCATCATCTTCATAAAGCTCATTTCGCAACACATTTAAGCGTCTCTCTTCTTCATCTCTAACAAAAATTATGAAGTGCTATTATTTATCTCATAGCACACAGTTCACAAATAATTAAATTTTATGTATGGGAAACATGTCTAGATTTATGCTGAAACATAAATTATTACTAAACAAACATTATTTTAAAGGCATGACCACGATATGAATCATTTATAAAGAAGGCAATTAAATACAAAATTATCCTGCTCCAACTGTAAATTTTATTTTCATGAATTCATCCAGAAGATAAAAGCAATTCCATTATGTGTGTATTGCACACAAACATATTTTTGTAACGTCTGCTCCATGCTAAATACATTTTAAGTTGCACATACTATAGTGACTGAGCATAAGACTTAAATGATGTATGGGAAACAAAACTTATTTGTACTGAATGGTATAACTATGTCAAAAAGAAAAGTGTTCCTGTTAACTGTAAAAGTAAGGCAATGTATTAAAAAAGTACACTGACTGAAACAAATAAGCAAGCGGACAAGATATCACATATTACGTAAAGATGACTTTTTAAATTAGTATCATATCAAATATAGCATGAAACAGTTTCAAATACAGTATGATGTAATGGTGAAGGTGCTCTGTTTGTGTTTTTATCAAGTCATCAGTCAATCAACTCATTTAATGCTGTGAACCTTGAAATTTTTCAAGTGTATTGAATGTTCAGTGATGTGTTGAAAGTGCAGCTGCTAGTCATTTTCTACCATGCACAATATTTCATCTGGAACTATCAGATATCTTCAGTTGAACTGTCCGAGATTCTGAAAGCTCATGTGAATGTGTATGGTAGGTGCTCAAATGAAATACCAAATATGGCAGAAAACAACGGCCCGCTGCACTCCCAAAAAACATCTAATGTTGCCCTCCATCTATTCCCTTGCTGTGATAATCTTTCATCTCTATTCAGCTATTGTATACAACATTCTCCATATGCTGCTTTACACATTCTAGTCTTCGCCTGCCTCCCTGATTTTTTTCCCTCTACTTCTCCCTCCATTGCCAGGCTAATTATCCCTGGATGTTGCAGCCCATTCACTTGCCACTGTTCTGGCAGATATCTTCTGTAAACATCCAGTCTCACCCATTATTTTTAATGCTTCTTCATCACATATACTACTATCTCCGTTTACTTAATTTTCAACATTCTCCAATAACATCACATTTCAAATGTTCTCATTTCATATTATCCAGATTTGTGATGGTTCACATTTCACTTCCATCTAATGCTGTGCTCCAGACATACACTCTCAAGACTTATTCCTCAGTTCCATATCAATACATGATATCTATAGAAGTGCTCCACTGCAGAAAGCTGTGACAATTTATGTCCAATATCTTCCTTGCTTCAACCATCCATTGTAATCTTGCTTCCTTGACAGGAGAATTCTTTCACCTCCACTACCACATTCTTCCCAATTTCTATGTCAAGTGGGTTGTTGTTGTTCTTCTCCATCACCTCAGCCTTTGATCTGTTTATCATTGAGCTATATTCTGGTCCTTCAAAAGGTCTTCTTTATATTTGGACAAATGGGCTCTATAGTATGTGAACTTTAGTACTGATATCTGTTCCTCATGAATTTTTTCTTGTTCTGAAATTTTTCTGCACTTCCATTATTGCTTCTCTAACACAAACTGAACAACAATGATGGTAAGCTGCAACTTTGCCCTACTCAATTTCTTCAGCTTCTAAATTTGTTACACCCATTTGAGTTTTTTAGAACGTTCATCTATTTCTACATTTTCATTCCAATATCCTAAGGATATCTTATTCCACATTATGTTGTCAAAAGCTTTCTCTATGTTCACAGATGCTAGGAGGGTAGCTTGATTTTTCTTCACTCTACCTTCCATTATAAAACGCAGTGACACAATTGTCCTCTGCTACCAACTGGGTCATTCCACATTATGTGAGCCAGTTATAGGAATCATCATCACCTGAATGTCTCCAGTTTTAATGACATTTTGCACACATGTTAGCTGCAATAGGTAGAAGATGTGCTTTGTTGTTGCTGCACATTTTAGCAATTCTGATCAAGAGAAACTCAGTGCTCTTCTACAGCATGCAAATAGAAGTGTGTACAGAATCAGCTAAGTGAAAGATCTGTGCAATACATATGTTTATTTGTGTATAAAAATCAAGTTAGGAATTTTCCTTTTTGTGAAACCACATGCGCAAGATCACGTGCTGATTTAAAGAACTAGATTCCCATATTTTACTATTTGCATCACTTCTGCATAATCTTTCATTGGTGTACCAAAAACCATTTGTACAGTGATACATTGTGAAATTTTGAACATTCATGAGGGCCATGATAAACTCTTACTGTTATTATCAATTATAGTCTTAACCTTAATTGGCTCATAAAATTTTGGAGAACAGTAGGCCTATCCTCATTCAAAACAATGTTCTCTAATTTTATTGTACAGTTACATGGGAAATAGATTATTTTGAGAATTATCAGAGGCTTATAAAACTATATTTTCATCAGTACCAATGTTTTGGGTACATAATTTATTTCATGGCAAATCAGCATATGTGGTTCACAGCTAGTGCCAAAGAATATATCGCCCCTAAATTTCATTGTACATCAGTGCAAATAAACTTGTGTTCCTGAGAATTTTCAGAAGCTACCAATTGTGTTACTGAGAATTTTCAGAAGCTACCATGGTCCTTTGCATAATCTATAAGCAATTTATAGCAAACTGGTATTTGTAATTTAGTTACTGTACAGATTTTCCAACTAACATATTGTATTACATCTAGTTTTCCCTTAAAGAGGAGTAGCCCTACATATTATCTGCATTTATCATAAATTAATTCTGTTTTCAAGTTTGCTAACAGTCATGCTGTAACCATTGGTGGAGACTTTAACCATCCAACAATTAATTGGGAAAATTACAGTTTTGTTAGTGTGGGGCATCCTGTGAAACATTACTAAATGCCTTCCCTGAAAACTACCTGGAACAGGTAGTTAGGAACCCCACTCATGATGGAAATATATTGGATCTAATGGCAACAATTAGACCTGACCTCTTTGAGGATGTCCACAATGAAACTGGTATCAGTGACCATTATATGGTTATGGCAACAATGATTTCCAGAGTACAAAGAATAACTAAAACAAGCAGAAATATATTTATGTTCAGTAAAGTAGATAAAAAAAGTCAGTAGTGTCATATCTCAATGAGAAGATTGAAACTTTTAGCATAGGGCAGGAGCATGTAGAGAAACTCTGGCTCAAGTTTAAAAGAATAGTTGACCATGCACTGGATAGATATGTACCCAGTAGAACAATTTGTAGTGGGAGGGAACCTCCATGGTATACAATCACTGTAAAGAAACTTCTAAAGAAAGAGAGATTATCGCATAATAGGTGTGAAACAAAGTGTAGGGCTATAGATAGAGAGATGCTGAATGAAACCCATTTGGCTGTCACAAGAGCAATGCATGATGCCTTCAATGACTACCGTAGCGAAATATTGCCAAATGGCATTTCACACAACCCAAAGTAATCCTGGTCATATGTAAAGGCTGTTAGTAGCACCAAAGTTAGTGTCCAGTCCCTAGCTGATGAGACATAAACTGAAATTAAGGATAGCAAAGCAAAAGCTGAAATGCTTAACTCTGTTTTCAAATGTTCCTTTACAAAGAAAAAATGAGGAGAAATGCCCCAGTTCAATCCTTGCACCACTGAAAAGATAATGAAATAATTATTAATGTCAGTGGCATTGAGAAACTGCTGAAATCATTAAAACTGAGCAAAGCTCCACAGCTCAATGGAATCCCTGTCAGACTGTACAATGAATTTGCAGTTGAGTTAGCCTCTATTCTAACTACAATCTATCGCAGATCCCTCGAACAAAAAACTGTGCCAAGTTCTTGGAAAAAGGCACAGGTCACACCCACCTACAAGAAGGGTAGTAGAAATGATCCACAACACTACAGTCCAATATTCTTGACATCAGTTTGTTTGAGAATCTTAGAACATATTCTGAGCTCAAACATAATGAGGTACCTTGAACAGAATGACCATCTCAGTGCCAATGAAATTATTAATTTTCACCACTGGTTTTAGTGTTGGCATAATAGAAATCTCGTTTTGTGTATCTGCTTCAATTCTTATAGGGAATTAGCAACATTTTAGCTCAACAGATTAAAAGATAATCAACAGTTTCAATTTAAAGTTATTTGTTCCCTGTCTTGTAATACATCGCACCAGCCAAAATGCAGTCCTGCTGCGAATGCTGTTCTTGAACACAGGATGAGTTGTTTGACACTCTTAAGCAGCTGAAAATTGCTCTGAATACTGTAAAGTGGTTGGCAGCAGCTGCAAATCAGTGTGTTGGAAGGGCTCTCAAAAATCATGTACCTGTGATACCTGTACCAGAGGTACCTCAAGTACCTGCAGATCCTGTCTCCTCTGCAGAAAGTACAGGATCTATCATTACTCATTCACTTGACGGCGAGAGGCATGATATCCTGTACAGGTGGACGTGAACCAGGGAAGGCTCGGGCTGTTGTACCGAACTCGCACTTTTCTCACATGACTTATTGAAAGCTTTGGATCAAGGTAATGAAGTAGATGCAGTATTTCTTGATTTCCCAAAAGCATTTGACTCAGTTCTACACTTACACTTATTGTCAAAAGTATGATCATATGGAGTATCAATGAAATATGTGGCCGGATTGAGGACTTTTTGGTAGGGAGGACACACCGTGTTACCTTGGATGGAGAATCATCATCAGATGTAGAAGTAACTTCGGGTGTGTCCCAGGGAAGTGTGTTGGGACCCTTGCTGTTCATGTTGTATATTACTTACCTTGCAGACAATATTAATAGTAAAATAAGGCTTTTTGTAGATGATGGAGTTATCTATAATGAAGTACAATCTGAAAGAAGCTGCACAAATATTCCGTCAAATCTTGATAACATTTCAAAGTGGTGCAGAGATTGGCAACTTGCTCTAAATGTTCAGAAATGTGAAACTTTACACTTCACAAAACGAAAAAAATGTAGTATCCTATGAGTACAATATGAATAAGTCACTGCTGGAATCAGCCAACTCATACAACTACCTGGGTATAACACTTTGTAGGGATATGAAATGGAATGATCATATAGGTTCAATCATGGGTGAAGCAGGTGGTAGGCTTGTGTTTATTGGTAGAATACTGAGGAAGCGCAATCAGTCTACAAAGGAGACTGCTTGAAAATCACTCTTGTGACCTGTTCTAGAATATTGTGCAAGTGTGTGGGACCCATACAAAATAGAACTTACAGTTGATTTTGAACGTATACAGAGAAGGGCGGCACAAATGGCCACAGGTTTGTTTATCTGTGAGAGTGTGTCACAGAGATACTGGAGGAACTGAATTGGAAAGCTCTTGAAGATAGACATAAACTATTCTGAGAAAATCTATTAACAAAGTTTCAAGAACCAGTTTTAAACGATTACTCTATTAATCTACTACAACCCCCCTACATATTGCTCACATAGGGATCTTGAGGATTAGATTAGAATAATTACTGCATGCATGGGGGCATTCAAAAAATCATTGATCCCACCTTCCATTTGTGGATGTAACAGGCAGAAGCCCTAATAACTGGTACCCTCTGCCATGCACCTCACAGTGGTTTGCAGAGACTAGATTTAGATGCAGATGTTTCTACAGAACAAAACTACGATGTCCTTAATTTGAATTCAACAAACAAAAAATTCAAGGTTTTGGGAGGCTTCCAGTGGACTGCAAAAAGATGCCGTGCAAGCTTTATGACCATTTAGGCTAAATTGAAGATGACTTATAAATTGAAATCAGTAATTTTTTTGTTTAAAAATATTACTGTCAAACATTCAGTAACTGACATATTTACTATTTGATAGATTTTGGTTATTGTTTTAAGTGCTACAATTTCCCATATTTGCTAAAATTTGTAGTTTCAAAATGCTGTAGAAATAACACCACTAGTCAGAATGATGTTAAATTGCAATGGAATATTATCAGAGAAGGGGTAAAACATACGGCAGAAGAAGAAAAATAGTGATCAATAGATGGCGCTGTATGTGTCAGAATACATAAATGAAAACACCTGTCATGCGCACGACCCATTGAAGTCGGTATAAACACACTGGGTACACAACTTTTCCTCCTTTCCTGTCTGCGACATTCGCCATGACTGTCTCAATGCAGGATTGCGCTCTGCTTGTAAAGCTATATTACAAGAATGATGACTGCACACGTCGCTCTGCAGAAGTTCCAGACACCGAAGGGTTTGAAAACAGGCGTTGGTCTGATGACTGCTGTGGGTCTGGAGAAAATGATTTGGAAATTAGAAAAGATGGTTCTTTTGGAGTGCAACCTGATAGAGAGAAGAAACGAATTGATTCGACGTCAGTGGAAGCAGTGGCCACAGCAATGTAGGAAGAGATGAGTGGTGGTGTGCAAACGTGCAGTGCATGGAGAATTGCCCGAACATTGGACATACCCATGAGCACGGTGCATAAAATCCTACAAAACATCCTTCTTTGCTATCAATTCAAAATTATCGATGTGCACGAGTTGCTTCCTGTTGACCTGCTAGCAAGAGTGACCTTTGCTTTAAAATTTCTTTCTCACATGGAAGTGGACAATGATTGGCTGTAGAAGATTTTGTGGACAGACGAAGCCCACTTCCATCTGATCGGATATGTCAATACACAGAATTGTCAAATATGGCAACAGAAAATCCACACACAATCAACCAGTACCACTTCATCCTGGAAAGGTCACTGTGTGGTGCAGGTTTACGGCATATTTATCATAGGGCCATATTTTTTCTAAGAGACAGGTGCTTCCAGTTCTCTTACCTGTACCGTCACCAGTAAATGCTATGAGCATCTTTTGCACAACCACATCATTCCAGCAGAGTGGATGGGATCTTTTTTATTCAAGATGGCGCACCTCTGCAGACTGCAAATCCAGTTAAGCAGCTGCTGAAGCGCCATTTCAGAAATGCCAGAATTATCAGCTGCCATTTCCCTACAGCCTGGGTGTCCCAATCACCTGATCTTAATCTGTGCGACTTCTTGCTATGGGGTTAACTGAAAGATGTGTTCAGTGTTCCAATTGTAAACTTAACTGCATTGGAGGCATACATTGCAAAATAAATTCTGAACATGAACCCAGAAACCCTTCGATCAGTTGTGGAACATGCTGTTCCTCGATTTCAACATGTTGGAGAAAATGGTAGACAGCATATTGAACACATTTTGCGCTATTGACATGGAAATTAATAATCCAACTTTATTTGGATTGATGCTTTTTATGTGGTTTTTGGCCTCAGGACAGTTAAAAATCAACTTGATTTATGCTTTTTATGCAGTTTTTGGCCTCAGGATGATTAAAAACCAATTTTTCCCATCCGATGTGATATGACCTTGCCATGGTGGATGGACTAAGGTAACTAACAGTATCATCTCTGTACAAAAATCTACACTGAGTAGTACAGTTTGTTTAACATCAAACGTACACCTTAGGCATTGCCGTATGATTCATGTGTCATTTGCAGTCAACCACTATTAAATTATGATGCTTACAGTGCCATCTATTGCTAAATTTTGTAACTATTTACTTTTCTTCTGCCATACGTTTTCCCCATTCTCTGATAATATTCTGTTACAATTTGACGTTATTCTGACCAGTGGTGTTATTTCTACAGTGGTTTGAAAGTTAAACTTTAATTATAATCATCCTGTGTAATCAAAACCAAGACATTACTGCAAGAATACAAATCCAGGATGGAAGAACGCGAAGAGTAAAATATCCTACCATGCATTAAGAAGTGACTAATTTTCTGTTTTTAATTCTAGAAGGAGAAGAGGTTACCGCCTGCCTTTATACACTACTGGCCATTAAAATTGCTACACCATGAAGATGACGTGCTACAGACACAAAATTTAACCGACAGGAAGAAGATGCTGTGATATGAAAATGATTAGCTTTTCAGAGCATTCAAACAAGGTTGGCGCCGGTGGTGACACCTGCAACGTGCTGACATGAGGAAAGTTTCCAACCGATTTCTCATACACAAACAGCAGTTGACCGGTGTTGCCTGGTGAAACGTTGTTGTGATGCCTCATGTAAGGAGGAGTGTAGTGTCGGCAGACTTGCCAACACTACGCACACTAATTGAAAGAGGCGGCCAAGATGCACGCGCTAACTCACGAAGGATGGAGTGAGGTCTGAAACAGGATATGTAATGAATGTTATAAAGAAAAGTACGTAGCTCCTTGAATACTTAACTTTTAATCCCTCATTGTATACATCGTTCTTGATGAGCCATCTGGAGATTGTGGCGATACAAGTGAGACTCTTTAGATACATGCAATGTTACAAATGGCGCCTTACTAGGTCGTATCCATGTACTTAGCTGAAGGCTATTCTAACTGTCTCTCGGCAAATGAGAGAAAGGCTTCGTCGGTGTAGTCGCTAGCAACGTCGTCCGTACAACTGGGGCGAGTGCTAGTCCGTCTCTCGAGACCTGCCGTGTGGTGGCGCTCGATCTGCGATCCTGACAGTGGCGACACGCGGGTCCGACATGTACTAATGGACCGCGGCCGATTTAAGCTACCACCTAGCAAGTGTGGTGTCTGGCGGTGACACCACAAGGAGAAATGCATACCATCACGTTTCCGACTTTGATAAAGTTCGGATTGTAGCGTATCGCGATTGCGGTTTATCGTATCGCGACATTGCTGCTCGTGTTGGTCGAGATCCATTGACTTTTAGCAGAATATGGAATCGGTGGGTTCAGGAGGGTAATATGGAGCGCCGTGCTGGATCCCAACGGCCTCGTATCACTAGCAGTCGAGATGACAGGCATCTTATCCACATGGCTGTAACTGATCGTGCAGCCATGTCTCAATCCCTGAGTCAACATATGGGGATGTTTGCAAGACAACAACCATCTGTACGAACAGTTCGACAACATTTGCAGCAGCATGGACTAACAGCTCTGAGACCAAGGCTGTGGTTACCCTTGACACTGCATCACAGACAGGAGCGCCTGCAATGGTGTACTCAATGACAAACCTGGGTGCACGAATGGCAAAATGTCATTTTTTCGGATGAATACAGGTTCTGTTTACAGCATCATGATGGCCGTATCCGTGTTTGGCAACATCGCGGTGAACGACCATTGGAAGCGTGTATTAGTCATCACCATACTGGCGTATCACTAGGCGTGATGGTATGGTGTGCCATTGGTTACACGTCTCTGCCACCTCTTGTTTGCATTGACGGCACTTTGAACAGTGGACATTACATTTCAGATGTGTTATGACCCATGGCTCTACCCTTCATTCGATCCCTGTGAAACCCTACATTTCAGCAGGATAATGCACGACCACATGTTGCAGGTCCTGTACGGGCCTTTCTGGATACAGAAAATGTTCGACTGCTGCCCTGGCCAGCACATTTTCCAGATCTCTCACCAATTGAAAACGTCTGGTCAATGGTGGCTGAGCAACTGACTCGTCACAATACGCTAGTCACTACTCTTGATGAACTGTGGTATCGTGTTGAAGCTGCATGGGCAGCTGTACCTGTACACGCTATCCAAGCTCTGACTCAATGCCCAGGCGTATCAAGGCCATTATTAGGGCCAGAGGTGGTTTTTCTGGGTACTGATTTCTCAAGGTCTACGCAATCAAATTGTGTGAAAATGTAATCACATGTCAGTTCTAGTATAATATATTTGTCCAATGAATACCCGTTTATCATCTGCATTTCTTCTTGGTGTAGCAATTTTAATGGCCACTAGTGTATTATTTCTACAAATGTAATTCAAGTAATTGACACATTCACACTTAGGTTCCAGATACACACTGACAAATGTGTGCTCTGTTTTTGTCTTGATGGCAGCCACTAACAATTATCAACATGATGGCCAGGTTGCTACCACCAACAATTAAAATGCAGCACATATTACCCGTGTGTGTGTGTGTGTGTAAAAGGACTAAGTGGATTTGCTTAGTACTTTAAGAATAGCATTCATACAAATAATATAAATATTTTAAGTTAGCTGGCAGGTATCCCTGCTTAAAGGAAGTCCCTCTAACAAAGCAATCAAAGCGGAGGTGAGGCATCCATTTAGTGAAGGAATTAGCATATTTCAACAAAATATAATAGGTATTAGAGATAAAGTTAGTGAATTGCTTATCAATGACTGATTTTATTGCTATATTGGAGCACCACTTAAAAAAAAAAAAAAAAATAAAAATAAAAATAAAAATAAAAAATAAAAAATAATCGTCAGATTGTTTGTTTTAGGGCGCAAAACTGCTATGATCATTAGCGCCCGGTCCGTGACTTTGGAAACAGTAAAAAACCGAAAATGGAAACCAGCAGCAATGGGAACGAAAGTCATAAAATTGGAGAAACTAAAAGCGGAAGGAAGGCTTAAAAAATCCACTACAGAAAGGGGTTGGTTGTCCCCAAAAAAAGCTTCAAATGACTGACGTCATTTCACTGGCACTAATAAACTCGAGAACGCGATCGGCCGAGCGCGTGTCATCTGCTAAAATGGACGATATATCAGGCGACAGCTGTAGACGGGCGCGTAACGGAGTAAAATAGGGGCACTCAATTAAAAGGTGTCTGACCGTCCACAGCTGAGAGCAGTGGGGACAGAGTGGGGGAGGATCGCCGCTTAAAAGATGTCGATGGCTAAAAAGACAGTGCCCTATCCGGAGTCTAGTTAAAATTACCTCCTCCCGACGACGCATTCGGGAGGAAGAGGTCCAAGCACAAGGAAGAGCTTTCACGTCCCGCAATTTATTATGGGAAAGTGTCGACCAATGTGCATGCCATAAAAAACCAACACGACGACATAAAATGCTCCGTAGATCGGCGAAGGGAATCAATTAAATAGCTGGCCGAAGAAGAGAGACTGCAGCCTTGGCTGCTATATCGGCCGCCTCATTTCCACAGATACCAACGTGTCCCGGGAGCTAGAGGAACGCCACCGAGACGCCCCCCCCCATGTGAAGCAAGCGCAGACAGTCCTGAATCCGGTGGACCAGAGGGTGCACAGGGTAAAGAGCTTGGAGACTGAGGAGAGAGCTGAGAGAATCTGATCAGATGACGTACTGTATCCGCTGATGGCGGCGGATGTAGTGGACAGCCTGGAGAACAGCGTAAAGCTCCACAGTATATACCGAACACTGGTCGGGAAGCCGAAAGTGATTTGGGGTGTCGTCAACAATATAGGCACTCCCTACACCTAACGATGTTTTCGAGCCATCGGTGTAAATAAATGTGGCTTCCGTCATTTGTGCACATAGAGCAGCAAATGCCCGATGATAAACAAGTGAAGCGGTACCATCCTTGGGAAATCGACAAAGGTCATGGAGCAGGCAGATCCAGGGACGGAGCCAAGGCGGTGCTGTACCCCAAGTTGTCAAGAAGGTTTTAGGAAAGCGGAAGGAAAGAGAATGGAGCAGTTGACGGAAGCGGACTCCTGGTGGTAGTAGGGAGGAGGGGCGGCCTGCATACCCTACATCAAAGGAGGCGTCGAAAAAAATGTCATGGGCTGGATTAGCAGGCATGGAAGACAGATGGCTAGCATAATGACTCAGAAGGACTGCTCGCCGATTGGACAGCGGAGGTTCAGCAGTCTCAGCATAAAGGCTTTCCACAGGGTTGGTGTAAAAAGCTCCAGACACTAAACGTAATCCACGGTGGTGGATAGAGTCGAGACGCCGAAGAATAGACGGCCAAGCAGAGGAGTAGACTATGCTTCCATAGTCCAATTTCGAGTGCACTAAGGCGCTATAGAGGCGGAGAAGGACCACTCGGTCTGCTCCCCAGGAGGTACCATTCAGGACACGGAGGATGTTGAGGGATCGCAGACAGCGATCCGAAAGATAGGAAACGTGGGAGGACCAGCACAGTTTTCTGTCAAACATAAGACCCAAGAAATTAGCGACGTCTGAAAACGGAAGGTTGACAGGTCCTAGATGTAAGGAGGGTGGAAGAAACTCCTTATGTTGCCAAAAATTAACACAAACGGTCTTACTGGGAGAAAAACGGAAGCCGGTTTCGATGCTCCAAGAGTGGAGGCGATCGAGACATCCTTGAAGACGTCGTTCAAGAAGGCTGGTCCGTTGAGAGCTGTAGTAGATCGCAAAATCATCCACAAAGAGGGAGCCCGAGACAGCAGGAAGGAGATAATCCATAATTGGATTTATGGCAAAGGCAAACAGTACAACACTAAGCATGGAGCCGTAGGGTACCCCGTTTTCTTGGGAGAAAGTACGGGAGAGAGTAGTGTTAAGCCGCACCCTAAATGTGCGCTCTGCCATAAATTCTCGAAGAAAAAGGGGCAGCTGACCTCGAAAGCCCCAAGAGAACAGTGTGCGGAGGATGCCTGTCCTCCAACAGGTATCGTATGCTCTCTCCAGATCAAAAAATATTGCTACCGTTTGGCGTTTCCGGAGAAAATTGTTCATGATATAAGTGGAGAGAGCAACAAGATGGTCAACTGCAGAACGATGCTTTCGGAATCTGCATTGGGCAGGTGTTAAAAGACTGCGGGATTCCAGCCACCAAGCTAAACGGTAATTCACCATACGCTCCAAAAGCTTACAGACACTACTCGTGAGAGAAATGGGGCGATAGCTAGAGGGGAGATGTTTGTCCTTTCCAGGTTTCAGAACAGGAACGACGATAGCTTCCCGCCATCGTCTGGGAAAAGTACTGTCGGTCCAAATTCGATTATAAAGGCAAAGGAGGTAACGCAGACTATGGGTTGATAAATGCAGCAACATTTGGACGTGGATACCATCCGGTCCTGGGGCGGAGGAGCGAAAAGAAGAGAGTGCATGTTGAAGTTCCCGCATGGAGCAAACAGTATTGTAGCTTTCGCGATTTTGAAAGGAGAAACCAAGATGTCGCACTTCCGCTGCACGTTTCTTCGGGAGAAACGCTGGTGGGTAATTTGATGAGCTCGAAATCTCAGCAAAGTTCTGACCCAATGAGTCAGAAATTGCGACGGGGTCCACTAATGTATCATGCGCGACAGTGAGCCCAGAGACCGGGGAGACACTAGGCACGCCTGATAAGTCGAAGCCGACTCCAAACTTCCGAGGAGGGAGTGAAGGTGTTAAATGAGCTAGTAAATAATTTCCAGCTTGCCTTCTTGCTATCGCGGATGACACGACGGCATCGCGCACGGAACTGCTTATAGCGGATACAGTTGGCCAAAGTAGGATGGTGGCGGAAAACGCGAAGAGCACGTCGCCGCTCACGTATTGCGTCACGGCATGCCTCGTTCCACCAAGGAACTGGGGGTGCCGGGGCAATTCGGAGGTGCGTGGTATTGAACGTTCTGCAGCTGTAAGAATAACGTCGGTAATATGTGTGACCTCATCGTCGACGCTGGGAAAGTGACGGTCATCGAATGTCGCTAGAGACGAAAAAAGTGTCCAATCGGCTTGGGCAAACTTCCAGCGTTGCGGGCGCATATGGCAGTTGAGGCTGCAGTCTAAGGACACATGGAAAGTGGTCACTCGAGTGTGTATCATCAAGGGCGAACCATTCGAAGCGCCGAGCTAGTGGAACAGTACCAACCGCAAGGTCCAAATGAGATAAATTTGTCGTAGAGGCAGACAAAAATGTGGGGACCCCAGTGTTGAGGCAAACTAGATCCGCTTGGTGGAAGATGTCTAGCAATAGTGAGCCATGTGGACAAGGATGTGGAGATCCCCAAAGCGGGTGGTGGGCATTGAAGTCCCCAACCAGCAAATAGGGGGGTGGAAGCTGACCAAGAAGATGAAGATCAGCTCGTGCCATTGGTGTGGACGATGGAATGTATACAGTACAAAGAGAGAACGTGTATCCAGAAAGGGAAAGACGGACGGCGACAGCTTGGAAGGAAGTGTTTAAGTGGAATGGGTGATAATGGAGAGTATTATGGAGAAGAATCATGAGTCCTCCATGGGCTGGAGTGCCTTCAACAGAGGGGTGATCATATCGGACGGACTGAAAATGAGGGAGAACAAAGCGGTCATGAGGACGCAGCTTTGTTTCCTGAAGACAGAAGATGACCGGCGAGTAGGATCGTAAGAGGATTGACAATTCATCCCGATTGGCTCGAATACCGCGGATATTCCAGTGGATAATGGACATAGGGTGAACAGAAAATGGAGGAATGTGACCAAAGTTGCTGTCAACTCAACGACTGCTCAGAGCTAGCGACCGACAGCATGGAATGGCATTCAGCCGATGGCAGAAGATCCTGATCCATAGGTTGTTCAGGAGCAGCTCCTGCCACCAGCGATCGGCCGATTGATCGGCCGCCAGCAGTGCGCCTCGGCGACACAGAAGACGGCCAAGGGCGATTTCCGCCTGGTGGTGCTGTAGATGGGACACGCCTTGGCGGAGAAGGAGATGAACTAGGTTTCTTTGTAGCCTTCTTGGAAATATGATGTTTAGAAGAAGGAGGAACAGATGGTTGTGAAGTTGGGGTACGTAAAAAATCTTCACGAGTATGCTCTTTTTTCGAAGTCTTGGTGTCTGACTTTTGGGCTCGAGATTTAGCAGAACCCGATGAAGGGTGAGCCATAGAGTGGGCAGGCGAAAGTGGTGAGGTTGAACGGGCGATCTTTGCGCTGGCCGATCTGACGACCGTGGCACTAAAGGTGAGGTCACAAGTCTGCGTGGCCGCCTCCTTTGTTGGCCGAGGAGAAGCAAGGACAGTGCTGTATTTTCCTGTCTGAGGCACGGTGGGCTGTCGACTGGCGAATAATTTCCGAGCAGCAAAGGTCGACACCTTTTCCTTCACTCTGATTTCATGGATGAGCTTTTCGTCCTTAAAAACGGGGCAATCATGAGAGGAAGCAGTGTGGTCACCCATACAGTTGATGCAGCGAGGGGATGGAGGTGGACAAGCACCCTCATGGGCATCCTTGCCACACGTAACACATTTGGCCGGATTGGAACAGGACTGGCTGGTGTGATTGAACCGCTGACGCCGATAGCAATGCGTAGGGTTTGGGACGTAAAGGCGAACGGAAATTATCTCATATCCTGCTTTGATTTTTGATGGGAGTTGAACTTTGTCAAATGTCAAGAAGACAGTGCGGGTTGGAATGATGTTCGTGTCAACCCTTTTCATAACTCTATGAACAGCCGTTATGCCCTGGTCAGACAGGTAGTGCTGAATTTCTTCGTCAGACAATCCATCGAGGGAGCGTGTATAAACGACTCCACGCGAGGAATTTAAAGTGCGGTGCGCTTCAACCCGGACAGGGAAGGTGTGGAGCAGTGAAGTACTCAGCAATTTTTGTGCCTGGAGGGCACTGACTGTTTCTAACAACAAGGTGCCATTCCGTAATCTGGAACAAGACTTTACAGGACCTGCAATTGCGTCGACACCTTTCTGAATAATGAAAGGGTTGACCGTGGAGAAGTCGTGACCTTCGTCAGACCGAGAAACAACAAGGAACTGTGACAACGATGGAAGAACTGTCTGTGGCTGAGACTCTGTGAACTTACGCTTGTGAGCAGACATAGTGGAAGGTGAGGAAACCATGATTACCAGCGTCTCCGATGGCACGCTTCTCCCTTGTGGGGGCCCTCTCTGAGGGCACTCCCACCTTAGGTGATTGTTCACACCTCAGGTCACACCTCCCGACAAACGGACGGAGGGACCAATCGGCACTTTCGGAAGGTATCAGCTCGGGAAATCACCACTCCCTGGGCCCGGCCGTTACCAGGGGGTACGTATGTGTCCTACCTGTCTACCCGGGGCGGGGAATTACGCGTTACCCCGTCACCGGCTACGCACAAAAATGCGTGGGTCGGCCTTCAGACACGCACAGGGAGGAAGAAAGAGAAAGGGAAAAACAAAGAACGAGAAAGGAAAGAGGAGAGGTCTCAAACGCCGCAGTGGAGAATAGGGTAAAGAGAAGAGGTAAGGAAAAGGGAAGGACAAAGGAAGGATGAAGACATGCAAGCAGAGAAGGCGAAGAATGCGGTACATTTACGAGCGTCCGTCTCCGGACGTAGGCACAAACCATATTCCCAGAGGGGGAGAAAGGGAAGGAAAGAGCCAGAGGTAAGGGGAGGAGGGGCGAAGATGGGGGAGAGGGAAGGATGCGGAAAATGAAGGTATGCAGCCCGGAAAGGAAGGAGGGCCACATTAGCTCGGGGTCCCGTGCTCGCTACGCACGTATCCACAAAAGAGTTGTGGACCCCCTGGGGGGACTAACGATTCAGAGGCTTCCTTTACCATGTTACAGATTAGATGGCTGTTTTTCAAAGAGTTCTTTGCAGAGTGGGCGAGTGGCCATGTATGTAAAAAAACAGTATTCCATTTGAGTCTGTAGACACTTCAGAGCACTCACTGAACAGGTATTTGAATGTTGTGCAGGGGTAGTTGAACTTAGTGAAACTAAACTTCTAATTATTGTTGTTTATAGGTCCCCTAACTCTGACTTCACAGCATTTCTGCCCAAGCTAGCAAGTACCAAAAATTAATTATAAGTGGTGACTCCAATATTAATGTTGTGTGTGAATGTGCAAGAAAAAGGATGTCGGAAGATTTCCTAAATTCATATGATCTGGTGCAGACACTGTTTTCTCCAACCAGGATGCAGGCAAACAGTAGCACACTGACAACATTTTTATTTATTCTTCGTTACTAGACGGACATTCTGTTAATAAAAGGGTGAATGGTGTTTCAGATCATGATGCACAAATTTTAACACTAAAAAGCTTTAGCACTCAAATAAATGTTATATATAATTACAAACTATGTAGAAATCTATTCCAATGGCAACACAGATTTTTTTTAAAATCTTGCTAAGGAACAAGAGTGGGAGGATGTTTATTGTGCCGACAACCTAAGAGACAAATATAATTGTTTCCTTAACACTCTCTTTGAAAGTTGCTTTCCATTAGATCATTCTAAACAGGGTACTAGCAGTAAAAGGCAGCCTATGTGGCTGACTAGTGGGATAAGGATATCATGTAGAACAAAATGGGAATTATATCAAAATGTTTTAAGCAGTCACAATCAAGCTACAGTAACCCATTGCAAACAGTATCGTAAGGTGTTTAAAAATGTTATTAGGAAAGTGTGGTATGCAAATAAAATAGCTAATTCACAGATAAAATTAAAACCATATGGTCAGTCATGAAGGAAGTGTGTGGTCAGCAGCACACGGTCAATGGTATAAAGTCAGTTCATAGTAAAAACATTTCTCTTACTTATAAGTCACATATATGTACAGTATTTAACAATCACTTTCTGAGCATTGCTTGTGTATTAAATAAAAACTTAGTTTCTAGAGGGAATCATATAACTCTTTTGGAAAATGCCTTTCCAAGATTGATGTCTGAAATACTCCTTTGTGATACTGATAAGGTGGGGATTGAGTCAATAATTAAATCACTGAAGACTAAGGACTCTCATGGATATGATGGAGTGCCTAGCAGAATGTTAAAGTACTGTGCTGCACATGGTAGTGCTGTATTTAACCATATTTGTAATTTTTCCTTTATGAATGGTCAGTTTCCTGAATGATTAAAGTACTCAGTAGTAAAGCCGCTTTATAAAAAGAGACAAAGGGATAATGTAGACAATTTTAGATCTATTTCAATGCCATCAGTGTTCACTAAAGTTATTGAAAAGGCTGTGTATGTAAGGATTACTTCAAAAATGGCTCTGAGCACTATGGGACTTAACTTCTGAGGTCATCAGTCCCCTAGAACTTAGAACTACTTAAACCTAACTAAGATAAGGACATCACACACATCCATGCCCGAGGCAGGATTCGAACCTACGACCGTAGCGGTCGCGCGGTTCCAGACTGTAGCGCCTAGAACCGCTCGGCAACCCCGGCCGGCTGTGAGGATTACTGATCATTTTATATAACATAATTTGCTCTCAAATGTACAGCTCAGTTTTATAAGTGGTTTAACAACTGAAAATATATTTTTTTTCTTCTCTCTGTGAGGTACTGGATGAATTAAACAAAAGGTTTCATATGATAGGCATCTTCTTTGATTTAACTAAGGTGTTTGATTGTGTTGATCATAAAATATTGCTCCAGAAGTTGGACCATTATGGAACACAGGGAGTAGTTCACAATATGTTCACTTCTTAGTTTGACAAATAACAAAAGATCATTATCCACATTGTTGCTAATGGATGTGGGGTCTGAGTGGGGCACAGTCAAATGAGGGGTGCCCCAGGGATCAGTGCTTGGGCCACTCCTGTTGCTTATTTATATAAATGATTTGCCCTCTAGTATTACAGATGATTCTAAAACATTTCTCTTTGCTGATGACACTAGCTTGGTAGTAAGAGACGTTGTGTGCAACACTGCCACTGTTTCAAATAGTGCAAATAGTGCAGTTCATGATGTAAGTTCATAGCTTGTAGAAAATAAACTAATACTAATTCACAGTAAGACTCCATATTGTGAGAAGGAAAGTTACTACTCACCATATAGCAGAGATGCTCAGTCACAGACAGGCACAACAAAAAGACTCTCACACAGCTTTTGGCCATTAAGGCCTTCATCATCAATAGACAGACACACACACACACACACACACACACACACACACACACACATACACGACTGCAGTCTCAGGCAACTGAAACCACAGTAAGACTCAGTTTTTACTGTTTCTAACATACGATTCAACAAAACCTGATGTTTAAATTTCACAGAATGAGCATATGATTAGTGAAACTGAACAGCTCAAATTTATAGGTGTTCAGATAGATAGTAAACTACCGTGGAAGGCCGACATTCAGGATCTTGTTCAAAGACAATGATGCCATTTTTACTATTTGAACAGTATCTGAAGTAAGTGATAGTTCGACATGAAATGTTGTCTACTTTGCTTATAACGTACGGTATTATATTTCGGGGTAACTCTTCCATTCTCTAAGGATATTTTTGGCTGAGAAGCACATGGTTCAGACAATAAGTGATGTAAGTTCACAAACCTCTTGTCAACCCTTATTATTAGTCTGAGTATTCCGACATTGGTCTCTCAATATGCATATTCTTTACTGTCATTTCTCCTTAACGATATCAGCTTATTCCCAAGAATTAGCAGCTTTCATTCACTTAATACTAGAGAGAAATCCAATCTGCATTTGGATCACACTTCTTTGACTCTTGTGCAGAAAGATGTGCAGTATACAGCTGCATCCATTTTCAATAAGCTACCACAAGAATTCAAAAATCTTCGCAGTTATCCACATACTTTCAAATCAAAACTGAAGAGTTTCCTCATGGGTCACTCCTCCTATTCTGTCAGCAGATCCTTGAAAAATTTAGCTGATTCTTGTGTTATATTGTTGATTGCATTCACATAAACTTATGGATTGACTTTTTTCGGGTTCATAAACATTTTATTTTATCTGACATTAATTTTATGTTGTAATTTTACGCACTGAAACATTCCACAGCTTTCGAGATTTGCTCCTCAATTTGTCCTACAAAATTAGATGTGCAAAATAAATTAAAAAATGAATGGTAACCTCCCATCCCTTTAGAATTAAAAACAGAAAATTAGTTCTAGGACATGTGAGCAATTCGTTGCCAACTTAGCTGACAGTTTACTAGGCAACTTCAAGGTATTGTAACACACGGCTGTCCAGTTTCAATTATTTAGTGTAGGACACAACTTTGCACAATTGGTTGGTTGAACAATTCCCAGTGCCATCAAGTCTCTTTTAGTAACTGTTTTTTTAAAAAAAAAAAAAAAAAGGCTGAAGAGACTAAGCTCTGTCCACGATATTTACAGATTCATTGATCTGCTTCTATCTATGAAGCCTAGCTCCTCGATCTGATTTCTTGCAAAAGCATTGCTGCAGTGCATTTGTGTAAACAAATTGTCTCATTGTCTCATGGTCGAAAGAACAGACATCATATCCATATAAGTATATAGTTCTGGCAAGACCGGCCATGACCCTCTTCTTCTGTGCAGATGCACACATATTACCCGAACTTTTACACGACTTGGTAAGAATGTCTTCCACGAGTAATGAGTGTGTTGAGTAGGGACACTACGAATGTAGTGTGTGGACATATAAGGTGAGAATGTGGGTCTCGTGGGAAGCGTGCACGAGATAAGTCCCTGCTGTCACACTATCCTCTGTGCCCGCGGTGGCTCAGATGGATAGAGCGTCTGCAATGTAAGCAGGAGATCCCGGGTTCGAGTCCCAGTCGGGGCACACATTTTCACCTGTCCCCGTTGATATATATCAACGCCTGTCAGCAGCTGAAGGTATTAATATATAATTCTAATTTCGTTCTATATGGCTACAGGTCATCAATGGTGTCTGTTCTTTCGGACATGTCTGAAAGAACAGACACCATATCCATATAAGTATATTCTTTGAATTTGGATGGTACTAGTGCCGCAGGCTACTGTCGGGAAGCATGTTCATTTTTCAATGTAGTGCTAAACCTTCATAACTTTTTCTCCTGCTTCTACAAAGTGCTGGGATAAACTTTTTTCTTTCATGAAACCAGGAAGCCAAATGGTACAAAGTTTATCAAAAACACATTGGTCAGCAAGAGAGGAAGTGTGTGCAAGTCCATATAAAAATTTGGAGGGCGTTATCAGTGCCCTCACACATATTGCCAATAATACATTTGAAAAACCACATGTGTGGAACAAGGCTTCAGCTTTACTGAATGAACTCAGCAGACTACAAACAGTATTCATGATGACAGTTTGGAAGGACATACTCCAGAGGTTTAATAGTGTAAATCTGAAATTACAAAGTGTAAATATTGATACTAAAATAGTGCATGAATTATATGAATCACTTGTAGGATTTATTGCATCTACTTGTGGCACGTTCAACTATTATGAAAATAAATCCATGGAGATTGTGACTGATATAGACCATGATGCACCTATATAAGATCTACATCTACTACATCTACATCTACTTTTAAACTCCGCAAGCCACCCAACGGTGTGTGGCGGAGGGCACTTTACGTGCCACTGTCATTACCTCCCTTTTCTGTTCCAGTCGCGTATGCTTCGCGGGAAGAACGACTGTCTGAAAGCCTCCTTGCACGCTCGAATCTCTCTAATTTTACATTCGTGATCTCCTCGGGAGGTATAAGTAGGGGGAAGCAATATATTCGATACCTCATCCAGAAACGCACCCTCTCGAAACCTGGCGAGCAAGCTACACCGCGATGCAGAGCGCCTCTCTTGCAGAGTCTGCCACTTGAGATTGCCAAACATCTCCGTAACGCTATCACGGTTACCAAATAACCCTGTGACGAAACACACCGCTCTTCTTTGGATCTTCTCTATCTCCTCCGTCAACCCGATCTGGTACGGATCCCACACTGATGAGCAATACTCAAGTATAGGTCGAACGAGTGTTTTGTAAGCCACCTCCTTTGTTGATGGACTACATTTTCACGAAAACGCAAACTTCATGATAACAAAGAAACGGATTCTGAAGAAGTTTTTCTGACTAGAATGGAAAAATTTAGAGTCAAAACAGTTCTCCCAGTACTTGACAACTTGTACACCAAATTAGTGAGGGGGAAGGAAAGCTATAGGACACTGTTGGACTCCTTCACAGTTTTCAGTGACCTTAAGAACAGTTCACCTGACGATATTACTGAATGTGCGGCAAATCTTCAAGCCTCATGTGACGCACATTTAGAGCCTTCCTTCCCTGGTGAATATGTATGTTTTGCAGAACTTTTGAAATCTTTTGAAATTAGTGGTATGCCAGTTGAAATGAGTAAATTTTTACGAAAAGAGAGGTTACAGTCCATGTTTCCAAAAGCTGATATTGCTCTTAGAATATTTCTATGTATGGCACTTACAAATTGTTCAGTTCAGTTCTTAAAAGACTGAAATTGTATCTACGTTGTCTGAGGAGAGATTGAACACCTTGTCCATTCTTCACTTCGAAGCCAACCTCCTAACTGATAACCATCTGAACTATGAAGATATGCTCAACGAGTTTTTTGCCGTCAAAGCCAGATATAAACTTTGCTGACTGGTGAGTTTGTTTATTTATTCATATTCGTTTTAAAAAATTAAGATTATAATGTAATTTTTATTACCACTTAGAGGACATTCATCGGATTTACAAACTATCTATTACCTGTTTATTTTCCAATTTCCAATGGCAGAACACAGAACTAAACCTCGTTTACATGCACACGTGACTGAAAGCTCCTGACAATACTAAACAATATCTGGATGACCCAGGCCACTCGGCTCTAGACAGTCAAGTCATACTGATACTGTAGTATATTAAAACTGATGTGTATTCTTGGCATCTGCTGATATGTATAGTTATTGCGGAAATATATGTTATCAGAGTGTATGCTCATATGAAAAAGTGTTAATAAATAACATAGTCCAGTTTTGTCGATAAATATGTAAAAGCTTTGCTAATACCATTAGAAAGAGCTACGGTGAGACCAGTAGCTGCAGTACAAAACTGTTCAGCTCTTACATGGATTAAAGGTATTGCGTACACATTACTCAGCATCTAGCTACACAGACCCTAATGCTTTACATATTAACTATTAGATTATAAAACAAATTTGATTTTTCCACACTAGTCTGTAAAATTATGTAATAGCAAATCCAGTTCTGTGTTTAGTTATTAGTCTGTGCACCGAAATCTCTATTTCATATTCATTTCTTACAATTTCCTATACATTCACATATGAATACCGATCGTGGTTTTTTTTTTTTTTTTTTTTTTTAAATCTGCTACACAGTCAAGTTATTAGATTGTAAGATGGTAGTTTAATTTTAATTTTGAATGCATCTCAGTAAAAGTACATATTAATTTCTAATGTATGACACTTTTGCTTCAATTTTTAGATTGTAACACAACTTCTTTATTTTCATTTTCAACACTTTTGTGTAAAACAACATATTAAAAGTGAATGTATAACAAAAATCCATTGTTTCCTACATGCTCTGTTGAATTTTTAGGTCATAAAAGAAAAGTTATTTTACTTGTGTTCATTTTTGTTGTCTTTTGACAGAAGAATGTGTTTACACAATGCAGTTTTAAGTTTGTTTTATCCACTGCTGTACACCAAGTACAGTTTAGGAACCATATTACATTTTGATTGAGCATGACTAGACTGCTGATGCATCCTTCAGAACAGCAAACAGCAGAGTACGGAAATAGCTCACAACGCTCCCACCCAAAATGGCAATTGTGAAGCAATTGGGTAATAGTTATTATTTAAAACATGTTTTTGGGGTGGGCGGGGGAAGGCGCATATAATATGGTGTGCCTAGAGGTGCAAAATTTTTTAATCTGCCACTGTATTAAGCACTCTAGTTGACTAACTGCATCAGCTTCTGCATTCTGCATATACTACATATTTGTGCACTGATCTTTTGGATTATATCTGAGGAGCATTCCACTGACTCACTGTGTTTTTGTACCAGACCACTCAATTTTTCCTTCAGAATGCTGGTGCAAGTCATCAGTTAGCTCCTGAAATGTTTCTGCCTTACTAAGTGCTTGGTGATATATCACACATGCTTTAGTCTTGCCCATTAACCATAAGTTAGTCCTGCCTAAACAGGCTTCATATGTACAATTAGTCGCTTTAGCAGTAGCTATTATGAGGCATATTCCAAAACTAGGGGCCGCTGACAGATACTTAACTGATGGTAGGCCTGAATGAAGTTTCACAATTGCTGTCTGCCGACATTTTAGGAAACTACTGCCGTGCTGGTTTGATTCAGCAGTCATTTGCCAGTCAGTGTGAACAGATCGCAATGTCACGACAATTGTAGATCCCACCAGTGATGAATTGCATGGCATGATTACATTTTCACTGGCAAATCCATCATGAGTTATGCATAGTGTACAGACCTAAAATAAAGAGTGATAAGCAACTTCAAGCATAGTGTCGGGAATTTCAAAATGGCCGCATAAATGTTTACAATGAACAGTGGGCTGGCAAGCCAAGTATTTGAACTGACATCATTGATCAAGTGACCCAAAAGCTTCTGAAGTGATCAGAAATTGATGATTATTGGTCTGGCCAATGAACTCCAAAATGCTGCTTGAACCTCAATTTACACAGTTGTCACTGAAAAGCTGGGATACTACAAACTGTGGGCGAGGTGGGTTCCAAAAATGCTCACTGATCAGCACAAAGAGCAAAGAATGTGTAATGCATGACAGTTTTTGGAGTGCTATGTACAAGATGGAAATGATTTATTTTCCCACATTCTTATGGGAGACGAGATATGGATACTGTACAAAATCGAACAATGGTCAATGCAGTGGTGCCACTGAAGTTCACCCAAACTGAAACAGTTTACGCAATCCCCATTCTTGAATCAAAAAATAATGGCTACTATTTTTTGGGAGAAAAATGGGTATCATTTTGATTGATTTCATGGACCATGGGTCAACAATTACAGCTGAAGTATATAGTAAAACACTAACCAAACTGAGACGCGCAATATAAAATCAATGCCACGGGAGACTGTCATCTGGCATAATCATCCTCCATAACAATCCACCCCCTCATACTAATGCCAAAATCAGGGAGAAGATTCAGTATTTTAATTGGAAACTTTTTGACCACCCTCCGTACAGTCCTGACCTTGATTTAGGTGACTATTTCCTCTTTTTGCTTTTGAAAAAGTGGCTGAGCAGACAATGATTTCACAATGATGATAGACTCAAGACTGGCATTACTAACCAGTTCAATTCCCAGGTGGCGGAATTGTATGCAGAAGGGTTCAAGAAGCTGGTGCAGCGTTACAGGGAGTGTATGGATGTGAACAGCAGTTATGTTGAAAAGTAAAGTAGATATTCAGTAAAATATTACTGTCAATAGAAACCATTTCTAATGAGCTTATTTTTTATGGCCAAATTGATCTTAGCTTTGAAATACTCCTGGTGCAATGTTAACAAACACAGTTACACCCTCCATTGTTTTCCTGGAAAAAGGCATTGTCAAGTTGGCTGCTAGTGGATCTGCCGAAGAGCGGTGAGGGGGTACACTCAACACTGATTTTACTTCTGCTGATACCTACTATTGTAAGGCTTGCAAAACTTCTACTTGCCTATGTAATTCCTCATTGTATTCTTTATACTGAGCACTCACTGCCAATAACATAGTTACTTGTTCTGATAAAGCAGCATTAGACTTGCCCCTGGTAGCTGCAAATGTGACTGGCATTTTGTGTATTCCACAACTGTAGTTACAACAGAAACAGTGGAAAAAACTACACTTATAATACACACAAAAAATTACCTCAATTACTTTTTATACCAGATCATGGCCCAATGTCACTTAAAAACAGTCCTTTGCCAAATGTCAAATCATCTACCAATGTCACACTGAATTAATGTGTGCCAACTCATGTCCTAATAAATGACAAAATTCACATCTCATTGATGTTACATACTCTTAGATAATAACAAGTCTGCAGGCTCCTGCAGATTAACAAATATTACACAGAGTACAATTGATGTCCCTATGACCTAACACGGCAATACAAACCAGTATGGCTGATGTGCACATTCTGAAGTACCTTGGGGCCATTGGCTAGGTCACGGCAGCTCACACAACATGAGTGACCTTGTGCAAGCTAGCTGGTCCAACTCATGGTAGGCATTGGTTGTCTGGCGATGATGCCCAACAGATCTATGACTATTTTGACTAGGGCTCACTCACGGACCTCACAGGGAGTGCTCCAGTAACTTCCAGCAGGTCTGCATGGGACAGCAATAGCAGTGCAGAGGACAGAGGAAGACCGGGGATGTCAGTGTCTGTTCATGATGCCGGTTGGGGACAGCAGCAGTTGGCACACCTCCCACATATAGCAGCACCGCAATAGTACATCAAGCATCATCATTTTGGTCCTCAGTGAGCCGGTGACAGAAGGCTCCAGGTCTTCACATCAGTGGATGAGAAGTTGGCAGCTTACAGTGGCTAATTCCAGCAGACTAGGCTGCTGCAGTACTGAAGCTGGTAGTCAACTGGTGAACGGTAGTCAGCACATTACATGTCCTACATCGATTCTGGTTCGTTGCAGCTGAAAGACAGCAAGGCTCAGAAACCTGACTATTTATAGTTGTCTATTGGAGCCAATGACATTATGTCTTGGTTAGGATGACTGAATATGGTCTGGTTTTCTGGGTTAGTCAGCAGCCTTCATCACACCTCAGTGTATCAAGACCATGGCTTTCAGCTCTCCAGCTTGGCCCTTTTCTGCAATATCAGTGGGCTGAAAGGTCTTCTTTTATAAGATTAGTGTGTTGTTGCGGCAACTTTCAGTGCTGTCAGAATGATATGTTCCTTCCACAGTGAGGTGATTTAGCTGAATTGGCCAATTTAGACATCTCACTCTAGCAATATGTGGCAGTAGCCTCAGTTGTATGCCACAATATTGCAGTATTGGCTCCCCTCCCTATATGTCATTCCGGTTGTGACACAGCACACAAGCCTGTCTTGGTGTGGCTCAGTGCTGGTTGAGGAAAGCTCTAAAAAATTTTACATTTGCCCAATTTATGTATCTGCATTGCAATACACGTGCATAGTGGATGGTACTATTTGTTGTGCAGTTATCTGTAGAATTAATGTAATTACTCAACAATGAACTCTGTTGAGGATTATGTTCATTAAGTCAGGTTATTCAAACTGCTGCCAAATACAAGAGTCACACTTTTCAAATTGATCTTTAGGTGTATGATTTAACTGCAGTGGTGTATGATTTAAGTGCAATGTGGGCAGCCTTTCAGCCTTTAACTTGACACAGAATATGTAAAATATTATTTACAAAATGAAGAGCAAAAAGAATCATTACACAAGCAAAAATTGTACTAAAACTGGTGAGATAAAGAGTGAAACAAGTTTTGTTCAGTACAGTTATTTATGGTAATTACTTATTTCATGAAATATTGAAGCTAAGACTTGTAAGGTTGCTTTTGACTTGAATAAAGAATAAATACATACTGCAGGTACAAGGGACAAATTTAATTGTATTTTCTACCAGTACTACATTGTAAAGGTGTCATGGAAGTTTTATTTGTAAGTTCTCAGAAATTAACACACAACAGTGCATCACTACAGACGTGCTGTGTAGATCTTTACTTACTCATTTGCCACCCTGTATAAGCTCTAGCATGCCCTGTTACAGTGAGACATATTATTCCCAGAAAGTCTGACGATAGTGATGATATATGATGTCAGTCGAGGGACATGAAAGGGAAGCAGTGGTTGGGAAGGGAGTGAGACAGGGTTGTAGCCTCTCCCCGATGTTATTCAATCTGTATATTGAGCAAGCAGTAAAGGAAACAAAAGAAAAATTCGGCGTAGGTATTAAAATCCATGGAGAAGAAATAAAAACTTTGAGGTTCGCCGATGACATTGTAATTCTGTCAGAGACAGCAAAGGACTTGGAAGAGCAGTTGAACGGAATGGACATTGTCTTGAAAGGAGGATATAAGATGAACATCAACAAAAACAAAACTAGAGTAATGGAATGTAGTCGAATTAAGTCAGGTGATGCTGAGGGAATTAGATTAGGAAATGAGACACTTAAAGCAGTAAAGGAGTTTTGATATTTGGGGAGCAAAATAACTGATGATGGTCGAAGTAGAGAGGATATAAAATGTAGACTGGCGATGGCAAGGAAATCGTTTCTGAAGAAGAGAAATTTGTTAACATCGAGTATAGATTTAAGTGTCAGGAAGTCGTTTCTGAAAGTATTTGTATGGAGTGTAGCCACGTATGGAAGTGAAACATGGATGATAAATAGGTTGGACAAGAAGAGAATAGAAGCTTTCGAAATGTGGTGCTACAGAAGAATGCTGAAGATTAGATGGGTAGATCACATAACGAATGAGGAGGTACTGAATAGGATTGGGGAGAAGAGGAGTTTGTGGCACAACTTGACTAGAAGAAGGGATCGGTTGGTAGGACATGTTCTGAGGCATCAAGGGATCACAAATTTAGTATTGGAGGGCAGCATGGAGGGTAAAAATCGTAGAGGGAGACCAAGAGATGAATACACTAAGCAGATTCAGAAGGATGTAGGTTGCAGTAGGTACTGGGAGATGAAGAAGCTTGCACAGGATAGAGTAGCGTGGAGAGCTGCATCAAACCAGTCTCAGGACTGAAGACCACAACAACAACAACAACAACAACAACAACATGTTGTCAGTAAATATTAGAAAGAAATTAGTCATCAACTTTACATTTCCTCACATTATCTAAAGCAGTCTGAGAGTAATGCTCAGGTAGTTTACCAATTCCAAGCCTTGGAAACTACTGGTTCAGAGCTGAAGACTTCATCGAGACAAATTTGAAGTGCATTCTTGTCCAGAAAGGAATTTTATTGACTGTTGTTTGATAAAGAGTGAGAAGTGTAAACATTTGAGGGTGCAAGGTCAGAGGAATAAGTGCATGAGTGATGACTGAAGAGTGTGTTATCATGCAGTAGCAACACTTAATGCAGTTCTGTCAGTCATTTTTCTCACACTACAACTGAAACACATGTCAGTCGTTGGCAAAAAGGGCCAGTTGTAGTGTACACTCCTGTGGAGGAGTTCATAATGCACAACACCATTTTTGTGCCAGCAGATGCAAAATATTAAATCCACCTTGCCCTTTGCTTGAGTATATTGCCTTTGCTAGGACTTGGCCATTAATTTCTTCTTAAAAAGTTAACTTAAAAGGGTCATAATTTGCCACCAGTAACAACACTGCATAGGAGTGCTCACTGAGTGAACTGATGATGTTAAAGCAAAAATGCAATAATAGTCACTTTTTGGTTTTTTGTTGCTTTGAATTAAGAGTATGCACCTTCCACACCTGACTTCTGACCCTCGATTGTTGAATGCAAATGTCGCATGACAGTTAAATGAAGCAGTTCATCACATAAATCAATTATGAAGACATTCTGAATGAGGAAAATCATTCATGCCCGAACAATCATTCTTGAAACAAGGAAGTGCCTCTCTGATGTGATTTGCCCAAAGCACCCACCTCACACACGAGGTCAGTTCAAAAAACTCCGGAACTTTGTTCACAAAACTTCTCTACACTTACCTTTTACTTATCGTGCATGGTCTCCTTTGAAATACTCTTCTCTACAATTGATACACTGCTCGCAACACCATTTTCACTTCCGGAGGCAGTCTTGGTACACCTCCTGCTGGATTGCACGAAGTGCCATCTGCGAGTTTTCTTTTATCTTGTCTGTCATTGCAAATCTTTGTCCTTTCAATGGGGTTTTCAACCTTGGAAATAAAAAAAATAAAAAGAAAAGTCTGTAGGGGCCACATGAAACTCTTAATGAACAACTCGTTCTCATTTGTACAATCCAAAAGCTCTTAACAGATAACGAGGGGAAGCTCTTTCTGGTCTTGACTCATGAGCTGTGGGCTGAACTTAGCAGGAACATGATGCATTCCAAGATACTGTGTCAAGATTTCATGACATGACAACTGAAATGTTACATTCTTCTGCAGTCTCTCAGACAGTCCATCTTTGATTGGCATACACAATTTCATTGACTTTCATCACATGAACGTCGTTAGTAGATGTCGACGGGTGTCCTGAACGAGGGTTATCTTTAACTTCTGTCCGGTCATTTTTAAGCCATGTGAACCATTCATAACATGGTGTATGGCTTAATCACACATCACTGTAAGCTTCCTGCATCATTTGGTGTGTCTCTGTAAAGTTTTTCTTGAGTTTCAAGTGAAATTTAATGGAGGTCCATTGCTCGTCTAACTCTGCCATCTCAAAATTCGCAAACTGTACAACACAACATTCTGTGCAATACTGCACTGAACAATAAGTAACAGACATACATCAATGAAACTTCTGGCAATTACACATTACACACAGGCATGTGCAGGGCTGTCAACCACATTGCACTCCAACACACCATTGGCGCGAAATTACGAATGTTTTGGAATATTTTGAAGAGACCTTGTTCAAATTTTTCAAGATGCATCTGCTGTCTTCCCCTTTCTTTAAACCCAAAGCAGACGATATGTCACAAATGTTAGACCCTTTATTTTCGATTCTATTTTATAATACCTAAACAATGTTCATAAGTTTCAAGTACAGACAACATAATATGTAACTGCACGACGGCTTCAGATATCTAGATGACAATTGATAAATACACTCATATCAACCTATGCATGTCGTGTTACTGCTATGTATTCACTTGGTTTATCAAAGTTAGTTCACTTGGAAAACCAGACCATAATAATAAACAACTTCCTGCTCACCAGTGTCATTTATTTATTTCGTGTCAGTCTCACAGGATATGGAATGTGTCAGAGATCTATCGTAGCACATAAACATAAAACAAAATGATTTCATATTACAGTAAACAATAACTTAGGTTCTACTACAAAAATCATAAATATTGCAAAATATGTGTTTACAATAAAGAATAGTCAGGATTACAAATGTAGATTTGGGAACATATTTGCACTGAACAATAAAAGAAATGCTAAATACTGTAGTTCAGGAACCCTTCCATTGTATAAAATGATCCTTGTAATAGGAACGCCTTAAAGTTTTTTTTAAACAAGAGCTCATCTTCTACCAAACACTTAATTCTTGAAGGGGAGGCATTAAAAATCTTACAGCTAGTGAACCAGAAATGTGCCCAAGGTGCACCATGCTGCCTTCATCAAATGGCACCTGATGTCATGTGACCAGTGGCTGCCATAAGATGAGGAAACTCTCAAGCATAAAATGTTTTGATCTTGAAACAACAACATGCTCTTTCACGGAAATGCTTCTGGAAATTTTTGGAATTACTTGAGGATTAAAGAATGAAGCAAATTACCTTTGTGGTTCTATCAGACTGATAGCTCAGCAAACAGCTAAAATGTGATTTAAAAATAAAGTAAGGAATGGACATGAACTTGCAACTTTGTGTCTACATTGCACAATGTTTACTGCTAGACAGCGAGCTGATATATCACTGTAATGGCTTAAGTGGAAGACAACACTTCTTCCAGAAACTCCTGCATATGTGACTTTGTGGCTATCCTGCACAATGTTTATCACTCGACCGCGAGCAGATCTAGCACTGTAATGGCTCAGGTGGAAGACAACACTTTTGCCAGAAACTCCCTTCATTCTACAGTGTTGCCAGATTGTGCAGATGACCAGACAGAATTCTGAAGTGTGGCCAGTTTTATTAAAGCCTTAAGTGAATGACTCTGACTGCTTCTATGCGCAGAATGGCTAGGGGCCAGGTTTTATCTAAGACAGTACTAAGCAGTCTGAGCTGGTAAATCAATTACAAATAATAGCACATAAAACAAAATTATTTATTGATAGTATCAAGTATAGTGTAAAATCAACTTTATAATAGCCTCACACAAGAAACAAAATTAAGCTAACCAGGGCAAAGTTTTAAAAGCAAACTAAAATTACTACTGTTGGACTGCTGTTTTTATTCTGTTAAACTACAGATGTTTGATCTCTGTAACAATTTTATTTTCTATAGGCAAGGTGCAAATTGAGACGCGTATAGCGCGTGTGGCGTGACGCAGCGCAGCGCGCGTTTTTGTAACATCACAGGTTCAAATGGGACCGCGCAAATTGCGACGCGATGCGACTGGGACGCGACACGCGCCTGCGCCAGGTCGCGCGGCGTTGTGGTTGAGGCACAGTTTCTCGCGCCGCGCGTCACGCGTGCCTCGCTAGCACCGTGGGAAATTTGAGGCGGGGAGCGGAAAAGTAGCCCGGCCATACGCTCACATCGGAACGGCGCATATCAGCAGTGGTAGTATTGCCAATACGATAAATTTTGCCTTACTGTGTACTGAATTTTATTGCCTTTGGGTAGTGTTTCGTTTTCCGCCATTTAAACGCTCCAGCTTTCTTCGTTAGCACGTTATACTTTTCTGTTATTTATATCTGCATCTGCTCGAGACATCGGAACGAAAGTTTGGCGAATGATAGCACACAAGAAGGAGAATGTTTTGCCAACTCTTAAACACATGGAACTTTCTTATCTATGGCGATATATCAGTACTTATACTTCTCTTTGTATTTATTTCACTCCAGTGACTAATTTTTTAAGAGTTATCGACAGCTAGCGAAACAAGAGCTTCCTAGTAAGAAAATAAACATGAAATTTCTTCTTTTATGTTACTGCAAAACGACACTATGAGGTTTCTCGTAAGCTATTGAACTCTGTGATTGCCATTTACTTGTTTAATGAGGCACCCGTTTCGGAATTCTGTCTCAATAGCTTCTGTGAGATGAGTTTGGCAAATTACACTGTGACAAAGGAAGTACAATTAAACCAGTCACCAAGAGAAATGTGGCCGTTACTCACAAACGGTGATGCTTCTTCAAATGAGAAAAGGTTAACAACTCACACAAAAACAGATTGCCAATTCTGTTGGAATCCCCGTAACCCGACGTATTTTTAACACTGACCAACTGGAATGGAAACTTACCAAATGATTTTATTCCTTCTCTTGATCTGAGCAGTATTAAAATAATGACGAGCGTTCCTTGAGGCGGAATGATAGGCACATGCCAGATACTGGTTACTCACCTATGGCTTGCCAAACTGACAATGTCTGACCGCGAATAAAATACTTGTTATTGAGAAAAATAAACAATTGATCTGTCGCACAACACAATGGTCAGTGTTTTGTCAGCAGCGGAGGATAATGCGCGCGACAGGAAAGCACAAACTAGCCATGTGTGCCTTGTGAGTTGGAGTTCGAAAAACATTGTCATGAAATTAGGTCTGCCTTTGTCAGCAGTACATTTCAACAAATATCTAATCTAAATATATCGAACCATAACAGTCCTACTTTCGTAATAGTACTGACCATTTTCTTCATTTGTGTAGCCTGTTGTATAATTAGTTTATTAATGCTGATAATGTGCATGTAACAATTGAAATGTTTTTTCTCATCACGGGGAACCAATTAAAACATTGTTATTTGTGACTGCTTTTCCACTGTTTCTAGCTTGCAGTGGAAATGTGATGATCACATGCATGTAGTACAGTGTGTCATATTACATTATTACATCGATATCAGAGTAATCACAGTGAGACTTCTATACTTCAGATACTGGACGTTTTTTACCAGGAGCACAAAGGGATCACACCTGTGGAGATTATCCCTATCTAAATTTTTGTAACAGATCTTACAGATACGCCAGCATACTAGGCAGTGAGAAGATAGTCTTGTCTTACTTTCCTGCCTTGATTCTTAATCACATGATTTTATAATATTCCTTGCTTCCTTACTCACTACCCTCTGTCCCTTCTTGCGATCTGAAAACATCGCGGAGGCATATGATACAATTCCAGCGGCGAATGGCTCATCAGTCACTGAAGTATGCATTTTTCTCGACAGAAGGAAAACAAAACTATACAGATATAAATAACAGAAAAGTATAACGTACTAACGAAGAAAGCCGGAGCGTTTAAATGGCGAAAAACGAAACACTACCTAAAGGCAATAAAATTTAGTACACAGTGAGGCAAAATTTATCGTATGGGCAATACTACCGCGGCTCATATGCGCCGTTCCGATGTGAGCATATGGCCGGGCTACTTTTCCGCTCCTCGCCTCAAATTTCCCACGGTGCTAGCGAGGCACGCGCGTCGCGAGAAACTGTGCCTCAACCACAAAGCTACGCAACCTGGCGCAGGCGCGTGTCGCGTCCCAGTCGCATCGCGTCGCAATTTGCGCGGTCCCATTTGAACCTGCGACGATACAAAAACGCGCGCTGCACTGCGTCGCGCCACACGCGCTATACGTGTCTCAGTTTGCGCCTAGCCTTAGATATCTGGTTTTCCTTAGCTACGTTGCCCACATATCTAATGTTAATTATGGCATTTGTATTATGTAACTCAATTCTGGTAAAATCAAATGACAGTTATTTTGTATCAGCACAAACAATATGCTATTCAAGAACGTCTGTCAAATAAAACTTTTCTATCTCCATAATCTGCTGAACTAAGATATAAAATGCCTTTGGTTTAGTTCAAAAGCCCACTCATGATGGAAAATACATTGGCTCTGAAATCAGTAAATAGACCTAACCTCTCTAGAGGATGTTCATAATGAATCTGGTAGCATTGTGGGAACAATGATTACCAAAGTACAAAGGGCAACTAAAATAAGTATAAATATTTATATGTTTAGTGAACTAGATAAAGAGGCATTAGTGTCATATCTAAGTGAGGAACCTACAACATGTATCTCTGGACAGGAGTATGTAGGACAACTACAACTTTGGCTCATGTTTAAGAGAATAGTTGACCATGCACTTGGTAGCTATGTACATAATAGAACTGTTCATGATAGGAGTGACCCTATATTGTATACAGTTACCATAAAGAAACTTTTAAGGAAACAGTCACTACGGCATAATAGGTGTAAAACAATGAAAGGGCCTGTAGACAGAGAGATGTTGCATGAAGCATGTTTGGCTTTCAAGATGGCAATGCATGAAGCTTTCAATGACTGCCATAGCAGAATATTATCAAAAGATCTCCTACAAAACCCAAAGAAATTCCTGTCATACGTAAAGCATGTTAATGGCACCAATGTTAGCGTCCAGCCATGGATGAGACCAGAACTGACACCAATGGTAGCAGAGCAAAAGCAGGAATGTTGACCTCCATTTTCAAATACTCATTTATAAAGTAAAATCTAGGATTATTGTCTCAGTTTAATGCTTGCACCATTGTGATGATGAATGGTGTAGACAATAGTGTAAATGATGTTGAGAAACAGCTGAAATCATTAAAATTAAACAAAGCGCAAGGGACAGATGGAATTTCTACAGATGCCACACTGATTTTTTGGCTGAGTTAGCCCCTCTTTTAATCATCTATAATCTACCACTCCATCAATCAAAAACTCATGCACAGTGATAGGAAGACACACCAGAAGAGTAGTAGAAGTAAACCACAAATCAGTTGTTCAATATACCTGACATCCATTTACTGTAGCATCTTAGGCCATATTAGGAGCTCAAATGGAATAATGAGTGTTGAACGGAATAACCTTCTCTACACCAACCAGCACTGACTCCAAAAATATTGCACGTGTGAAACCTAAATTGCAGTTTTTTTACATGATGTACTGAAAGCCTGAGGTGTAATGTAGCACTTCAAGAAAGTCTTCATTATTGACAAATTATGTTCTTCAGCTGAAGATAGAAATTTATTTAGGTAGTTAATAAATACAAATAAGAATATTATGTGAGAATTTACTTGTATGTGAATGTATTTGGGTTGCTGGACGCTGAGTTCCTGTAAGACAGGGTGACTCTGCAGCTGGTTCCTACTTTACAACACTTGCTGGGTCAGCAGTTGTTCCACAGAAGTGGTACCCTTCACGGAGACATGCACTGCTCCAGAGCATTTTGAGGGTCATGGCAATAAATGGTAACTTCATGAGGACAGTTGAAGAAATCATTCAGTCTTTAAGCTCTGATATGTAAATACTGATGTATTAATGCAATGAATGTCAAGCTTTTAATTACAGTAAAGAACTGCTTGTGGTTGTAAATTTGAGACAATTTATGTCATTTTATGAAGAAATAATCTCTCTTGCTTCACAGAGTCGAGATATAGTTTAGACTTGAGAGTTTTCAGCATCAAGATTTCTGCCTTTGGAGACGAAGTTAACCAACAAAAGCAACCACAGCACATAAGAACAGCAAGCTGAAAGGTGATTTCAATTGATTGTGCTACTGTTCCTGTACCCTTCCAGCTTAAATTCCTAACCTAATAGCAAATTATCTGAGGCAGACATGAGAAAAAACTTCAACTGTGGTGACTGTGCTGAAGAATGAGAAAACTGCAAGCTAGAGAGTAATAAGAAAGGAAATAAAGAGTTCTGAAAATCATAATTACGTCACCGTATATAGAAACCAAAAAGTGACTGTAAGCCGTAAAATCACTCCCATAGTGGCAATTAAAAATGGAACATGACAAAATGTTGTCATAGACATCCAAAAACGTTTAAAGAAGGAAGAACTATGCAATAATTGGGAAGATATTAAGTATTTTGACAGAATGGCTGAGCATAAATGGGTTTTACTTGAGAACAGGATCAACAACTTCTACTTAGAGGCAGTGCACAAACCAAAAAGGTATTAGTAGAGAAAAATCAAACAATGTACAATCCAGGATGGAATAATGGCAGCATTATGAAAAGGGTAGATCGCTACTCACCTTACAGTGGAGATTTTGAGTTGCAGATATGCACAAAACACACACACACACACACACACACACACACTTATGCAAATGCAACTGACATACACACACACTCACAGAGATGCAACACACACACACACACACACACACACACACACACACACAACCACAGCCTCTGGCTGCCAAGGCTTATTCCATAAGTCTACCCTGACCCAGGATTCTGCACGAATTTTTTGAACTCTTCCCATTTCCTAAACCTCACCAGCCTTTTCTCCTTCACCCCTCTTGCTTCCACTTCAACCCTTCTGCCAGAAGAAGGAGCCACTGGCACCAAAAGCTTGCAAATTTAAATACATATCTGCTCCTGCTGCCACTTGGTGAGTATATCTTTTTTATCAATTGAATTACATTACAAATCCTTAATTTGTTTCACATCACTACTTACTTTTCGTATGGTAAGTCTCCCTTGACCCGGGGTTCTGGGTATCTTTTCCGAATTCTCCTCATTTCCTAAAGCTTACCAGTCCTTTTCCTTGACCCCTCTTCCTTCCCTTTCTACCCTTCTACCATAAAAAGGAACCACTTGCTACTAAAGCTTGCAAATTTAAATATGTTAACTTTAGATGTGTGTTCTCTTGCCACCACTTAGTGAGTAGATTTTTTATCAATCCAATTACATGATGTGTTCAAAAACTGATTATTTTTGTTGATAAATTAAGGATTCTGCTGAACATGAATTAAGTGAAACGCGCGAACAAGTCTCAGATACACGATCAAGAGTAAATATTTTAGAGAATGTCAAAGAAGCAGAGGAAATTGGTTTTACAGAATCGATTTTGGCAACTTTGTATGAACAAGTTAGTGAGTTAATAGAACAGAAGGTTTATAAGTTGGTTGATTTATCCGCCACTACATCTCAATTCACACAAGGTTCAGGAAAGAATTAAAGCTGAGTTCCATAAGCTGGGAAGAATTAGCAAAAACAGATGAGGAACTAGCTGAAAAGAACTTATGTGAAGGTAACGGCCTGTCAGTGGAAGTTATTGAAAAATTGGATCTTGCAAATAGTATTAATTTAAGAAAACATTTTCCAAAGTGTAATCATGAAGGGGTATGTAATCCCAAAGAAAGAGAACATGTAACTATAGCTTTTGCAAGCACAAACCTTAGAAAACATAAATACAGTCATTGAAAAGGAATAATTAGCATTGGTATGGGAGTTTGTACAAGTGTCACATGCTTACTTAGGGGTAAGAGATCATGGTTTACACTGATCACTTACCTGTCAAACAGATTTCAAAAAGTTGAAATTAATTTTGAAAAAAAGAATACAACCACCCATCAATCTACTGTCCACTCCTCTGACACAATGCCTATTAGATATGGTGTGCCACAAGGCTCAATCCTGGGACCCATACTGTTTCTGCTATACATTGATGATATAAGCACAAAGCTTGCTACAGGACATACCACACTATTTGCCGATGACACAAGTATTCTAATAACGGGTACTGATACAGAGGACCACAACCAAAAAATTAAACCGCTTATGTCGTCACTCAGCAAATGGTTCAACGAGAACAAACTGATTATAAACATACAGAAAACAACCTACATCAACTTCAGACTCTCATCCCAAAAACAAGAAATGCCTGATGTGATTCTAAATAACCAAGAGCTTATGTGTGTGGACTCCGTCAAGTTTCTTGGCATATGGCTTGCAGAAAATCTTAAGTGGGAGACACACACAAATTCTATCTCAAAAAAGCTCTCAACTGTGTGTTACATTTTAAGGGTACTCAAAAAATCAGTCACAAAATCTGTTCTTATACATGTATATTATGCTTACTTCCATTCTACATTACAGTATGGAATCATATTTTGGGGGAACTCACCTGGAGGTAGATATATTTTCAAAATGCAAAAAATGGCAATACGCATAATATGTAATCTAAGACATAATGAATCATGCAGACAACATTTCAAAACAAATGGCATTATGACACTGCCCTCTGCTTACATTTATAATATCGTCTCATTTGTCAAGTCATACCTGTTAAACAATGACTGCACACTAAAATTCAATGGAGATATTCATAACTATGCAACAAGGCAGCAATCTGACCTACATATGATTCAGTCCAGAGCTACCTGCTACCAAAAAAGTGTTTTAAATGTTGGGATAAAAATGTATAATAATTTACCCAATGAAATCAAAGCAACAAAGAACCCAAGAGCCTTCACACATAAGTTAAAAAAATATCTCTTGGACCATTGCTTTTATGCAGTTGATCATTTTTTTGAAAGGGGTTAAAAATGTAAAAAATATGATAAATGTTCAATTAGGTCTGAAAATTATATACTGTGCATGTCTATGAAATACACTGGACTACTTTACTATTACATTTGTATTGGCTGTTTGTATTTTACCATACAACATTTGCATTTACTGTTTTGTTAAAGATAGCTAACTTCCTCATTGCAAAATGATGTAAAATCAATTTATTAAATATTACCTGCAAATATGTTCCCTTGACCTATCCAATATTGTATGTAAAATCTTACATCTCTTTGATTTGTATTAACTGTTTTGTTGAAGATAGATAATTTGCTTGCTACAAAATAATGTAAACATCAATTTGTACAAATTACTGTAAATAGCTCTCTTGACCTATCCAATATCATATGTACAGCTGTACAATACTATGATTGCCTGGATCAATACAATACAATACAATCATTAACTGCTGCCTTTCATACTGGAGAGCAGACTGCTGTGTAGCAGACCGAAGGGCTGGATATTCTTTCTGCAGGAAATCCAAATTAATTATGTAAAGGAGTCACAGAATGTGATATATGATGCAGTATCCAGGTTATCTCTGGGTATGGACAACTTGAGCTCGACAGGCGGTCCAAGAGTTATATTCACCATCAACTTTGTGTCAATTAGTACTCTAACAATGAACTACATTAATTAGCATGGAAGTGATACACAGAGATAAAGATTTTGGTGATATATTTGTGGCAGGCAAACAAGGGATACCATCACAAAAAGAAAAGGATAAATGTGCAGTGCATCAAGGATCTTTGTTTAGTATAGTTAACAAAGATTCAGCATTTTGGTAACTATGTATTCCTCAGAATGCACTAGAGGACTTCACTTGATTTTTAAATACATGGTATGGGCATGTTGGAATTTGTAAATGTATTAAACACATGACTAAATTTTATTATTTTAAAAACTTAGGTCAAACGGTTCAGAAAATTTTGTGCACCTGTGGTTTGTGTCGAAAGGTGAAAGAAAATAATAGTCGAGTGCCATATAAGCAATATCCTGAAATACCTAACATATTGCATGAGGTCACAGCTGGTGACTTCTACTGTCCTTTACCAAAGGGTGCACGTGGGGTAGTTTACATTTTAAGTCTTATTGTAGTGCTAGCTGAAAAACAGTTTTTATCGTGTGAAATTATGAACATATCACTATTTTGACACCTGAGTGGGTAATGAAAGAAGCTGGGAAGCTACATCATGCGTATTGTTCAGATATGCCATACATAATTCTTAGGCTCAGTTACCATCAGAAGTCCAAGTTGTGTTCAATGTATTACCCCATTTATCAACAAGGTTAACACCTCTGGAAGGTTCAATATGAATTTCACTGATAAACAGTTACTGAAATATTTCACTTGGCAATACAGCCCAACAAGAGACAAAATGAATATTAACTATAATGTGGAAAGACATCTAAGAAAACATGGAGAACTCATGTTGCATAAAAATAGCGAAACTGCAATAGGACTGGAACTTAAGTTACATGACCTAGTGTTGATAAAAGTTTACCATCCAAGCTCAAATCTCAAAAGGGAAACAAGCAAATTTTTCCATCACTATGAAAGATCATATGAATTAGTTGACCTGTCACATTCTAAAGCAGTATTCCTTAAGGATCCATAGGTTAGGTTAGGTTAGGTTAGGTTAGAAAAAAAGACTTAACAATGTAGATTCATTAAAGAAATAAATCATTTAAAAGTGATAAGTTAGGTGTTAGATTCCTTGTACATTTCTGTTTCTGTGTAATAATTTCCTTTCCCCCTTTCTACTCATTTAACCGTATTTTACATCTATTTCGATAACTCGAGCACAGTCTCAGGCTAAGAACACATATTAGCAGAAAAAATTGTACAAATAAAGAAGAATATGCTTATAAACCAACGTAAGGGATCTGTAATTTGTAAGTGACAAATTACACTACACACTAGATACTCTATTATGAAATACAAAGAGATAAGCTTTAAGTTCATAAGTAGTGAAAATAAAGTATATAATAACCAGAATAACACTACACACTAGATACTCTATTATGAAATACAAAGAGATAAGCTTTAAGTTCGTAAGTAGTGAAAATAAAGTATATAATAACCAGATTAAGCATTACAGACAACCCGGCTACCAATAGGAAGGAAATCAGGGAGTAACACCAATGATCAACACATTAGCGGTAGGAGCAATGGCTCTCTCACAGTCAGATTGCAAAACAGTAGTATATAATTACAGAGCCAACTGCAAGCACACCACCAGAATAATATACAGAGATACAATCAGAATCCAGCATTTTACATTGGATTCTCAACTACAGCAAATCAATGAATTCAAAAGCCTAGCTAAATTAATGACATATAAATAGAATTAAGGAAAACAACTGAAATATCTTGCTGGCTAGTAGCAAAGACAGGTTTGACAGAGTGGAGGAAAAGGAGATATCCTACAGGTGTGGAAAGAACTGACATGCTAACAGCCAGAGCACTGGATTGAACTGCAAGTGAGGGTGAGGGGCATACACTAAATAAACATCAATATTAATTGCACAAGAGATAACACAGATGAGTGTTTTTTGGAGTTGTGAAGGGGGGGGGGTTGTGTGTATGTTCACTAAACAGTGAGGTTATCACTACAAAAATGTTATGCAGCTAAGGTTAGATAATATATGCCATGATTTGGTGGCTTCAGTTTTGCTTTTGAAGTTTAAAAAAGATAAGTTGGGGTTGAAAAAAACAGACATGGTGAAAATACCATTAACACTAATGTCGTTAAGTTACTTAAGTTTGCTAATGACGACTACATCCTTTTTCTTGTGAGGCAGGGAGAAGACGAAGTGTAACATGTATCTTCATGAAAGTGACAGGTTACTCCATGTCTCTGTTACCGATGAATGATGTTCGTTAGCTGCAGATAAAAATACACTATGTGATCAAAAGCATCCGGACACCCCCCAAAACATATGTTTTTCATATTAGGTGCATTGTTCTGCCAGGTACTCCATATCAGCGACCTTAGTAGTCATTTGACATTGTGAGAGAGCAGAATGTGGCACTCCGCGGAAGTCACAGACTTTGAACATGGTCAGGTGATTGGGTGTCACAAGCCTATGCAAGAATTCCACACTCGTAAACATCCCTCGGTCCACTGTTTCCAAAGTGATAGTGAAGTGGAAATGTGAAGGGACACGTATAGCACAAAAGCATACAGGCCAGTCTCATCTGTGACTGACAGAGACTGCCAACAGTTGAAGAGGGTCATAATGTGTAAATAGGCAAACATCTATCCAGACCATCACACAGGAATCCCAAACTATGTCAGGATCCACTGCAAGTACCATGACAATTAGGTGGGAGGTGAGAAAACGGATTTCATAGTCGAGCAGCTGCTCATAAGCCACACAACACGCCGATAAATGTCAAATGACGCCTAACTTGGTGTTAGGAGTGTAAATATTGGACCATTGAACAATGGAAAAACATTGTCTGGAGCGATGAATCGTGGTACACAATGTGGAGATCCGACGGCAGGGTGCAGGTATGGCGAATGCCTGGTAAACGTCATCTTCCAGTGTGTGTGTGTAGTGCCAACAGTAAAATTCGGAGGCGGTGGTGTTATGGTGTGGTCATGTTTTTCATGGAAGGGGCTTGGATCCCTTGTTGTTTTGCATGGCACTATCACAACACAGGCCTACATTGATGTTTTAAGCACCTTCTTGCTTCCCACTGTTGAAGAGCAATTCAGGGATGGCAATTGCATCTTTGAACACAATCGAGCACCTATTCATAATGCACGGCCGGTGGCGGAGTGGTTACATGAAAATAACATCCCTGTAATGGACTGGCCTATACAGAGTCCTTACCTGAATCCTATAGAACACCTTTGGGGTGTTTTGGCATGCCGACTTGGTGCCAGGCCTCACCGACCAACATTGATACCTCTCCTCAGAGCAGCACTCCGTAAAGAATGGGCTGCCACTCCCTAAGAAACCTTCCAGCACCTGATAGAATGTATGTCTGTGAGAGTGGAAGCTGTCATCAAGGCTAAGGGTGGGCCAACACCATATTGAATTCCAGCATTACCGATGGAGGGCACCATGAACTTTTAAGTCATTTTCAGCCCAGTGCTGGATACTTTTGATCACATAGTGTATCATTAGGTAGTTAATAATTGTGAACACGCATATTGTGTGAGAATTTGTGGTCTGTAATCAGGAGGATGAACGCTGCATTTCTCTAAGACTCTGGCAATTGGTTGCTGCTTAATGATACTTGTTGGGCTGGCAGCTGTTCCACAGAGGAGTGCTCCTTCTTGGACACACGCAGTACTCCAGAGAATTCTGAGCATCATTACAATTAATAGTGACACAAAAAGGACAGTGAAGAAATCATTCTGTCTTTATGCTATGGTATGTAAACACTGATGTATTGAATGTCATGGTTTTAACAACAGAAAAGCATTATCAGAAGTTTTCCTGGTTGTAATATTTGAGTCAATACAGAAAATTCACCTCTCTCATTTTGCAGAGGCAACAGATAGTCAGGACTGGTGAGTTTTCAGCATCAAATCTTCTGTAGAGACAAAGTCAACTGACAAAAGTCATGGCACATAAGAATGGCAAGTTGGAAGGGAATCACAGTTGATGCTACTGCTCCTGTATCCCCTCAGCTTCAGTTCCCAACTGAACTGCAAATTAGCTGACGCAGAACTAAGGAAATACTTCAAAGCCATGGATCAACGTAGTTGGGTACAACAGTATTTCTTGACATCAGAAAAGGACTTGAAACATACTCCTGTATTTTATTATTAACAGTACAGTCATATGGGGAATATAGTGAAATTTGTGACTACAGTAAAGATTTCTTGGTGTGGAAAGCACAGCACATTATCTTGGACGGAGAATCATCAACAGATGTAGAAGTAACCTTACGAGTGTCCCAGGGAAGTATGCTGGAAACCTTGCTGTTCATGTTGTATATTAGTGTACAGATAGTCCAGGTAGACAATATTAATAGTAACCCCAGACTTTTCATAGATGATGTGGTTATCTATAATGAAGTAAAGTCTGAAAATCTTGATACAATTTCAAAGTTGTACGAAGCTTATGTCAATGAATCATCGGCACAGTTTTAGAAAGCACCACTCATGTGAAACTCAACTTTCCCATTTCTGACATGATATGCTGGGAACATAGATAAAGGGCAACAGGCAGATTCCATATCCCTAGATTTCTGGAAAGTATTTGACACGGTACCCCTCCGTAGACTTCTAAGGAAGCTACAAGCATACGGAGCAGGCTCCCTGATATGTGAGTGGCTCAAAGACTTCTTAAGTAACAGAACACAGTACGTAATCGTCGACATTCAGTTTTCATCAGACATAAGGGCATAGTTGGGAAAGCCCCAGGGAAGTATGATAGGGCCACTATTATTTTCTACTTACATAAATGATCTGGCGAGCAGGATGAGCACCAATCTGTCACTGTTTGCTGATGATTCTGTGGTGTAGAGGAAGGTGTTGAAGATGAGAGACTGTATGATGATACAAGATGACTTAGATAGAATTTATAGTTGATGTGATGACTGGCAGCAGGATCTAAATGAAGAAAAATGTAATTTAATGCAGATGAGTGCGAAAAACAAGCCCATATACACTCCTGGAAATGGAAAAAAGAACACATTGACACCGGTGTGTCAGACCCACCATACTTGCTCCGGACACTGCGAGAGGGCTGTACAAGCAATGATCACACGCACGGCACAGCGGACACACCAGGAACCGCGGTGTTGGCCGTCGAATGGCGCTAGCTGCGCAGCATTTGTGCACCGCCGCCGTCAGTGTCAGCCAGTTTGCCGTGGCATACGGAGCTCCATCGCAGTCTTTAACACTGGTAGCATGCCGCGACAGCGTGGACGTGAACCGTATGTGCAGTTGACGGACTTTGAGCGAGGGCGTATAGTGGGCATGCGGGAGGCCGGGTGGACGTACCGCCGAATTGCTCAACACGTGGGGCGTGAGGTCTCCACAGTACATCGATGTTGTTGCCAGTGGTCGGCGGAAGGTGCACGTGCCCGTCGACCTGGGCGGACCGCAGCGACGCACGGATGCACGCCAAGACCGTAGGATCCTACGCAGTGCCGTAGGGGACCGCAGCGCCACTTCCCAGCAAATTAGGGACACTGTTGCTCCTGGGGTATCAGCGAGGACCATTCGCATCCGTCTCCATGAAGCTGGGCTACGGTCCCGCACACCGTTAGGCCATCTTCCGCTCACGCCCCAACATCGTGCAGCCCGCCTCCAGTGGTGTCGCGACAGGCGTGAATGGAGGGACGAATGGAGACGTGTCGTCTTCAGCGATGAGAGTCGCTTCTGCCTTGGTGCCAATGATGGTCGTATGCGTGTTTGGCGCCGTGCAGGTGAGCGCCACAATCAGGACTGCATACGACCGAGGCACACAGGGCCAACACCCGGCATCGTGGTGTGGGGAGCGATCTCCTACACTGGCCGTACACCACTGGTGATCGTCGAGGGGACACTGAATAGTGCACGGTACATCCAAACCGTCATCGTACCCATCATTCTACCATTCCTAGACCGGCAAGGGAACTTGCTGTTCCAACAGGACAATGCACGTCCGCATGTATCCCGTGCCACCCAACGTGCTCTAGAAGGTGTAAGTCAACTACCCTGGCCAGCAAGATCTCCGGATCTGTCCCCCATTGAGCATGTTTGGGACTGGATGAAGCGTCGTCTCACGCGGTCTGCACGTCCAGCACGAATGCCGGTCCAACTGAGGCGCCAGGTGGAAATGGCATGGCAAGCCGTTCCACAGGACTACATCGAGCATCTCTACGATCGTCTCCATGGGAGAATAGCAGCCTGCATTGCTGCGAAAGGTGGATATACACTATACTAGTGCCGACATTGTGCATGCTCTGTTGCCTGTGTCTATGTGCCTGTGGTTCTGTCAGTGTGATCATGTGATGTATCTGACCCCAGGAATGTGTCAATGAAGTTTCCCCTTCCCGGGACAATGAATTCACGGTGTTCTTATTTCAATTTCCAGGAGTGTAGTTTGGATATAGCATTAGTGGTGTCCTGCTTGATATAGTTACATCATTCATATATCTGGGTATAACGTGGAAAAGATATATGAAATGGGATGACCATTTGAGAATTGTGATAGAGAAGTCAAATGGTTAACTTCAATTTATTGGGAGACTTCAAGTAAGTGTCGTTAATCTGTTAAAGAGATCACATATAGGATGCTAGTGCAACCTATACCTGAGTACTGCTTGAGTGTTTGGGATCCACAACAGGTCAGATTAAATATTCACTCATATCTTGATACAATTTCAAAGTTGTACAAAGCTTATGTCAATGAATCATCAGTACAGTTTTAGAAAGCACCACTCATGTGAAACTCACCAATAGGTTAGAATAACACACAAGTGTTACGGAGGTACTTTGGGAACTCAAATGGCAGTCCCTGAAGGGAAGGCAATGTTCTTTCTGAGGGGCACTATTGAGAAAATTCAAAGAACTAGCATTTGAAACTGACTGCAGAACAATCCTACCGCCATCAACAAACATTTTGATTAAGGGCCACAATGATATGAAGATAGTTGTTTTTCCTTGTTCTATCTACGAGTGGAACAGGAAAGGAGACAACTAGTAGTAGTACAAGGTACACTCCACCACACTTCCTACAGTGGCTTTAAGAGTATGTATGTATAACAATGAAAATAATCAATTTTTATCAATATAACATAATTGGAAAGGTAAAAAATCTACTCACCAAGCAGCTGCAGGAGAAAACACATATAAAGAAAGGTTTTATATATGGAAGCTTTAGGAGCCAAAGGCTCCTTCAGCAGGCAGAAGGGCTGAAGGGGAAGGAAGAGGGCTGAAGGAAAAGAACTGGAGAGGTTCAGAAAAAGGGTTACAGTTTGAAAAAGACACCTAGAGCACCAGGTCACGAGAGACTTACTGGACAGGATGATCTTTCTTTCTCATCTTGTCTGGTAAGTCTCCCCTGACATGGGGTTCTGAGTGACCTTTCCAAACTCCAACCATTTTCCTAAACCTCTCCAATACTTTTTCTTCACCCCTCTTCCTTCCCCTTCAACACTTCTGCCAGAAAAAGGAGCCACCGGCTCCGAAGCTTGCATACGTAAAACATTTTTTATGTGTGTGTTCTCCTGCCACCGCTTGGAGAGTAGATTTTTTATCTATCCAATTGGAGTATGGGTATAGTTGTAGATGTAGGAAGATTGGTATCCTCCTTTAAATACTCTTAAATGTAAAATTGTGGACCATAAAAGAACAGTATCCTACTACAACAATATCAGTGAATCACAACTAGAATTGGTCAACTCGTACAAACACCTGGGTGTAGCAGTTTATAGGGATTTGAAATGGAATGATTACATAGGCTCAGTTGTAGGTAAAGCAGGTGCCAGACTTCAGTTTGGTGGTAGAATACTAGGGCAAAGCAATCAGTCTATGAAGGAGAATGGTTACAGTTCACTTGTGTGACCCATCTCACAATTTTACCCAACTGTGTGGGACCCATACCACACATGACTAACAGGGTATATAGAACGCATACAAGTGAAGACAGCACGAATGGTTGACCCATGGGAGTACATCACAGAGATGCTGAAAGACTGAACTGGCAATTGCTTGAAGACAGACACAAATCTTCCTCAGAAAGTCTAATTACAAAGTTTCCGGTGGGTTCGAACAACAGCTAAGTGTCAAGGAGATGCTTTGGGAACTCAAATGAGAATTCCTGGAGGGAAGGCGATGTTCTTTCCAAGAAACACTATTGAGACAATTTAAAGAACCAGTGTTTGAAGCTGACTGCCAAATGATTGTACTGCCATCAACAAACATTACGCAAAGCTCCACGAAAATAAGATATGAGAAATCAGGTCTTATAACAAGGCATATAGACAGTTGTTTATCCCTCACTCTGTTTGCGAGTGGAACAAGAAAGGAAATGAGCAGTAGTGGTACAGGGTACCCTCTGCCACACACCTTACTGTGGTTCACAGAGTATCGATGAAGATGTAACTGAAATTCTGATTAAATCCAGTGACATCATTGTCTCACAAATCACCCACTGTAACATTATCATATGTATAAGCATTGTTTGAGCATGATCAAAGAGACAAATACAAATAAACTGAATCCTAAGTCACTCAAGATACATCATCTCCCAAAAATGTGTCTTATCCCCCACCATGTCTGACTACTGAACAATTAACGAATAGTTATTTCTGTAAGGGGCAATTTCATATTCAGTGTTGGATAGCACAGATTTATAGTCATTTAGTATCTGTAGGTTTTGGCCATTTTTTAATGTAGCAAAAATTATACCATTTGTAAACAATAAGAAATTCAATGTAGTGTACTATACATTATGATCAGGATAACGTTTTCTTGATTTATGAGACGATTGCGATTAAAATGAGTAAAAACAAACATACTTGTGTAGACACTATAACTGTGGATTCTGTCTATATTGAAATTTATTTGCTTTTTAGAAAAATCTAGAGTATTAGAGCAGATAAATGTAACAGATTAATCACTGAAGTAAAGAAGATGAGCCACCCTCTGTGCTACACGCTAAAATTTCTAGCCTATGAGCTTAGGCTGGAGTGTGGGCAATACACAAAATGATAAATTAATTACTGTTCCTAAACATTAAGAGACAGAATGTAGATGCAGGTCAGTAACAGAAACATTTTGAACCTTAAGGATCTCATATAATTCCAAAATGGGAATATTTTATGCACAGTATTAAATAACACAAAATACACTTACAAGGGAACCTCCCCATCGCACCCCCCTCAGATTTAGTTATAAGTTGGCACAGGGATAGGCCATGAAAAACTGAACACAGATCAATCGAGAAAACAGGAAGAAGTTGTATGGAACTATGAAAAAAATAAGCAAAATATACAAACTGAGTAGTCCGTGTGCAAGATATGTCACACTAAGGTACCTGTACACTGAGGAGCACCGTGGTCCCGTGGTTATCGTGAGCAGCTACGGAACGGAAGGTCCTTGGTTCAATCCTCCCTCGAGTGAAAAGTTTTAATTTTTTATTTTCAGACAATTATCAAAGTTCACGCACTCAGACATGATCAACTTTGCTCTCCAAAATTCCAGGACATGTTCAGATTTGCTTGGACACATGCAGGATTTGATGGTCTACACACGGAAAAACTTGAAAACGTTAAAAATGTATGTTTTGACAGAGCACAGGGAAAACTGTGCGACTGTGAAACTGTTGCATTCATTTGTTGCCGTTTATGTGACAAACTCTTATGTTTTCATCACTTTTTTGGGAGTGATTATCACATCCACAAGAAAACCTAAATCGGGCAAGGTAGAAGAATCTTTTTACCCATTCGCCAAGTGTGCAAGTTAGGTGGGTCGACAACATATTCCTGTCATGTGACGCACATGCCCCCACCAGTGTCCTATAGAATATTTCAGACGTGTTTTCCTGTGGAGGAATCGGTTGACCTATGAATTTGCGATCAAATGTTTTCGGTTCCTATTGGAGAGGCACGTCCTTTCGTCTACTAATCGCACGGTTTTGTGGTGCGGTCGCAAAACACAGACACTAAACTTATTACAGTGAACAGAGATGTCAATGAATGAACGGTCAGATCGTAACTTTGCGAAAATAAAGTAAGTAAAATTTTTACTCGAGGGAGGACTCGAACCAAAGGCCTCTCGTTTCGCAGTTGCTCACTCTAACCACGGGACCACGGCGCTCTTCAGCTTACACAGTCCTTGATGTTGGATATCTTACACTTTGACTACTCAGTTTGTATATTTTGCTTATTTTTTCATAGTTCCACACAACTTCTTCCTGTTTTCTCGATTGATCTGTGTTCAGTTTTTCAAGGCCTATCCACTGTGTCAATTTATAACTAAATCTGAGGGGGGTGCGATGGGGAGGTTCCCTTGTTAGTATTTGTAAGAAGTTTCCACCTGGGTGATTCCATGTGAAACTGAGCTAGACAAATTTTTAAAATTTGATTTTAAATTAAATGCCTGTCACAGTTTTCTGGAGCTATGATGGTTAAATTTTAGTGCCATTAAAAATAATGAAAGTTGTACATTTATTTGAGGAAATACAGTTAAACAGAGTCAGCACTTCTGTAGATGAGGATGGAGGACAAAAAGTTTACATTTTATATTTAGGGCTTTTTAAACTGAAGCTGCAGCCATAGTGGTTGTTTTAGCTGTTAAGTTTCAAGAGCAGACCATTACCTTGCAGACAAACTTCAATCTTTAACAAAAGATAGGATATTAAGCATGTAGCTAATTTGCAAAAACACCTATGTATTTATTGGCACACTTATGACAAAAAAACATGAAAAGTTCACTCTGTATCTCAGCAATTATACCAGTTCTGTTGATTTTAGATTAGGAGTGAGAAAACCCAACAAATACATTTAGTAGTCCTTAAAACAGTGACCATTTAACACTTTGTGTCATTTTTAAGTTATTTTGGTTGGTATAACAAGTGCGTTAATGGTTTACATTAACATTGACTTATTATTTAATAAGAAAATGGGAAAAACCATGTCAGCAAAGCAGAAGAGGCAACTTCAATAAACGTTGCAGAAAGATGCCAGCAAATACAGCACTTAAAGGAAAAGAAACATTACAGGATAGAAAAATATGGGAAAACATGAAGATATATGGGAAATACGGAAGCATCCGATCCCGCCCGTCTGCTTTAACCCATGACGTCACAAATATGGCGGAAACAAAAACAAACACACACACTTTCCACAAGAAGCCTAATGACACTAACGGGACAAGTGCGGGAAATGGGGTGTTTCGGGTGGGGGGCAAACTAAATATAAACAAATTTAGACGCCTTGCGTAGCTACAACGTGTAAGTGAAGACAGCCATGCATGAATACCCACCCACCTCCCCAGGGGTTGTAACCCCTGCAACCCATAGAAGATAAAGATGCTTCAGTAGCGGATTAGTGTTTTTTATCTTTTTAAAAAAAAAATCTCACGGGATAGAACGAACAGATCAGAAAGATAAATATAATAAACTAAAACAGAAATTGGAGGAAACAGATAATTAAAATAAGTAATAAGTGTTTTTAAATTTAAAAAAAAAATCTCACGAGATAGAACGAACAGATCAGAAAAGTAAATAAAATAAGATAAAACAGAACTGGAGACAGCCACACTCAAGCCAAACTCCGTGCCATCATGACGTCACACATGACAACACCCTTACGTCACGGGTCGAAGCCGACGCGTGGGAACGGACGCTACTGTCGACCCGATATATGCATCTCTCTATTTTTTTTTAACTTTAAACTAAAATCTGTACCAACTTAAGATGACTTTGAGACCTGTGTTTCTTATATATGATCATACAAATGTCTTCAGTCCCTTGGTAAAGCTGTTTCTTGCGCAAAGAAGGTGCTTCCTTCCAGCCCCTCAAAAAAGAAAATCAGCAATCCTAAAAAAAAGTTTGTATGGAGAAGCCTGCCAAAATTGTAGCAAGCAGATTTTCTTAGGGCACAAAAAAAAAAAAAAAAAAAACATTACCTTGTAAACTTACTGGTGATAATCTGCTCAAAATACAAAACTTTATCACAGGTGATAAAATTCAGGCAGTTACTTTGTCTGTCAAGCCTATTGTAGACCCAGCAACAGGGAAAACAGTTAGCATGCATAAACATTACGAGGAATTGACAGTAAAAAAAGAAAAGGGCAAGAATATTCAGATACTGAAATCAAGTTTTTCAACCCACACTTAATCTACATTCTCTCATCTATACAAATTTTGAAACAAGTGATGAACAACCATATTTCAAAGACACAGTCTTAAATAAGCTACAGGGTCAGGAGCAGCTGTCAAACAGATCTTACCAGGAACATTTATTTTGTTGAAGTTTCGAACTGCAAGACAGATATGAGCCAAATACACGTATGCTGCAACTAAACAGGCAGCTCTTGAAGAACATTAAGAAATGCAGGTTAAGTGTGTAACATCTGTAGGGAACTCAGCGAAGTTGTTCACAGGGGATGAGGAGGATGTATACTACATTGAGTTTGTACAACTTCTTGCTATTCTCCCCACTCCAGATATCAAACACAATGGGTTCATCTTACATTATGAATTTGCAGGAAACTTAGCCATTTTTGAAAGTGGATGAGTAACAGTCTGCACCACCCATGTCAAGGTCTTAAAGATGATTAACAACTCACTTTTAAGCTTCTCATTTTCAGATCTAAATAGAAGGTAAAACAACTATTCATATGATTGTCAATCAGTTTTTAATTTATTTCTATTTATACTATTTGTTATATCAGTTTCTGATTGTTGAAAAATGTAGTGCTGTTGTCGCACCCATGGCAATGTAATTCACCAACTGAAAAGTTAGTGGGTTATATGAAGGAGCAAAGCAAATTACTTAAAATTAGCAGATTGAGGAAGAATGGTCTGTGGTGTACATAGAACACTTAATAATTAAGTCAACAGATTGTTACATAACTAGAGATATATTGCACTTTCGAAGAGAATAATATGCTCAAACTACATTATTAATAAAATGTTCATATCAAAGAATTAATATTATTACTAACCTGAGTGTCATTTTGAAAGGTTTTGGTACAGTAATGTTTGGCTCTTTTCTGGTTGTGTGCCTGTTATGTTTTAAAATAGGGCTGCTCGGCAAACTACGCTGAAGAAGTGGCTCTTCATACTCGCTATCAGAATCAGAAAATAAATAATCCAATTTTGTAAGACAATCATTGGCACTTAAATTATCCCATGTATTTCCCCTCAATGAACTTGTTGGGCGACTATTGCTTTTACAGGGTCCAGTGTGTTTATTTGAAAATGCAGAGTGAATCTCTCTTTTCATATTAGTCACTCCATTGGTTTTCTTCTCCTTTATTTTGAAACTATTTAATTGATGTTCACTCCTGTTTCCCTTTCGATGCAAGTTGACAGTGGCATCTACACTATCCAAAAGACTACTGTCGTTCACTGATGCTCTGTGTGTACTCTTATGATCTATGGAGGTAATTGACGATGGAGAAACTAAGTGTGTGTTTTCGGCTAATTTCTCCAAGTTGATGTAGTCATGACTGATTGTTTTACTTTGTGACTTCTTTTGAAATTTCTTTCGTTCATTCTTTTTAGAGTTATCAGCAATACTGGATTCTTTCATTGCGGCATAGGGGGCTGCACTACCTCCAGGTACTGAACCACTTGTATTGCTTATTGCACAATTAACTTGTGTTTCTCCATTCCCTTGTTCTGTCTCTGCAGGTTTGTTCTCCAAAGCAGGATTTTCAGCAGTCAACGATTTACAGTACAACATATGTTTATCCTTTAAAGCTTGTAGTCTCAAATAAAACTCTCCATCTGGTAGATTTCCTAACTCTCCATAATCAGGAATGTTTTCATAAAAGTTCATAAATGAGTCAAATGAGTCCCTACTACGACCATCTAACATCACACTGCGCGGTGTTGACCCTTCACGCAGTTTTGCATTTCTTCCAGACTCGGCAGAAGGTGACCAAGATTGTGGCCTAGAGACTTTACCATCAATACCCATATGTCGTTGTCTTCTTCGCACGTATGTCTTTCCCTCGATAGCTGTACCTGTATCAAAAGTTCCTCTTTCATACAATGGGGATGGCTGTCTGTTGGACGGGTTCAGTGGAACTTTAAGACAAGAATTATTGAAAACAGATCCACTATGGTTCGACATAATGTGGTTCCAGAAACATCTCAGCAGAAAAGTCCGACTTGGACGTAAGAACTTATCCTGACAACAGTGAAATGTTTCATAAGCAAACTCGATTACCTGTTCACTATCCACTTTGAAGTCCGAATATTGCGCTACAACCCCCTACCTTGTATACAGTTGTTGTCATGGAAACAGCGTTGGAAACAGTGTTGAAAACATACAACAGCATCTACTTCGAGATCAACACTTCGCAAATGTTGAATCATATTTAGATTATTCCAGCTATTTTGGTTTGCTTGCTTGAAAAAGAAAACTGGTATCGAAATCCCGTCTGTTCGTATATTTTGAAGAAACACCTGTTTCCTTTAAAAAATTGTATTCTTGGAGAAAAAAAATTGAATCATTCGCAATTATAATTAATTATATAATTATATGCGCTGCAATCTGCAACAAAAAAATCAACTACTGAACAATTTCTAACAAACTGCACATAAAATATGCAATTATCCCTAAACTGTCGAATATGTTGGTACCATTGTACAACGTATCTTGATACGAACTTGTTTGGTAAACATAGCAGAAACCAGACTACCGGCAAGCGCACGAATTTGTTTGTGGAGTGTGCATTGTGCAGCGAGCAGAGGAAGTTTTAAGGTTAATGTTATCTAGATTTCGCGAAGGAAAATGACTGGAATGGTTTTAACAAAGACGTTGAAGTTGAGGGCCCTTTTAACAGCCCCATTATCCTCCATGTGTATGCACACAGTGACCGAAATCAAAGGAAACAAAAATGTGTACGACGTTGTTATTGTTGGAGGAGGCATGGTTGGGACGACAATGGCCTGTAAATTAGGTTTGGATATAGCATATTATGTTGTAACATTAATTGTTGGGTGTCAATAACATTAATTTGTAACCAGAGGTGTTAAATTTAGAAATTGGTAGTAGGTGCTGTACTGAAAAGAAACACGAATTTAAAGTTCTTTCCCGGATGTAAAAAAATACACAAATTAAACGCTTTCATTTGCTATTAGAGTATACTTCATTGGTAAATAAAAGGGCATGCTTCTGAGACAGGAGCATTTGGCAGTTTTTAGGCATGTGACACTTAAAACTTACTTTAGTACCTGTTGTTTAATACATATCCTGTACATTTTAATTTACAGGAAATTATAACAGTTAACACAGTTAGGATACCCCCTAACGACAAATGGCAATTTTATTTTTGTGTGTGTAATGAATTAGTTTATATCCATTGATCATGTGACAGAAAAAAACAAGGGAAAAACTCATTTTGGTAATTTGAGAAAATCTGAAATTTTGTTCCTAGTTTGGTGTAGCCCTATAATATTATACTAGTACTCAGAACCTGTGATTGTGATTCCATGGTAATGAGAGTATTTCTATATTTTTTCTATATTGTTATAGGTGCTAGTGTACCTTAGGCATGTGGCTGTTACATATGTTGCACTTGGTCCATAAGAAATTTAATTGCCATAGAGCTTGCTCCATAAGACTGCATTCATAAATTGACATTAAGCATCAAATGGGGCTACAGTACACTTTTAACAACAACCTAGCACACATTGTACTCTTGAAACCCAAATGCAAAAATCAGTTTATCACTCCTGCCAGATGCTGGTTCAGGTAAAACAGACACTATGTCAGTATCAATACTCAAAACATAGTCATCTACTAATCAGAACTGATAATTTCTAATATTACAGAGAGAGAGAGAGCACCTTGATCGTGTCACAGATATCGTGCACAATGACATTAGATCTCTCCTTGCATGATGTTTCCCCAACAACTGTCTTTTTTTTGTGACAATTTGTAGTAAATTTACTGTAGTACCAATGCCTGTGCCTGTCATTGGGTGACTGGCAGTGCTTTCTTAGTTCTGCTGACTGCTTTTCTCAATTCTTGAGGATAAATTTTTATGAGCATTTGTGTCTTGCTGCTTTTTTGAGGTTTTTCTTGCATTTGCTGATAACACTTCCTTCCTGCAGCCCTTCTGCATTGTTCTTACTTTTCTGCCAGCATTGCTCCATTATTCTTCTTTTGACAGTTCTCTCTGCCTCTGTCCTACTGCTTCAGTTTTCACCGTTTTTTCTTCACCTGCTTGCTAGTTGTAAGAGACGTGGCCACTAGATTTAGCTAATATTTTGGAGCAAGAGTGGACTTGTCATACCTAACAAAATGAAACTTGCATAATGATAGACCTCATATTTCAGAAACAAACATTATTAGATGAGCAATATTAGGAAAAGGACAGACTGCTACTTATGGTAAAGATGACCTGTTGAGTTGCAGACAGTCACAATGAAAAGGCTTCTTCAGCAGAGAACACACACACACACACACACACACACACACACACACACACACACACACACACACACACACACACACATTTACACAAACAAGCATGCATAAACACACACATGACCACTACCACCGGCAGCTCCAGTCAGACCTATAGACTTGTTATATTCAGAACCCTATTGTATTTCGATGTTAGAAAAAACAACTTTATTTATTCTCTGTAAGGATCAGGTGCTGACAATAAGTGGTGAGTTTGGTTTTGAAATCCTTAGATTTATTTCTGAATCTAGAGGCACTGTTTACACAAGAAGTCACTTGACCAAGGAGCTTCTAAAAACACCTAAAAGTGCAAGTGTTTACTCAAAATAAAAAACAGAGATAAACAAAACATTATGCTCATATATGATGATGATTAGTAATTTAACACACAACTTCTTTTTATATATGTTAAAAAAAGAATTTACTTTAACACTTTCCCTTGTTACGTAGAAATCAACAAACAGGCAAACCCACAAAACAAAACTGAGTTTTACAACAGTCCCATTTGATTACACAATATCTTCATACGTGTGTTTGGTAGGGCTTTGGTCATGACGTCAGCTACATGCTCTTCAGATGAGATTTGATGAACTCTAATTCTTCCTTCATAAAGTTTTTCAAGAATAAAGAAATGCTTGGTGGCTATATGTTTGGTTCGGTGTTGAAATTCTGGATTATCTGCCAACTTCAGTATGCCTATTGCTGAGTAGTCAATTCGGAGATTTGGAATTTCATTTAGTCTTGTTGTTTCTCTGAATAGACAAGTTAATCAAATAATCTCCTTGACAGCTTCATTTATGGTAACTAGTTCAGCTTCAGTTGTAGATGTTGCTACCATGGTTTGTCGCAGACTTAGCCATGATATAGCCCCTCCTGCATAGTTGATGACTACTCCAGATGTTGATCTGCCTGTTTTTGAGCAGCCTCTAAAATCTGCATCACTGTAGCATTCCAGAGTTGTGCTCTTTCCTCTCGATTTGTACGTGATTCCATACATAACGAAAAACGCTTTTTACTCTTAATATGTCTTCTTTGATGGGATTCTGGAGGGTTCTTGACAGAACACTTTCACTGAAGGCTGGGTCTAGTCTTGTGCCAAGCATCAGATACGTTACTGCTCCAACTGCTTCTCTACGTGGAAAAGACTTTTCTACCATCTCTTTTTTTCCTGACTGTGAAACGTCTGTAACTTTCAATATTGTGGCAGAAACTGCTTTACACTATGAAAAGTTGAAACATTTTAAAATTTGTTGTGCATACTCCTTCTGGCGAATCTTGATACAGCTGTCCTTGCCATGTTCAATTTGCAGACCTAAATAATAGTTTGCAGGTGCTGTTGTGATCTTGAAACCGTTTTGCAATTGTTGAAAGAAAATGCTCAAATAATTTGAATCAGTGGCAGCTTTCGTGACCATACAAAATTACCAGCACTTCTTCACCATTTTTATTTTGAATGTACAACCATGGATCTGCTTGGCTTACCCTGAAATCTAGCCTGACCAAAAATTCTCTGAATAACTTGTTCCAGCATCTTGGTGCTTGTTTTAAACCATACAGGCTTTTCTTCAACCTGCAAACTCTGTTGGTACCATCGTCATAACCTATTGGTTGTGCTATATAAATGGTTTCCTCGAGTTTTCCATACAGAAATGCCGTTGACACATCAAACTGTCAGAGATACATTCTTTTAGTTGCAGCAATACTCAGATTAGACTGAATCGTTGTCATTTTTGCAACTGGACTAAAAGTTTGACTGTAATGTACACCTTCTCATTGACTGAAACCCTTTGCAACCAATCGAGCCTTAAATTTTTCATTGTGACAAAGAAATCTTCTGTTATCATTGCATAATCATTGAGGTATTTTTGTCACATTAATGATGAACGATCTCTTAACTTCACTCCTGTTTCCTCTTTGCAAGTTTCCAGAATGTCATCGTCAGATTCTGTGTCTGAACTAGTTTCATGATCCAAACTATCTTCAGAGTGTGTATTTTCTTCACTCTCTCATTGATTTTTAATATAATCTGGGCCTGCAATGGGCTTTTCAACATCTTGAAATGGTAGTGTAACTTGTTCGGTACAGCATCTCGGTTTTTCTTCAAATTGCACATCTCTGGACAGTATGGTTGAATTACTTTCTTTTATCCAAATCCTGAAGTGTTCATCGCCATCATAACCAATGAGATGTCCTTCTACAGCTTTCTTGTCCATTTTCCTTTGTTTTTCACTTGGAATATGTACATAACATGTTGATCCAATAATCCTAAGATGTTTAGTTCGAGTCTTTTTCTGTTCTCATAACGCATAAGGACTGACACCTTCTACAGATGACTTCCCTATCCTATTCAAGATCTAAATTGCTGTGTCAACCAGTTCACCCCATATCTGTTCTGGATAAGTGTTATCTGGATTTCCTGGCCATCTCAACAACTGTCCTATTATCCCACTCACAAATACCGTTTTGCTCAGGAGTATAGGGAGCAGTCAATCACTGTGTTATACCAACTTATTTATTCTCAATAAAGATCAGGTGCTGACAAAAAGTGGTGAGTTTGGTTTTCAAATACTGAGATTTATTTCTGAATCTAGAGACACTGTTTACACAAGAAGTCACTTGACCAAGGAGCTTCTAAAAACACCTAAGAGTAAAAGTGCAAGTGTTGTGACTCAAAATGAAAAACATAGATAAACAAAACATTATGCACATATATGATGTTGATTAATAATTTAACACAAAACTTCTTTTTAAATATGTTAATAAAAATAATTTACTTTAACACACATCGTACTTTAAAAACCCAAAAGCAGAAATTAGTTTGTCACTGCTGCCAGGTGCTGGTTCAGGTAAAACAGACACTATGTCAGTATCATTAATCAGAACATATTCATCATTGTCATCTACAAATTGCACTAAGAACTGATAATTTCTAATAACACACACACACACACACACACACACACATCTGCACATATGTAAAGGCAAAGAGGTTAGGCAGAGATGTCAGTCGAGGCGGAAGTACAGAGGCAAGGATGTTGTTGAATGACAAGTGAGGTACGAGGAGCGGCAACTTGAAATTAGCGGAGGTTGAGGCCTGGTGGGTAACAGGAAGAGAGAATATATTGAAGGGCAAGTTCCCATCTCCAGAGTTCTGATAGGTTGGTGTCAGTGGGAAGTACCCAGATAACCCGGACGGTGTAACACTGTGCCAAGATGTGCTGGCCGTGCACCAAGGCATGTTTAGCCACAGGGTGATCCTCATTACCCACAAACACTGTATGCCTGTGTCCGTTCATGCGAATGGACAGTTTGTAGCTGGTCATTCCCACATAGAAGGCTTCACAGTGTAGGCAGGTCAGTTGATACATAAACAAAGATGCTGTGACTTACCAAAAGAGAAAGCGCTGGTAGATAGACACAATAAAAAACACACACACAAATTTCAAGGTTGCTTCATCAGGGAAGAGGGAAGGAGAAAGATGTGGGTTTTAAGGGAGAGGCTAAGGAGTGAAAAGACTTACCTTAGGGGGGAAAAAAGGACAGGTACACACACACACACACACACACACACACACACACACACACACACTCCCGACGATCAAGTACCATGGAACCCTTGTCAGCCGGAAGAATGACGATGGATCAGTCAGTTTTCAGATCACGGATAGCCTGGGCTTCAGCTGTGGTGATATTGGGAGTAGGATTAAGATTTTTCAAGAAAGATTGAGAGGCAAGGCTGGAAGTGAGACAGAACCCCAAAAGTGCCCCACTTGTGACATGTCAGTTGGTAAATCACATGGGTGCTTTCACATGTGGCTCTGCCTTTGATCGTCTACAATCAGGCTGTTCAGAGCATCCTCCTACAAGCCAACTGCAAATTAGAACAGCATGCCACCCTCCACCACAAAAAACTATCCAATCTCCTGGTTTCCCACCTCCGGAAAGGCAACTCACTCACCCTCCACAATCTTTCCAGCAAACCTCAACCTCCTGTTATTGCACACAGACCCAGTCTCTCCCATGTACTCAATCTCCTACTTCCAGCTCCACTCCCCCAAAACCTCATAATTCTAATCAACACAATCTGGAACCACAACACCCCAATTCAGGAGTTAACCTTTCCTCCAAACCTCTCTCCTATCCAAAGGCCTCACCTTCGGCCCTACTCCCAGATTCAACCAAACAGCCCTCGTCAAAGATTTACTGTCCCACACTAGTACTCTCTGCTGGAAATATCACTTTGCCACAAATAAAAATAATCCTGATCCTACTCCTAATGATCCAACTCCCCAAGACACTATCCAAATTGAACCCTGCCTGGAACAGTTCCATCCTCCGTCACAGCGGGACCCACCTCCTCTTCCTCAAAATCACCCTCTCCAAACGTTCCAAGAATTTCTCACTTCCAGCCTTGCCACTCAATCCTTCTTGAAAAACCTTACTCCTACTCCCAACATCACCACAGCTGAAGCCCAGGCTATCCGTGATTTGAAGGCTGACCGATCCATCGTCATTCTTCCGGCGGACAAGGGTTCCACGACCGTGGTACTTGATCGTCAGGAGTATGTGGCTGAGGGAATGCGTCATCTTTCAGACAACACTACATACAAAGTTTGCCAAGGTAATCCCATTCCTGATGTCCAGGCGGAGCTTCAAGGAATCCTCAGAACCTTAGGCCCCCTACAAAACCTTTCACCTGACTCCATCAACCTCCTGACCCCAGGGACACCCTGCAACCCTACCTTCTACCTACTTCCTAAAATTCACAAACCCAATCATCCCAACCGCCCCATTGTAGCTGGTTACCAAGCCCCATAGAACGTATCTCTGCCTACGTAGATCAACACCTTCAACCCATTGCATGCAGTCTCCCATCCTTCATCAAAGACACCAACCACTTTCTCAAACGCCTGGAATCCTTACCCAATCTGTTACCCCGGAAACCATCCTTGTAACCATTGATGCCACTTACTTATACACAAATATCCCGCACGTCCAGGGCCTCGCTGCGATGCAGCACTTCCTTTCACGCCGATCACCAGCCACCCTACCTAAAACCTCTTTCCTCATTACCTTAGCCATCTTCATCCGAACTCACAACTTCTTCACTTTCGAAGGCCAGACATACCAACAATTAAAGGGAACAGCCATGGGTACCAGGATGGCCCCCTCGTACCCCAACCTATTCATGGGTCGCCTAGGGGAAGCCTTCTTGGTTACCCAGGCCTGCCAACCCAAAGTTTGGTACAGATTTATTGATGACATCTTCATGATCTGGACTCACAGTGAAGAAGAACTCCAGAATTTCCTCTCCAACCTCAACTCCTTTGGTTCCATCAGATTCACCTGGTCCTACTCCAAATCCCATGCCACTTTCCTCGACGTTGACCTCCATCTGTCCAATGGCCAGCTTCACACATCCGTCCACATTAAACCCACCAACAAGCAACAGTACCTCCATTATGACAGCTGCCACCCATTCCATATCAAATGGTTCCTTCCCTATGGCCTAGGTCTTCGTGGCAAACGAATCTGCTCCAGTCCTCAATCTCTGAACCATTACACCAACAACCTGAAAACAGCTTTCGCATCCCGCAACTACCCTCCCAACCTGGTACAGAAGCAAATAACCAGAGCCACTTCCTCATCCCCCCAAACCCAGAACCTCCCACAGAAGAACCCCAAAAGTGCCCCACTTGTGACAGGATACTTTCCGGGACTGGAGCAGACTCTGAATGTGGCTCTCCATCAGGGATACGACTTCCTCAAATCCTGCACTGAAATGAGATTCATCCTTCATGAAATCCTTCCCACTCCACCAAGAGTGTCTTTCTGCCGTCCACCTAACCTTCGTAACCTCTTGGTTCATCCCTATGAAATCCCCAAACCACCTTCCCTACCCTCTGGCTCCTACCCTTGTAACCGCCCCCGGTGTAAAACCTGTCCCATGCACCCTACCACCACCACCTACCCCAGTCCTGTAACCCGGAAGGTGTACACGATCAAAGGCAGAGCCACGTGTGAAAGCACCCACGTGATTCACCCACTGACCTGCCTACACTGTGAAGCTTTCTATGTGGGAATGACCAGCAACAAACTGTCCATTCGCATGAACGGACACAGGCAGACAGTGTTTGTTGGTAATGAGGATCACCCTGTGGCTAAACATGCCTTGGTGCACGGCCAGCACATCTTGGCACAGTGTTACACCGTCCGGGTTATCTGGATGCTTCCCTCTGACACCAACCTATCAGAACTCTGGAGATGGGAACTTGCCCTTCAGTATATCCCCTCTTCCCATTACCCACCAGGCCTCAACCTCTGCTAATTTCAAGTTGCCGCCGCTCATACCTCACCTGTCATTCAATAACATCTTTGCCTCTGTACTTCCGCCTCGACTGACATCTCTGCCCAAACTCTTTGCCTTTACATACGTCTGCTTGTGTCTGTATATGTGCCGATGGATATGCGTGTGTGCGAGTGTATACCTGCCACTTTTTCCCCCCAAGGTAAGTCTTTCCGCTCCCGGGATTGGAATGACTCCTTACCCTCTCCCTTAAAACCCACATCCTTCCGTCTTTCCCTCACCTTCCCTCTTTCCTGATGAAGCAACCTTGGGTTGCGAAAGCTTGAAATTTGTTTGTGTGTTTTTTTATTGTTTTTATTGCCTCTATCAACATACCAACACTTTCGTTTGGTAAGTTACAGCTTCTTTGTTTTTAGATATATTTTTCCCACGTGGAATATGTGTGAGTGAGTGAGTGAGTGAGTGAGAGATAGCCATAGCCATAGCCATGTAAAATCACATCTGTAAATAACTGAATGTATACACTGAATTAATCAACCATGTCTGATGACCCTTAATACAAGCTAGTTGTCTAAATAGCACCATGGGCCTATATAATGTAATTTTAGATTAATTTTGTTGCTCTGTATAGTGTCTTACATTTGACAATTCACCTGTCTCACAATTTGTGTTTGTATGAGGCATGTAATGAGATAATAAAGATTAAATTTTACTACAAAAATAATCAATATTTGTCAATATAATGTAATTGGATAGCTAAAAAAAATCTACTCACTAAGTGGCACCACTGTTCCACACTTCTCCCATGCCCTGATTTTTATTCTTAATTAAATTATTCTTGATTATTACTGCCAGTTTAATATACATCATTATGAATAATTAAAAGCCTGTTTCTTGTCTGTCATACAGGTTTCATTTTCGGCATTTTTGAAGCATTCTCATTGGCCTCTAATACATAATTTTCTTCTTTGTATCTGTACTCACTAATGCATGATAAAATGGTTTCGAACATCTCTTAAATGACATTCCGCCATTTCCATTATTGATCAATTTTGGCTGTCACACATTTATCAAGTGTAGGCTACAAAGATGTCTCGTCACCAGCATCAGTTTGTGTGTGATATCTTGGCACCTGGACAACTTGGAGGCCTATAATCGCATAAGTCAATTATCACTCGATAGTGGCATAACAGCTGAAATTGATAAATAGTGGAAAATAAACAATGACTTTGGTTAGTGGTGCAAGTATTGTCATTTCAGAAATTTTATAGGGGTGTGGTACCTGCTTGAAGAAAAGTAATTTATACTAAGACAATAGCAATGAAGTTAGTGACTAAGGAATGTCAGATGGAGTGTAAGTTATTTTGTTTGTTCATTGTATTTCATTCATCCCTTCATGATGATAAACCTTCACGGATGTGGAATGAGTCAAGGTTACATTATCATGAGACAAAGAAATTATAGAAACTTAGTCTGAGTACTGTATTAACAATAAACTGTGACTTTACTGCTTGATGCTGTCCATACTTCTGCTGTTTAAATTTAGTCAAGCAAATTAGAAAGAAAGCCATTTTTCAGAGAAAACAAAATGAATTGGTGAGAACTATGTTGGTATAAGTGACATTTTTTGCAAAACTGAGTTAAGTGCACTTTCGACCATGAAAACAAGGGATACTTGTGAGTGGCACAAAGATCCAGGTCCTTACTGTTAACGTCAGCCATATATTGGCATGTGGTGTAACTAATTTATTGAATCACAATTGATAGGCAGTATCAGGACGGTACAAGCAACACCATGTCGGATGCTCCAAAGAATCATGATTTAGGCTCTCAATTACAGACGAAATCACGATCAGAAATGAGTAGTTCTACCTTTCAAGGTATTAAGTGTTGTTCAGAAATGACAGATGAAGATTTATCAAATGGTGATTGAGTTACAGACGAAGATTATGTTCCTGTTCAAGGTAACAAAAGTTCAAGCATTTTGTGTAACATTTTAGTGACTACGTAAGGTTTTGTTTTGAAATTTTTGATGACTTTTGTGGCCATTAGAAATGTCTTAAACTATTTGTGAGTATATAAGCACACATCAAACTAGCATAACAACTTCTCCTTACTGTCAGTAAAAATTATGTTCCACGTAAAAAATACTGTCATGAAAACATTGTCACTTGCACTGGTATGTCATGGAAATGCTCAACATCTTTGAGTACATTAACATTCCTTTGACACAATTACATTCACGAAAACTATGAGATTATTTTGGGAATTTTATGTATGAAACAGGTGTTCATGTAGATATTTGCTTTATATCGATGCTTCAATGGTATACTTCCTTTTCTGTCCAGATGCACCATCTTCCAATGAAAACGAAGATCATGTTAAGCCAGGAAAAAACCCTAACAATAAAATAATCCTTAACACAGTTGAAAAGTTGTGTGTAGAAGCCTCTCATGAAGAAACTCAAGAAAACATTGTTTTGAAAAAGAGAAAAAGGAATGTGGAGTCATGGAAAGTGGATAAAAGAAAACACCTAAGAAACCTGTGCCTGCATTTACCGTAAAGTGTTCAATTCAGAATGTAATCTATCATTTTATAAGCTAAGGAATGCCACCTGCAATACTTGTGACCGATTAGAAAATTTAATCAAAGCAGAAGTGGATATCAGTTAAATTAACAATCTAAAGCTGGAGAAAGAGCTTTACCTAAGGAAAGCTGAGCAAGCAAGAGCCGCTAAGAAAGGAGATACAAAGAAGTCAAAAGAAGGCTTAATACATATACTTACTTTCGACATTGAAAAAACACTGCCGACTCCAATGCTAACAACCAGTGTTATTTACTACAAGATACAGCTTTGGACATTTAATCTTGGAATACATGACTAGAACAGCTTATATTTTCATGTATATATGGTCTGAAAATACTGCCTCACGTGGACCTTCAGAAATTGGTTATTGCTTATTGAAGTATGTAAAATCATTGCCATGTGATATTAAACAGGTTATTGCCTACAGTGATAGTTGCGGTGGGCAAAACAAAAATCAAATAATCGCCCGAGTTTGGCTCTATATTGTTGCTCATACTTCTATTGAAATTATTGATTGGACATAGTTACTGTGAAAATGATGCTGATTTTTCTCACATTGAGAGGGAGAAAAAGCACACCCAGTTTATATTTGTGCCATGGGATTGGATGAATCTTGTAGAAAATGCCAGAAAGAAATGAAGCGAGATGATTTCCTATCTACAGAATCAATTGCAAAACTTCTCATCAACAGAAAAATAGACACTGTGAAGCAAAAGGTCAACTGGCTGACACTGAGATGGATGCAATACACCAGCGTACCACAACTTCTATAAGAGTCTAACACCAATTCAGAGCTCACCAGAAAACCAACCAGGATGTTGTGGTCACCGTGGTGGTCGTAGCAGAGATCAGCCTCATCATTCACACTTTTCACAATACACTGCACAGCCAGGTTATGAAGAATGCTACCCTGACAACTGCGGTAGTGATGAAGTGAATGAAAGTGAGTAAGAGGAAAGAGTTTATTCTTTAAAGGCATAGTGATACAAGTGACATTTTATGAAGACATTTTGAAACCCTAATGGTACAAGTGAACTTTATGTATATTTTAAACTATGATGCCTTACACCAAGGACCTTCAGATACTTACCATAAATATGTCCCTCAAGTGTAAAACGTTGTGTAAATCTTTTGTTTCATTTTGTGTAACCTGCAACTTTATATAAACACTGAAATGTTGAAGGTCGTTTTTCTCACAGTAAACTCTCTGCCTACTTATACCATTATGATTTTGACCCATACAAATATCACACACACACACACACACACACACACACACACACACACACACACAGCCAACATCATCTCCTTGTGCTAAGGCCTGACAGTAACTGCGTCTGAGGTGAGTGACACATCTGCAGTGATGAGCAGCCCCATTGTGAATATGCCAAGGGTCTCGCAGAGGCGTTCAAAGACTAAAATTACCCTTCAAACATTGTCTAGAAACATATCTTCTGTCTCTTGTCTCTTGTGTCACGTACCATCCCCCACATGCCCATTGTCTGGCTACAAAGGACCCAGCCCCCTTATGACTTGGTACCACCCAGGACTGGAGGAACTGAATAACATTCTCTGTCAGGGTTTTGACTGCTCCTTGTCATTACCCTTCCGCACTGGTGTTCTGCTGCCCACCCAACCTATGCAATATCTTTTTCTTCCCCTATCCCACCCTTGTTCCCAACACCTAGCCCCATGGTTCATACTAAGCTACGTGGCACAGTCATTAGCACACTGGACTCACATTCAAATTCCCATCCAGCTGTCCTCCCTAAATCACTTGAGGCAAATGCTGGGATGGTTCCTGTGAAAAGGGTACAATCTATTTCCTTTCCTATCCTTTCATAATCCAGGCTTGTGCTCTGTTGCTAATAATATAGCTGTCGATAAAACTTTGAACTGTAATTTTCCATTTTTTCTCATTCCATGTCTCATATCCTTGTAGTAGACCTAGATGCAAGACCTGTTCCATACCCCCCCCCCCCCCCCACACTCCCCCCACCCTCCCTCCCTCCCTCTCTCTCTCTCTCTCTCTCTCTCTCTCTCTCTCTCTCTCTCTCTCTCTCTCTCACACACACACACACACACACACACACACACACACACACACACACACACACCACCATGTACTCCAGTCCTATCACAGGTGCAGGCATCTGCTAACCCATCAAAGGCAGATACACAGGTGGAAACAGGCTTGTGATCTACAAACTTAGCTGAAACCACAGTGTCATATTCTACTTGGGCATGACCACTCACAAGCTGTATGCCCACACGAAAGGCCATTAATAAGCTCGGGCCAAAAGACAACTGCACTAGGCAATTCCTAGGCATGTGAGCATGCAAATCAACATGAATGCTTCACAGCTGTCACCTTGATTCTTGCCACCATTACCAGTTTTTGTTAATTGTGCTAGTGGGGATTCTCCCTGCAACATACCCTTCATTCCTGTACACCTCTCCTGCACCACAGTTAACCTTCACTGGTTCCTGTCCGCCACGCGTCTGTCCTCTTCCCTGCTTCCCTGCTTCCCTGCTCCCACTTCAGCGCTCCTCTTCTCCCCCTGCTCCCCTTCTCCAGCTTCCCTATGCACTTAGCAGCACACTATCCTATTTTGTAATCTTCGTTTCTATAAGCAACATTTACCTTAGCACAGTTTTCTTTTTTTCTTCTGTACTTTCAGTTGTAATTTAGTGATTTAAGTGTTTGTACAGTTTAATTTCTTTCCTCTTCTGAGTTAATTCCTTTTCTTACCAAATGTAATGTTTTGCACATAATTCATGGCTTTATTGCTTCCTCTTTCCCCTCCCCTCCCTCCCCCTCTTTCCTTCATCAAGCGTAATATGGGGGGCAGTCAAATGTAAACTGAACACCCACAGCAGTGGGATCCTGGAATGTTTCCATTAAAAGTAATCACCACACACATTAAGACATTAATCCCCTTGGGAGACAAGATGATCAATTCATGTTTCATAGAATGCGGTTGGCCGTTGACTGATCCACAACCACACTCTCTCTTGCAGTTCCACATCCAGCTGAAACTGAGATCCATGCATGTCTTTCTTTAGGTCTCCAAAGATGTGAAAATCTCACGATGAGAAATCTGGGTTGTACAGAGGATGTTGCAGTGTTTTCCAACAAAATCACTGAAACATAGCCTTGGTCCCATTGGCAGTGTGACGGTGGGCATTATTGTACAACAGGATGATTCCATCTAACAGCCGGAGGGTAAACATCAAAGCCAACAGTGAAAACATCCCATAACTCCTCCATCAAAGAAATTCAAAACTGTTCACACAGGTTCTGTGAGGTCAAGATGACCACCTCCTTCAACTGCAGGGGTCATGTACACATTGTCCGTCCCCGGTAGCTGAGTGGTCAGCGCGACGGACTGTCAATCCTAAGAGCCCGGGTTCGATTCCCGGCTAGGTCGGAGATTTTCTCCGCTCAGGGACTGGGTGTTGTGTTGTCCTAATCATCATTATTTCATCCCCATCGAAGCGCAAGTCGCTGAAGTGGCGTCAAATCGAAAGACTTGCACCAGGCGAGCAGTCTACCCGACGGGAGGCCCTAGTCACATGCCCTTTTTTTTTTACACGTTAGTTCTGTGAGCATGAATCACAGCGAATGTGCAGCGCCGCAGAGACGCCTTGCAGAAACTGTGATGCACCGTAAAGTCAAAACGCCCAGGAGTGCTGTTGGATGGACTCATCCTGTTGGGTGACGACACCCACCCCCACTTGCCGAAAAGATGAAGGCTACGCTTCAGCAACTTTTTTGGGAAACACTGCTGTATCCTCCTTACAGCCTCAATCTTTCACCGTGTGATTTTCACATCTTTAGTGATCAGAAGAAAGATATGCGTGGCTGTTGGTTTCAGTCGGACAAGGAAGTCCAAAGTGGGTTTGATTGTGGTTTCATCAGCAGCTGACCGCATTGTACAAAACAGGAATTCATTATATCATCTCCCAGTGGAATAAATGTCTTAACGCAAATGGTGATTACTTTGGAATGGAACCGTACCATGGTCCTGTTGTTGCAGGTGTCTGGTTTACATTTGACTACCCCTTATATTTGTGTTTTAATCCTTGACTTATTTCATTTTTCTTTCTCGTATCTGATCCTTCACCATTAAAATTGAATTCTACCTTCATTTCATTCCAACTTTCATGTTGTTTAGTATCGGTTACACTTATTACTTTCTTAATTTTTTCCTTACGTATCTTAGTTTTATGTTCCTTTTTCAGATCTTCCAGATGGGAATTAAATTTTGTGGTAGCATTTGTTATTTTCTGACATTAGACATATCTAACACAAGTGTGTGGGTACTGTCTATGTTGTCGGAAAACGTGTTTTAAATCTATGACTACCATTCCAGTCACATGTGACTTGACATTTGTATTTTCCTGCATGCCACACCAGGAACATGTAGGTGACACCCTTCACCCTCTGATGGTACCTGACTGACATTGTGGCGTGCACATGTTGCCTAGTAGGATTGAAAGTTTGAAACTAGTTTGTCGTTGGACACAGCCAATTACGCGGGTGCTCACTGCCAATGAAGTTCAGCACAGATTGCACCTTCAGCTTTTTCATATCTTTAGTGTCAGCAAGATGACTGATTCAGAGTTTACTGAAGAGGATGGAGTAACATTTGTAAGCTAGTAGTGATGAGGAAGACATTTCTTCTGATAGATATTGAGAATTTAATATGGAGTCAATGTGAATCAAAGAAAAAGGAAATACTACTGTTTGGACACAATGGCAGGAGGAGTGCCTTGCCCGTGCATGAAGACTGCTGAGGGGAGAGGAATGGTCAGGGGAAGACAGTGCCCACTTCTTTTTGGAGTGCTGGCACTGTTACCGGTGTTTTGTGGTTATAAGAAAGCAGAGGTGACTCATGAAAATATTGGCAGTGCTTGGAGACAGATGATTATTTTCCAACTAGTGCTGATTTTCTCCACTACTGGCATAACCAGAAAAATAACCAACTTCTTTTGGCCAAAGAGTTAAGTGGGCACTGTAATTGTTGTACATCAGCAGTTGGAAACAGGAACAATTCTTATAAACTACAAAGTAGTGTAAGTTGAAGACACCCACAAAATTAGAATTGTGGACTGTGTGGAATACAGGGTACATCATTTGCATTCAAAGACATGTTGGGTTGGCAAAAAGCTATTTCAAAAACAGTTCACCATTGGGGATATCTTTTCACTGTTTGTGGATAAAATGATTTTAGACCTAATTGTACCAGAAACTTAATAGATAAGCAGAACATCTTACACATAGCAGCAGAATGTCACACCATAGTGGAGTCAGTAATTGGATCTCAAAATGTGGAGAAGAGGTAAAGAAGTTTTTAGGAGTACTTATGTTGAATGGGTTTGAGTAAGCTTTGCCCTATTCAGTCCTATTAGTCAACCATACATATTTACCAGAATACTACAAATTAGCACTGCACCATTGGCAACTGCACTTGTTCTTACTGCAGAAACACTTGAAGGATTTCCTGGTTTTCACTACGCTTTGCGAAATATTGCTATGATAACTTCCAACAACACCACTGAAATTACTACTACTACTACTACTACTACTACTGGAGTGCCTAGCTACACAATGCTTTATTTTTCCTTGGACTGGCATTGAGGGGGAATTTATGCCTGTATTCCTAATCAGTCATTTGCTTCTTTATGTGATGGAACAGAAGAATTTACAGATCAGTATGATGTCCTGCTTTGCATGGACTTCAGGGCATGCTGTTTCTGAGTTGCACTTTGGCCACGCCTAAATCAACATTAAATGTGCGTTGTTCAGCTGACAAATTAACATTGGATGCACATTCTGCTGCCACTGCAATTTCAAATGACTGAACAAAGTGAAGAACCTTGCTTAAACTAAGATCAGACTTTCTAAGAACAGTAGCCTGAACTCCCTGGTTTGTAACTAGACTCACTGTGATATCAAAAATTAAATATTTGGTATAAGATGTTTTAAATTCTGAGACAGAAAATTGCAGTGTAGGTTGACCAAACAAGATTTTTATGACTGATTCGCTCTCTTCTGACTCTGATTCATACTTAGTCTATTAGCCATTACATTGGTTTGTATCTCAAAGTTAATGGACAACAACTGTACAAGATGTTGAAGGAAAGGCTACAAGTTTCTATGGGTAGTCATAAGAAGACAGCAGATAAAAAGCTGAAGTATTAAAACTCTCATTTAAAAATGTATTTAATCAAGAAGTTTCTACCATACCAGTACTTGACTGCCACACAGACTAAAAAGATGAGAGATTAAGATTAGGACTCCCAGTAAGTGACAGTTATGCTGCCACCATTATATATATATCTGTTGTAGCCCACACATGGCTAGCTATACAGTAACCAACTCTGTCATCATTGGTGTGTGGTGTGTGAAGAAAATATCGGCTCCCAAGTAGACAAAGAGCAGGGTTTATTTATAATCATGCAGTGAACACTTCACAGTAGATTACAAGAAGAGAGACTCTTAGCCAGTTAGTGTCTGTATTCCTGGTTTCCCTATATGAATTACAAGAGTAGGTAACACTTGTCAGGTAACGACAGTTCTTCAGTCAAATACAAGAAGAGATAACACCTGGCAAGTAACTGCCTATTAATCCACAAGTCCAATTAAAATTACTTGATTGCTGACACTTCATGTATTGCAGCTGGTTTCCTCCAATCAGAGCACTCAACGTCATGACCCAGCTGTTCATTGTTGCCAACCCTTCACAACAATTAGTTCACTTGAAATTACTTGTCTGGCTTTCTTTTTTTGATGTGTTTGGATCCCGAATTGTGGGTCAGGCCCTTTGATTAACAATGCCAACGAAATATGCACTAACCAAAGAAAAATTCAGCATCATTTATACAGTTGTTATAACCATAGAGATTGGCTTACATTAGATAAAATTTGTATGATAATGCGTGAAGCCAAATTTTTGAAGGATGCATTTAATCATTGTGCTTGAGTCACCAGAGTCATAAATACAACAGCATTTTGCAGTGTAGAGTCATAGTGAAGCTGTTAGTTTATAAATCTCATGCACAGAAGGTCAAAGGTTCAACTCTCATAAAATACAGCAAAACTTTTTTATTTCTGTAAATCTAATCAAAAGACTTTATCATTTTTATCCCGTTACTTGGTTTAAATGTAATTTTTTTTTATTTCTAATACTTTGCTGTGTCGTTTTCTTCATCGTATTGACTTTATTTGCCCTTATTTTTCTTCCTATCACTTTTTTTTTTTTAATCTGCTTGTCGCCAATAATCTGCAACCAAGTGTCAACCAGGACTGCTCATCAGCTGGTAATACAGCATCCCATGTCAGGCAAGAAATTACAGTTTGCTTTTACCACTAAAACTGAAATTTTATTGCTGAATATATGGTATTATGAAATTTTTCTGCCTCGAGTTTGCTAGGTGAGGTTAATCTTAATGCTGTGAACAAAGGAATTGTGATTTTAGTTGTACCACAGATTGTTGATTGCTCTTTTCTTGGATACATTGCACATCACAAGGTTGTCATTAGGTTAGGATGTGAGTTTAAACTCAGGTCTACAAAACCCATCATTTGCTGCAGTTTAGCCATTGGTCATTTGAAGTCAGTGCAATAGTGAAGCTATGTAAATCTGCTGTACGTCCACCTAGAGTCATTGTTTAGTATCAAGGAATATCCCTACAAGGTGCTGTCTGTGCAGCAAACCTCCCTGTAGACCTATCTGCAATAGGATCAGGTTATTTAGAGTAGAATGCTACTTTTTGAATCGACATTAGAAGTGGCTTAGGAGTTTCTTCCTCTTAACATCCAGAGCAGGTGACAGCCTTCCTCACAAGGTAAAACATAACATATTCCCTCCATGGATCTGAGTGTAGTACCTATGACCACATGTAGCTGAAAAGATTTAGATGGTTTCCTTATATTCATTACAAAACTGAAACAGTGTGCTGTATGTAATAGTGTCCAGTCCTGAGGCTGTATCCGTAGTAACAGACAAGGCAGTCTAGTTCCTACAGAAAGAAGGGGCTCTTAAATTCTTCCTTGTTGTCAGAACTAAAGTACAACGACATTATCTCTGCAACTTGTTTCAACTGAGGGGTGAGAGATCTTTAGTTTCCATGTTGCGTTATGGAAGTAACTAGCAACTTTCTACACTATGAATAGAATGAAAGACCAATGGCTGGGAATGACATGATGCCTCAGTGAAATGTCACTTGGCAGGTGGCTTTGGAACCCAGAGTTCAAGATATCCATTAATAGACCCAACAAGCAGAAATGACCAGGGGTTGACCAATTCAGATTTTTATCAAGTGCATAATGAGGTGGGAAGTTTGCTATGTAAAAGGTGATTTTCAGTGACAAATGAAAGACAGCAACTAATGCCTGCTTGCTGGTGAGCATTGATGTGTGTTTCTAACAAACAATATGACTATCAGCCATAGCTCTGCGACCTTTTCCCCCCTGCAGGTCCAGGTGTTAGAATAGGCCTGACGTATTGCTGCCTGTTGTATAGGCAACTAAAAGGAGTTTCACACATTTTGGCCTTTATGTGATGGTCCTCTGTACGGTTTGACCTACATTCTTCAAAATTTTCTTGAAGAACAAGCCAATTGGGGAAGGGCGCCTTACAAGATGCATCGTGTCCATCGTGCATTGAGATCTTAAGCCCACTTTCTCATCGTCGCATTGCAGTCCTGCCCAGTCTCCATCTCTTGGGCAAGGACACCTGCCTGGGTGTTTTTTCCACCATGCACTATGCAGTGTCGATTTCTGCGTCGATGATGACCATGGACTTCTTTGCACCTGATCTCCAGCACGGTAGCCAGTCCATTGTGGTAGGGTCGCCACGTACCCTATTGGTTGTAGCCCCCTGACCACACAGGGATCACTCTGCTGATGCCTGCGCCGTTAACTCCCCATGTATGCCAAGGGGTAGATGCCCATCCCTCTGGGGCATCGGGACTCCTGGCAATGGCCATCCTGCCAGGTGGCCTTTGCTGCGGCTGGGTGGCGCCCGTGGGGAGGGCTCCTGGTCGGAGTGGGTGGCATCAGGGCAGATGACACGCGATGAAGCGTAGTCCATCATCTCTTGCTTGTGGTGAAACACCAGCAGTGTCTAAGCAATCACGAGCTCAATTCAGTGCACAGAAGTACGAGCCCAAATCGTTCCCCTCCCTGGCCACATCATGGGAGGAACGTCAGGCTAATGATGGCAGCGGATCTTATTCGTCCCGGTACTTTTTATGTTTGAGAGCTGATGGGGGAATCTTTCATGACGACGAAGCCTCAGTTTTTTGTTGAGCGTTTAGAGCACAAATTCAGGGAGGTGGAGGGCATGTCCAAAATGAGATCGGGGTCAGTCTTGATCAGAACAGCATCCTCTGCCCACTCATGGGAGTTACTCGCTTGTGACAAGCTGGGAGATGTTTCTGTAACCATCCCGCCCCATAAGAGCTTAAATATGGTCCAGGGTATCATCTTTCACAGAGACCTTCTTTTTCAGTCTGACGATGAGCTGCGCGCTGATTTAGAGCGGTGAGGTGCACATTTCGTATGGCGTGTCCACCAGGGTCCGAGGATAATCTGGTTGCCACCAGTGCCTTCATCTTGGCCTTTGAGGGTGATACATTGCCCGAGAAGGTCAAGGTGATGGTCTACCAGTGTGATGTAAAGCCCTATATCCCTACCCTGATGCGGTGCTTTAAGTGCTGGAAGTTCAGCCATATGTCTTCCCACTGTACTTCCAGCGGACGCCCATCACATCCCAATACTCCATGCGTTCCGCCTCCCATCTGTGTCAACTGTGAAGAGCACCATTCGCCTTGCTCGTCTCACTGCAGGATTCTCCAGAAAGAAAGGAAAATCATGGAGTACAATACCGTGGACCGACTGACCTACACTGAAGCTAAGATAAATTTGAACGCTTGCATCCTGTGTGTGTGACATCGTCTTACACCGCAGTTCTGGCACCATCAGCTCAACCAACCCAGGTGACCTCTCAGAGCCGGAAGACTACACCTGCCCCCTTGATGGTGGGGGGCATTTCCCTCCCTGTTCCTCCTGCACCACCTACTTCGGGAGCAACACCCCCCTAACCATCAGGGACGTCTGTCACCACTTCTAAGCCAGAGAAGCGTAAGTCTTCTTCGGCTTCTCTCGCTAGGAAGGGGTTCCTTGGGTCACTCCATTCCCAGGTTTCTTCTAGTGGGAAACCCCTTCCCTGATTTCTTCTAGCGGGAAAGACTACACCCGCCATTGGCTGAAGAGCCCAAAAGCAGCTGGTTGTAGGGCTTCACGCTCATCCTCAGTCCCAGAGACTGACCCAGTGAAGTCCTCCCAGCCAGGGAAACACAAGGAGCAGCAACAGAAATCCAAAAATAAAACCCCTAAGACAAAGGAAATTGTGGTGGCACCCACACCAACGCTACCCACAGGCTCTGCAGTTGAGGATGGGGTGGAGATTTTGGACCTAGATCTCACCAGACCCTCAGACACAATGGATATAGACTGCTCAGACAATAAATCGGTGGCAGCAGGTGACTCTGAGGCGTAAACTGCCCCATTGAATGTTCCATGCCATCCCAGTCTCACGATGTCATCCTCCAGTGGAATTGTGGCGGTTTTTTCCACCACCTGGCTGAGCTATGGCAACTGTTAAGCTTTACACCTGCTATCTGCATTGCCCTTCAGGAAACCTGGTTCCCAGCAATGCGGGCCTCTGCCCTCCATGGCGGGATATTACAGGAACATGTTAACTACAGACCAAGTTTAGGACTCGAGTGTCAGGTGGACTTTGTGTTTATGTCCTAAACTCGGTCTGTAGTGAACATGTGCCCCTCTTGAAGCTGTGGCTGTCAGAATAAGGACGTCACAGGAAATAACTGTCTGCAATGTATATCTTCCTCCAGATGGTGCAGCACCCCTGTATGTATTAGCTGCACTTATTGATCGACTCCCTAAACCTTTCCTACTTCTTGGAGATTTTAATGCCCGTAACCCCTTGTGCGGTGGTACCATGCTTACTGGCCGAGGCAGAGATGTCGAAACTTTACTGTCGCAATTCGACCTCTGCCTCTGAAATACTGGGGCCGCCACACATTTCAGTGTGGCTCATGGTAGTTAGTCGGCCATTGATTTATCAATTTGCAGCCCAGGACTTCTCCCATCTATCCACTGGAGAGCACATGACGACCTGTGTGGTAGTGACCACTTCCTCATCTTCCTGTCACTGCCCCAGCGTCAGGCGCACGAACGCCTGCCCAGATGGGTTTTGAACAAGGCGGACTGGGGAACTTTCACGTCTGCTGTCACCGCTGAATCTCCCCCAAACGGTAACATTGATGTGATGGTTGAACAGGTGACTAGCACAATTGTTTCTGCGGCAGAAAACGCAATCCCTCGCTCTTTAGGGTGCCCGAGGCGTAAGGCAGTCCCTTGGTGGTCGCTAGAAGTCACTGAAGCAATTAAGGAGCGTCAGCGAGCTCTACAGCGTCATAAGCGGCACCCTTCCCTGGAGCACCTCATAGCCTTCAAACAGCTGTGTGCCTGTGTTCGCTACCATATCAAACAATGGAAGGAGGAGTGTTGGGAGAGATAAGTCTCCACCATTGGGTGCCACACGTCACCTTCCCAAGTCTGGGCAAAGATCAAACGTCTTTTTTGGTACCAGGCCCCAACAGCTGTCCCCAGTGTTACCATAAATGGTGAGTTATGTACCGACGCAAACGCGATTACCGAGCTCTTTGCTCGAGCCTCTGCGTCGGAGAGTTACCCCAGGCTTTCGCACACTCAAATGGCGACTGGAAGGGAACATCCCTTCATTCACTATACGCTTCAGTGAATCCTATAATGCCCCATTTACAGAGTGGGAGCTCCTCAGCGTCCTTGCACATTGCTCCGACGCAGCTCCTGGTCCTGATCGCATCCACAGCCAGATGATTAAACATCTCTCATCTGACTACAAGCAACATCTTCTCGTCGTCTTCAACTGGATCTGGTGTGATGGCATCTTTCCATCGCAATGGCTGGAGAGCACCATCATTCCGGTGCTCAAACCTGGTCAAAACCCGCTTGATGTGGATAGCTATCAGCCCATAAGCCTCACCAACGTTCTTTGTAAGCTGCTGGAACGTATGGTATGTCAGCGGTTGGTTTGGGTTCTGGAGTCACGTGGCTTGCTGGCTCCATGTCAGGGCAGCTTCCGCCAGGGTTGCTCTACCACTGATAATCTTGTGTCCCTCAAGTCTGCCATCCGAACAACCTTTTCCAAATGGCAACACCTGATTGCCATCTTTTTTGACTTGCGTAAAGCATAAGACTCGACTTGGTGACATCATATCCTTGCCTTGTTTTTGCGGCAGAAAACGCAGTCCCTCACTCTTTAGGGTGCCTGAGGCATAAGGCAGTCCCTTGGTGGTCGCTGGAAGTTGCTGAAGCAATTAAGGAGTGTCGGCGAGCTCTACAGCGGCAGGAAGTTTTATCCAAAACTTCCTGTCACTTCATGCTTTCTGCGTCGCAGTTGGTGACTCCCATAGTTTCATCCATATCCAGGAAAATGGAGTCCCGCAGAACTCTGTATTGAGTGTCTCTCTATTTTTAGTGGCCATTAACGGTCTAGCAGCAGCTCTCAGGCCCTCCGTCCCACCTTCTCTGTATGCAGATGACTTCTGCATTTCGTACTGCTGCTCCAGTACTGTTGTTGCTGAGCGGCGCCCCCATGGAGCCATTGACAAGGTGCAGTCATGGGCTCTAGCCCATGGCTTCCAGTTTTCAGCTGCAAAGTCGTGTCTCTTGAACTTCTGTCGGCATCGTACCATTCATCCGGAACCTGCGCTTTACCTTAATAACGATCCACTCACTGTAGGGAGACCTATCAATTTCTAGGAATGGTTTACGACGCTCGATTGACTTGGCTCCCTCATCTTTGTTAGCTTAAGTGGAAGTGCTGGCATTACCTCAATGCCCTCTGTTGCCTGAGCAACACCAATTGCGGTGTAGATCGCTCTATGCTGCTGCAGCTCTACAGAGCCCTAGTCCAATCCCGAATTGACTTTTGGAGTGTGGTTTATGGTTCAGCAGCGCCTTCAGCATTGCATTTACTTGACCCTGTGCACCACTGTGGGGTTCGTTTAGCAACAGGAGCTTTTAGGACGAGTCGGGTGTCCCTTCATTGCAAATCAGACGTGCGCAACTGCTCACCAGTTATGCAGCACACATACATAGCTCCCCTGAGCATCCGAATTACCGTCTCTTTTTTCCCGCTCGTGGCAGTCCATCTCCCACATCGGCGGCCCAGATCGGGGCTAATGATTGCGGTTCGCGTGCGGTCCCTTGTCTCAGAACTGGAGTCCTTCCCTTTACCACCTCTACTTGCGGTCCGTTCACATACGCTGCATGGTGTACGCCTCGGCCGCAGCTTCGTCTGGACCTTTTGTATGGCTCTAAGGACTCTGTTAACACCACCGTTGTCACTTCCTCTCGATCTTGATGTGTTCCGGGACTCTGAAGTGGTTTACACCGACAGCTCAATGGCTGATGGTCACGTAGGCTATGCAAATGTTCATGGAGGACATATTGAGCAGCACTTCTTGCCAGTTGGCTGCAGTGTTTTCACTGCAGAGCTGGCGGCCATATCTCGTGCTCTTGAGTACATCCACTCATGCCCTGACGAGTCATTTCTCGTATGTACTGATTCATTGAGCAGCCTACAAGCTATCGACCAGTGCTACCCTCGCCACCCTCTGGTAGCATCCATTCAGGAGTCTATCTATGCCTTGGAACAGTCCCGCCATTCCGTGGTGTTTGTGTAGACCCCAGGACATGTCGGAATCTATGGCAACGAAATTGCCGACAGGCTGGCTAAACAGGCGACTTGGAAACACTTCTGGAGATATGCATCTCCGAAGCTGACCTGTGTTCTGTCTTACACTGCAGGGTTTTCCAGTTTTGGGAGACGGAATGGGGTAATAGCATGCACAACAAACTGCGTGTCATTAAGGAGACTGTGAATGTGTGGAAGTCTTCCATGCAGGGAATCTGTTGTCCTCTGCCGGCTCCGCATTGGCCGTACATGGTTAACCCATGGTTACCTACTCTGTTGCGAGGACCTACCTCAGTGTCGTTGTGGCTCTCAAATGACAGTCATCCACTTCTTGCTGGACTGCCCACTTTTAGCCATTCTGTGGCAGACTTTTAACTTTACCAGCAGCCTGCCTTCAGTGTTGGGCGACAATACCTCCACATCAGCTTTAATTTTACGTTTTATCCGTGAGAGTGGGTTTTATACTTCTATCTAGGTTTTAGCACATGTACTTTGTCCCTCTGTGTCCTCCACCCTAGTGCTTTTAGGGTGGAGGTTTGAATGTATTACAGAGTGGCTGGCTTTCCCTTTTTATTCTTGTGGTTGGCCAGCCACTGTAATCTGCTTTCATGTTTTACTCTCTTCTGTTTCTAGCATCTCTCTGTTGTTTTCTTGTCCTCTTTTGTTCCTTTTAGTGTTCGTTGCCTTCCCTTTGTTCTTGTGGCTTTTCATTTCTTTCCGTTTGTGTTATATGTTTCGTCCGTTTTATTCTCACACTTGTGGCATTGTTTTATTAGGAACAAGGGACCAATGACCTCGTAGTTAGATCCCTTCTCCCACCTGTAAACCAACCAATCTGTGACCTTTAAATTCATATGTCCTGTGAAACCGAGTTTATTACTGCTGTGGGGGCATCAGATGTTTTAAAGCTTGTCTCCTCCATGTGATTACTGAAACCACTCATGTTCCAGTGAATTAAAGCAGCTACTGATCAGTGAGGATTTTCTCTTCCTTTCCCACTGCTGCGATGATGTGAAGCAGATCCAAATTTTTTTGGCAGAGCTTTATATGATCGTCAGCACCTCAAGGCCTACTTGCCTCTATGATAAAAACATACCCAACACACAGTATGACCATCAGATCGGACAGACCATAAGAGCTCTGTGTGATAAATAACTCTCCACATTCAACAGTCTTCTTAAAATGATAAAATTGGCTATTCACACAAGATCAGTGCACAGCCAATGTAAGTTATATATGTTGAAACATGCCACAATATCCCACCATTCTAGTGCTATGGAGACAGTCTGAGAGGGTGGTGGCTCTCTATTTAGCTGGGAGTTCGACTTTCAGAAGCTGGAACTCCGGGGCACACCACAAACAGATGACATAGGAATGGTCATTGATCCAATACAAAAAATAAGCTTCTGGTCTGGCAGCTGGACCAGTAGTTCTTGTTGATCTATCTCGACACAGACTCTCAAGCTTTCTGGACCTGGACTTCGATTTTGGAACTCTGTGTGTGTTGTTAAGATTATTCTGGCTTTGTTCCCTTGTACTGAATTTTAGTTCATGTTACTTGTATTTGTAAAATTTCTACTTTGCCACATTTTCAGATACCAGCTTTGCATTGATCTTTGTTTCCAATGCTGTGTGGCTTGTGGCACTAACCTGGCCTGTCTGTGTTAGGCTATAACACAAAAGTGGTAATGAGGAACTCAAACCCTTGCATGTTACTAGTGCATCATGGATGCAAAGTTTGTATAATAGTGGCAACAGGTGGTGATGTTGCAACAGCAACAACTGCAACAAAGGAAAATTTAGAGTGTTTGAGTTATTATAGAAATACCAAAGCTACTTTCTGATGAGTAATGCAGCACACAACAATGACCTGCCTGCAATATCAACACCTCTGTTATTTATGCCAGCTTGTACATTTCTGGCATATGACATTTTACGAGTCTAATAACATTTCTCTCACTCATGTTCAGTCTGCTGTTTTTATTGTCTTCTAATAGTCTCATTTATGAGCTGGTTCGCCATCTAAATGTACATATACACTCTGCTAGGTACTGTACGGTCCACGATGAAGGGAACATCATATCAATATTATTAATTCTCTGATCTTTTCCATTCACATATCAAGCAAGGGTAAAAACATTGGCCATATGCCTCTGTACATGCCACAATCTCTCTTATGTTATTCTCACGACCTGTACAAGAGAGTGCCATGTTTATGGCTGTTCGCCGACCATTTCAGTAGCAAAACATACTCCTGTGTCCTAGTGTGTTGGCAAGCTCCAGTTATCCATCAGAATGAGTCCATGTGCCAGCAAGTCTGTACCAGCCGGCACATGCTCTACACTACGTAAACATTCTGGACAATGACCAAAACAAGCTGCCTTGTTGCCTCTGGTATCTCCTGCAGTGGCCATATGAGGTGCCAGTCTCACTGCCAGCAGAGTTCGCCTCATATGCTGGAATCAGGTCAGTTGCTCCCCATAGAAATCCTTCTTCCTTACTGTTCAAGACATCACTCATTGACTAGCAGCCAGCATTTGTTTATGCTCCAGGCTTTATGCTGGCCATGCCCAGAGGCCCAGCCTTTGGAGCACAAAGATTCCTCAGCATCCTCTCTGGACACTACATTGGACATGCTCAGGGACTTCTAAGTTGCAACACAATGCTGAGTGCATTTTGGGTTTCACCCTCGCCACCCCCAGCAATGCATCCTTACAAAATATATGCTGAGCTTGTGGTAGTCATTCCATGTCGACTCCAACACTATAGTCTGATTAAAATTTGTTGGTAGTCGACGTCTGTCACTTGCCTCTACAGTGTTGCCACATCTGCTGGCAGCTACCGCTCGGTTATAGACAACACACGGACAAAGCTGTTCACTTCACAAATGTTGTTAATGGGTAATGTGGAGCAATGCTGGAAGCAGCCAACACGAGGGGTGATGAAAATGGGAGGATCTCTCCACAGGAAATATGACTGTAAAGGTCACAGATCTAAGGGTGAAAATGGCATTATTCATTAGTAACACATGCCGCAGGCATTATTCGCTGTCTTCCATTTGTCACTGAAAATCACCTTTTACATAGTGAGCTTCCCACCTCATGACCCACTTGACAAAAATCTGAATTAGACAACCCCTGGTCATTTCTACTTGTGTATGTTATTGGGTATCTTAAACTCTGGGCTCCAATGCCACCTGCCAAATGACACATTTCACTAAGGCATCATGTCATTCCCAGCCATTGATCTTTCATTCTGTTCATAGTGTAGGCAGTTGTTAGTTACTTCCATAACGTAACTAACATCAGGTGGAAACAAAAGATCCCTCATCCCCCAGTTGAAATAAGTTGCAGAGATAATGTGGTTGTACTTTAGTTCTGACAACAAAGAAGATTTTAGGAGACCCTTCTTTTTGTGAGAACTAGAAACTGCCTCATCTGTTACTAAGGATACTGCCTCAGTACTAGACACTATTACAGCATACTGCTTCAGTTTTGTAATGAATGTAAAGAGCCTCATCCTGAATCTTTTCAGCTGTACGTGATCATAGGTACTATACTCAGATCCATGAAGAGAATTTGTTATGATTACCTCGAGAGGAAGGCTGTCACCTACTCTGGATGTTAGAAGAAGAAACTCATAAGGCACTTCCAATATGGATTCAAAAAGTATCATTCTAATCTAAATAACCTGATTGTATTCAAGGTAGGTCTACAAGGAGCTTTCCTGAACAGACAGCACCTTATAGGCATATTTCTTGACACTGTAAAAAATTTCTCTGGATGGAGGTACAGCACATTTAAATGACTTCACTATTGAAGTTTCTGTGAAAGATTACCAGTTTTACTGAAATCCTTTGTTATAGTTATTCTTCAGTTTTTGCTGGGGTATATTCGATAACAAAAGTACTCTGACAAGTGGCCAGACTGTCATGGCAGTCTTTCACAGTATTTCAACAACAAACTGTCATCATCAGACCAAAGTGCTCATTGTAAATTTTAAGACTCGCCCACACTATGCCATTTCTATGCTTAATACACTCTCTGGTGCATAAAGCAGTGTTTTGTACCACAAGACATTCTGACTTCCAAGCATAAGTTTCCACGTGGGTACTGTCAGAGTTCTGATCCCTGCCTGTCACCACCAGTACTCCCCTGTGATAACTGTGTGCCTTTCATTCAGATCTTGCCCTGACAATTTATACCAAGAGAGACGATTAATTCTGCACCTTGTGTCAAAAAATCAGATGGATAACGTGGGCCGAGGTAGTGACTTGGTTCATTGCCCACGGTTCTTACTATGCTGCTGTATCATCTATTACCATCACATCTGGAAGTGACTATTTCCTGTAACTATTAATTTTGAGACCATTTCATGTTTTGTTTGTAGTAGTTCATTCATTTCAATGAATGTATTGTTTTCGTAACCACATATGGACATTGATCTTGCGCAGTACCTATCATGCCTTATTTCACAATTTTTGTAATTATCTTAGTAAGCTAGGTAGAGAAATATTCCTATACGGTAACCCAACATGATAAACTCAGGCAACTTAATCTTAAAGTTTGTCATGTTGCTGGCTGCCTTGTCCCGTTACGTGTATATTTCAACTCGCGTGGTACACCAGCAATTTCTGTTTCTGTATTATGGACACTACTGCGCTGCACGCAAAGAGCTATTTCCCTTGAGCCTGCTTGGCACATTCAACTGTTGTGTAACGTAGTGTCCATGGTTTCCACCACTGGCCCAGCCGACACCTTGCCACATGCGGCCACATCTCCATTGCTTCATGACATTATCGGACCACCGGCAGCTCAGCCCCCAGTGCCAGACTCCATGGTGGCACCTGCACTGGCCTCTGTATCTACCATCACTTCCATTCCTCCTGACATCATAAAGATGCTACGTGATCCACTGCCTGCCATTGCCACTCCGTCCGGCTGTGCCGCTGCTCACCTGCCGCTTTTCAAGCCCCAGCAACAGTGCCAGTAGTTTTGGTTGGTCGACACCATCTTCACCATCTGTGGCATCACCCAGGATGACACCAGGTTCACTAGGTTGACCAGCCAGTTCGAGCTGACATATGCGGTGGAGGTCCTCAATGTCAGGTCGTCACGCACCCCCCACAGCTGCTGACCACTATGAGACATTGTGGCACTGCTTCGTGATGCAACTTAAGTCTTCCAAAATGCAGCATGTCCGGGTCCTCCTCTCCTTTGAGTAGCGTGAGGACTGGCAACCCTTGCAACTCCTAAATCACCTCCAAAGTCCGACAGTACCACACAGTCGCTGATACATCTGGCTTGCTCGCCTCCCAGCATTGAAACACACAGCTGTGGCATCCCAAGCCAACCTCTCTCTCATTCACTGCCAGCCTTCCCAACAGTGTGCATGAGACACTGCTCTCCCTGCTTGTGACTGCTGCCACCATGTGCCAACCACACCCCCACCCAGTGCAGTCAGCTGGCCTTGATTCAGCTAGCCACTTCACCAAGAGCTCTCCCTATCCTCTAAAGATGTCACTGGCTGTTCCGCTCCCCATCAGCCTGCAACATAGTGCCCAGTATATATGACATCCTTGCCCATCTCAGTGCCAGCATGCCAACGCTGCAGACGACCATGACCTGCCTCAATTGTGACTTCTGCCATCCATGCAATCCCAGCCCCTGCACAAGCAAAGACAGCTACTGCTGCTTCCACTCCAGCTGCCATGCTGACATCTCTCGTACCCTGAGCAGTTTGGCTCAGACGCTATGAACTACAGGGAGCCCTGCTGTTGGCGTACAAACACCAACTGCTGCCGGGGTAGGCACCGTTAACTGCTGCCGAGTCTCGCAGCACCTGTTTGTCCGTGATATACGCTCCACCATGCTATTCCTGATTGACAATGGCTCTGAGTTGTCTGTCTTCTCACGGCGGTTGATATGGGAGCCCAGCACCACTTCTGCCATTCTCCTGATGGCAACAAATAACTACCATAGCCACTTCCAGCATACATCATCTCATCCCCAACCTCAACCTGCAACTGGACCTCCTCTGCGGCATCATCGGACACTACTGCCTACCGCCTGTCCTTGCCAGCTGGCACCTCAGTGACAGTGATACCAGAAGATCAGCAAAGAGCACAACTCATTTTGTTGCTTTTTTATGTGAAGCTGGTTTCGGTTTCTGGCTCATATGCTGACCTTCTGGTGCAATTTCATGCTCTCACACACCTGTCCTGTTGCCTCAGGAGTCTGCCATTTAACTATCCACTACATCGACACCACTCTCAGATCTGCTGTCTTTTGCCGGCTATGGTCCTTAACACCAGACAAACTCAAGAACGTCAAGGCAGAGTTTGACGAGTTGCTTACTGCCTGCATGCTACAGGCCTTCCAAAAGCCCATGCACATCCACCTTTCGCGTTGCCAAGAAGAAGGATACTGTGTCCAGACTAATCGCCTGCAATTCTCGCTTCCCGCAAAGCAGACTGGTACAGTGGGCCCCGGACCGAGTAGGGGTCAGCCTGGCCGGTCGTCCCGGAAATACAGACGCTTCCCAGAGACCACCAGGATGCGTCCACGGCGCCGCAAGAGGTCGTTACAGCCGCGGACCTCTTTCCTTCCGCTTGACTGCAAATAGAGCCAGCCATATCCATGCGCCAAGCAGTATTTAGGCTGGCGCAGGAGCCTGGAGAGGTAGTTCACGCCGAGCGAACCCACTGGTGTCATCGTAGCCGCCACATCATCGTCCACCGCGGCCAGCATACCGGAGCCATCCTCACAAGGCCTCTACTTGGACTCAGGTGACGGCAACGTGGACGCACCGCTCTTCACGAGATGCCCGGGGCTTGGTTTGGTGAAGTTGTATGGTTACTACAGACAGTTTATGTTTGGAAGAATCTCTGATTTAGTTATCGGTGGGCTTGGAGGATCAGTCCTCCCTCATGAATATTGTTTTGTAAATTCGGAAGAAAGACTTTAGTTGAAATAAAAACGCTATAATTCACACTCTGATATTTTCCTATCCGTGGACGGTGGATATATTAAAGGATGGCTCCTGGCACTCTTTCAGTGATTACTGGAAGCTAAATGCCCGTACCATCCCTGACTGGTACCTGTTGCCACTAGTACGAAGCAACAACAATGTGTTGGCTGTGGTTAAAACCTTCAACACAATTGACTGCGCCAAGATTTTTTACCAGATTGGGTTTGCATCAGGTGACACCAGAAGACTGCCATAATCACACTGTTTGGTCTCTGTGAGACCACCTTTATGACCTTTGGCCTCCATAGTGCTGTCCAAACATGGCAGTGTCTTGCTAGGGATGCCTGGTGTTTCTACAGTATTTTTGAATGCCTATAGGAAGTCAGCATCGTCATCAACACAGTCAAGTGTGTTCTCGATGCCAGCGTTCGTGCTGTAGTTTGGCTTTCTTAATGACACGTGTATGTTGGTCTTTTTGCAATACCTATCATTTCTTATTTTGCAGTTTTGTAATTATTTTATTAAGTTACAAAGGGAAACATTTCTACAGTTCCATACACTGGCACTTTGTCGACCAGGGTATATCGCATTGTAAAAAAGCATAAGATGCGGCGCATATTCCGTTCACCTACCAGAATTAAATCGCTTCTGGACAGTGGAAAAGGTGATTTAAGCTCCCACAAGTTGGGAGTTTACTTGATCCCTTGCCAGTGTGAACTGTTGTTCATAGCTCAGACTGGTAGAATTATGGAAGGATGTTACACTGAACACTGACACACACATATAGGTCAGTCGGATAAGTTGCCTGCATGATAATGGGACACTCCGTGAATTTCAGACAGACAGAGGTGCTGAGTCAGATCTCCAGCCCCTCAGATTCCATAATAGAAGAATGTATTGAAGTTAAAATTACTCAACACCTTATTAAACATGACAAGGACTCATCCATAAAGCCTGAAATCCTACCTACTATCTGCTTACAAAGCAGCAGATACCTAGACCATGGCTTGAGAATGAAAAAGCCAAGAGTAAGCAACAACATGGATAGTTATTCTTAGTGGAACAAGAATGTACCAAGAAAGGCACCGGGCCATTAACAGACAATAAAAGAGGCTGCTCCAGTCTCCCATCATCATCATGTGGCTGCTATGATGATCTGACTGTTCACCCAAAAACACAGTTGCTACGCAGACTCTTCATGCAAGAGAATGGCGTCCCTGAAGGGAGCATTTTAAGTGTCACCCTCTTTCTCATGGCTATATATCACATAACTGGTGGTATCATATGTAGGCAATTTTATGATAGTGCTCATCGTCCTACCTTGTATTCACAACTCTTTAATTATGGTTCTATTTCAGATGATGGAGGACTGGGCACCAAAGATGTACTTTACATTTACAATGTATAAAACAGCGGGTCTCTTTTTATTCATGGCAACATTCTCCATTTAAATCAGTAAGACAGTTCCTGTATCTTGTATTTGATCAAAGGCTTACATGGCTACCACATTCATGGAATCTTAAACTAATATCCCTCAAAGGCATAAATATTTTGAAATTTCTTAGCTGGAAAGTTCAAATTGTTGAAAAATCCTGTTTACAACACTTCTGAAAACATTTACCCTCTCCTATCTAAATTATGGGAGTACCATTTATAGAGCAGCATGAAATTCGTACTTAAATATGTTGAGTGCAGTATGCCTTGTAGGCATCAGGCTGGCAGCAGGGTCTTACAGAACAAGCTTTATCCCTAGGCTCTGTACCGAAGCTAGTGAGCTGCTGCTTATCCACTGGCATCTTTGCCATGCCACTTACCTTTAAAGCCAAGTCAAATTGTCTCCAGCATCATTGCTCATCCTCCAGCAGGGCATCTGTTTCTCTTGAATTGTCCATTGGAGGTTCTTCCACGGTGTTGGAGCACCTGCGAATTTGGATGATTGAGAGATGCACGAAAAACTGTAAAAAAAACTTGCATATAACTAGCTGAGTACTCCATCTTTTGGGCAGCCATCCGGGTCAGTATTATTCTTCTTTCGATATTTTGGCTGACAACTGTACAGCTGTCTTCAAGGTGAGTTGGCAACACAATGAAAACCTCATTGACCAGAGTTCATTCACTTCACAGAATTGAGCCAAGTGGTTTTAATTTTGTCACTGACACCTTGAAGATGGATGGATGTATGGTTGTCAGCTGAAATATCAGAAGAAGAAAAAACACTGTCCGGGATTCATATCTGAAAGATGATGGAATATTCTCCCTCTGGGAAATTTCAAGAAACAAGAGGAATGCTGCTAACTGTATTTATCGACATATGTTCCTTTCATATTTTAAAGGAGCACTGTACAGCCATGTTTTACCCAGATGACTTGAAATAAAGGTACTTAGTTGGATGGTTCATAGTTTCCTCAGGCAGTTCCTCAGAGGGTATTCCACCCCAACCTGTATGTGATGCTGAAAACTCAAGTTGATGAAATTTACCCATACAAAGAAGCCTTTCCGCATCTGCTCTGACATTAAGTTCAATCCCTTTTATAGTTTAAGTATTGCATAAGTCATATCCACTGCCCAACAAAGGTAAGTTAGGCATCCAGAAGATGTGATTGGATGTTCAAAAATGGTTCAAATGGCTCTGAGCACTATGGGACTCAACGTCTTAGGTCATAAGTCCCCTAGAACTTAGAACTACTTAAACCTAACTAACCTAAGGACATCACACACACCCATGCCCGAGGCAGGATTCGAACATGCGACCGTAGCAGTCCCGCGGTTCCGGACTGCAGCGCCAGAACCGCTAGACCACCGCGGCCAGCTGATTGGATGTCAGTTGTAGCTTCGTACATTTAAACACCATTAGGGATTTGGAGTTCATTAGAGTTGCAATTCTGTGACATGTAGAACTACCACAAGAGTGCAGTAGTGTTTCCATGGTTAGCATTTCTACCACTCCTCATAGGGCATATAAGGATATGAACAGTCAGATGTCAAGTGCTCACTGCAAAGGACACAGAGATACCGCATACTTGTGTGAGAAAAGGGTACCAACACCTGACAAATTCTGAAAAGGATCTCAGTGTGTGTGTCCCCATTTGGACAGTCAAATCGTGTGGAGATCCAGATTTGTGGGACATTCAGATGTGACTGTGGCCCGATATTGGACAGCAGGGGAATGTGCAGGATGGCGTACTCATCACTAAAGTTCTGATCAGCCACATTTTACCATCACAAGGGATAATCGCCTTATTGTTCACTAATCAGAGCGGAGCCTGCCGTACAAGAACAAGTAATGGACTCGCTGCAACAGTCTGTGTCATTTCACATCATTGGCCAGAGGCCACACTCCCCTGAGAATTGCCATGCCATACACAGGGTGCTGAAAACATCACAGTACAAATGCCTACATTGGGAGTGATGCCCTGACAGGGGAGCATGAACTGTTGATGAATGCTTTCAGCAATAAATTGTGGCTCTCCTCTAGCCTGATGGCCATTGTCAGTGAGTTTGGTGATGACCTGGAGAGAGGTCACGTTCTTCCAACGTCTTGGAGGTGAGCAACAGGGTTAGTCCTGGCATTGTGGTGTAGAAAACCATTATGTATGACTTCAGGTCATGACTGATAGTGACTGAGGAAACTGATACCCTCAGGGGCTTAGCATTCGTTTGCTGGGTTCGGGTTTTGGGTGACCGCAGGGTTTCTGACCTGGAGACTGGTAATTGTTGCCAACCCACCACAACCATAAGCTCTGGGCATACTTCAGTGACCACTGTATGATGCAGCGATGGTACTTAGGGTGCCACAGGGAACAGGCAATACCACCTGCAGAGGAGGCCTGAATCAGTAATTGCGAGATTACTGTGTTTAGTCTGTCTGCTTCCCAACTGGTGTTACGCATGCAATGACAGACTGACTGTGAAGCTTCAGCAGTGTTAAATTATGGAAATGTCTCTTGTTCATTTTATATGTGACACTGTTATGAGCAGTTAAAAAACCTAAATATTTCTCATAATAACATCAACATGCAAAAACTAACGTAAACAGCACAGTTCAAGATCACTAATAACGTGTGTCACCCTATGATATTTTACTTCAAAAATTTAATCCCACATCATTGATTTACAAGGAATGACTTCAGTTAACAAATGAACGACAGTGTGTAGGCAAACAATTTATTGCTCTGTTTTCATTACAGAGTAAGTAGCTAAATGATATATACAACAGGTATTATTGTAAGAATTTTTTGGCCTATTGTGTGCCATTTTTACTTAAAGAATTGCATAGTTTTGTTACTTTCTCTTAAATAAACATTGCCTCTGTGAAATACGAACTATATTTTGCCTCTTGATGAAAATTTGGTTAACTCTTCCTTTTAGCTGCAGGCATGTATTTTGACCTCACCTGGTCTGTTTGGTTCATAGCAAAATTATTTAATACAATGTTACTTGCAATGTGCGCAATTCATTCCTGGATCACACTTGCTGAATGAGCAGGGCAAGAAAGTTCCAATAAATTATTAAGCAAACACCTTCCACTCAAATCTTTGAAGATATTTCACTGATTCTCTCTTTGTAAGAACTATACCCTGAAATGATTGAGTAACATGTTCATCACCAGCATATATATTAAGATGCAATAGCCCACAACATCATGTGGATAACAGAGACCATCTCTGTCTGCTGCATCAATTAAACTGGAGGATGACATGTTTTCTATGTACAGTCAGAACTACTGTACAATAACTGCACATTGTCTGTTTATTACATGCATGGAAACAATATTCCACTATGTGATAAATGACAGACCACATTCATTAGAAATTTCATTCATATCATTTCTATCTACTACACAGGAATTAGATTCTGACACGTCTGTCACGTATAATCTTCACAGGTAGAAAAAAATCGCAGGGTCACCTGTGTCCATCAAGCCACAGATTTTAATGTTGTTTTCTGCCTAAAAAATCTGGTGAACTGAAATATTATAATTTAAACCAGCCAGCTGTTGATACTGCACAAATCAAGCCTCCAAACTGACTGACTAGACTTTCCCTGGTGGGAAAAAACTGTGTCCACAATCAATAAGACAATGCTTGGACAACTGTATCATTGTTTCTGTTGAATGGCTCAAAACAAAGTGTTCCTCTTGTCAGTTTGTTGCCAGTATTTAGTTCCTTCCACTTTTTTCAGCCACTGGACAAGCTCCTGAAGGAACGCTAAATGAGGAGAGTTTCTTGTATTAATTGGCTCATGAATGGATTTCTCAGTCTCTATTCAAAAAAGGCACAAAATAACATATGGGAAACAACCCAGTCTCTGTTCTTCTATCATTATCAAAAATATTTGAAAAGGTAGTCACCATAAAAATTCAAAATTTCATAGAAAAATTTAAAATAATCTCAAAATCAGTATGGATTTGAAAAATGGCAAAACCACAGTAACTGCTATAAACCATTTAGTAGATCACCTCTGTAGACAACTCACTGCATGCTACAGGAATCTTTTGTGTCCTATCAAAGACCTTTGATAGTGTGAACCACTCCTTGCTACTCTGTAAACCAGAAAAGTGTGGAATTATAGGCATAGTATTAGAATTGTTTAAGTCCTATCTAACCAACCAAAGACAAGGAATGGTTACATCATCAGAGAGAGGAACTTGTACTTCAAAATGGAAAACCATTACACATAGAGTAGCCCCAAGGTTCTGTCTTAGGACCCATTCTGTTTCTGTTTTACATAAATGATCCACCACTTAATTTTGAGTGTCACTCAGTTTTATTGGCAGATGACACATCTGTAATCATTGAAAGTAACAGTACTGACCAAATTCCCATACCACGGAACTGCTGAAGCACTTAAACAAGTCTGTTAGCTATGCGAATGTTGTCAGACATAGGTGATATAAAAATAAAGAAGCTAGCATACTATACTTACTGTCATTCCATAATGTCATATAGGATTATTTTCTGGGATAGCTCATCAAGCTAAGCTAAAGTTTTCCAAGCCCAAAAAAAGTGCAATATGAGCTATTATTTTTAATAACAAGCCAGCAGCTATTAAAGGTTTAATTAATAACTGAAGAACATACTGCAGCTAGGGCTGTTAAAGGAAATGGCGATACTATCAACTGCTTCCCCGTATATTTATCACTTAATGAAATTTTTCATTAAAAATATATCTTTCCTTCAAACCAGTAGCTCAGTTCATGGATCAGTTCTAGAAATAAGAATAACTTTCACAAAGATTTAAAGTCACTTTGGTTCAGAAAGATGTCTACTATTCAGCAATAGACATTTTTAATAACAAGCCAGCAGCTATAAAAGGTTTAATTAATAATAAAGTTCAGTTTGCGAAGATTCTGAAGGCTTTATTGATGGCCAATTTCTTCTACCCCATCGATGAATTTCTCAGCAGAACCATTTGATGCATGTTTATTAATAATATGAAATAGTGTGAATACTGTGTGCAGTCTGACTTCAGAACAGATTTTATGCAGTAACTTGATCATTTTAAATAAATGCTGTAATTTTTTTAAAAAATTTGATCATGCATAGTTACAATAGCCTAAGAATTATCATATGCACGTAAGTGTATTGAAATTTTAATATTTGGTGACAAGTTTTATATCCCTTTAAATGTAAATATGCTTAAGATTATTAATTTACTGATTCCACAACCACAAGGGCAGTTTCATTTGGGATCTGTGGAAGGTACATTAGCATACCTGTTCTCATTTTGTAAATATTTATTGTGTATTGCTGTTTTCTGACATGTTCCACATCCCAGAGAATCTCCTCACTATGGATCAACTGTAACGGAAAGTACACATAATCTAATCTGATCTAATCTAAAGCTTTAGTAGTCCCTTTGAATTCTGGGAATATTGTTTCCGATCAGAAGCATACAGACAAGAATTTCACACACAATTTAAGACATGAACAGGGTCATCCGCAAAAATCAATTTTCTGCTTGGATATTTTGGTTGTGTGTACTGAGTTTTCAGTTCTGGTGGGTCAGTTAAATAATAAATGGCCTTTCTATTTACATCACTATTATCAACCAAAAAAGTAAGCACTATGAATCCTGTGTGTTCCAGGCCAATAACATTACATTTAACCATAGAGCACAGCTGAATACCAACAGCATTTGGAACTGGTAACATACAGACAACATTAAAAAGGCAACAAGCTTGAAATCATAAATACATAAGCTGATTTTGCAGATTCACTTTTGTGTGCAGGAGGACCTATAACACTGCCCTTCTTGTAATCCATCTGTGGTGTTGCATAAATTTCATATGTTAATAATAAGACCGGTTAGTCTTCCTGAGATAACAATGGAAATTTTCTTTTTACATAATGAAGAAAATTTTCATTCTGCTGTCTTCTGATCTGTGTTTAATTTACCTCCTTGTATCTGGCGAGGGAAGAATGGGATTACCAGAGTTCCTTATACATTTTTATGCATGTGTTAAAATAGAATATACCAAGAAGGAAAAGAAACTATAGTCTCCCAGGAATAACATTTGACATTCACCTTCCTCACAAAAATAATCTGTTCTTTGAGGAAAGCTAAAGCATTACTTTTTTCAGGAAATCTGTCTCCAGAATGATTAATTACCTTTTCCACTGCAACTAAACAATTTTCAACTGAGTGCTTGCCAGATAAATGCTCCACAAATGTGCAATGTATATTCTGGATGATTTTTTTCAAATCCGTGTTAATACATGACACAGCTACTAGAGATGCACTTTTTACTTCCACTTGATCGAAAAAATTAACAAATTTAAATCCTTACTAATGTTGACACAGGATCTCATTCTTGGCTGTGGTTCCTCAGTTATAATTATAAACAATAGCACTTTCTCTTTCTGTGCAATAAACCAATCAGGGTGCAAAGTTCTGGAATTTAGTTTCATGTTTAGTTCTTTGTTAGCTTGCCTAAAAGTTTCAAAACAATGTTTCCTCAGTTTCTTCAAGTAAAAAAGCTAACTGTTCTTTTCCTTCCTTATTCTGTTTTCTGGTCCTTCCTTTCTGTAGTTTTTGACATATACTATGGGCATTTTGGAAACAGTGATGGCACAGCTCCTGTAATAACAAAAAATTCATAATTTCATTTGGGCTATTTATAAACAGTGTGCTCAGGCATAATAGATCTAACATAAAAACATTGCTAGATTCTGTATATTATGAAATTACTTTCTATTGGAATGCTTACAAAATATCAAAATGACTTATATTTAACCAATCTAGGCTTCTATAAGGGTTTTGTTAACAGCCTTCCCATTTTACTATCATACGTACTGGTTTCTTGTTCCACATCCTGGTGCTGAAAATGTGGTTCACAGTCCTAGAAGACAAAAATAGCATAACATTTTTTTCGATCACTTTTACAAATACATAATGTTAAAATTGCATTAAAGTATTGTGCGTATATTAACATATATTACTTCCCTATATTTACTCATTGGCTGAAAATCATCTCTACAGATAGCTTGAATCTATTTCAGCTTCTGGGAAGGGAATAACACTGACCTTTGGGCCATTTGTATAATTCCCTCCGCAGCCATGCACTGAAAATCACTAATGTTTTTTCGGCAACACCAAATGCTACAGACGATGAAACCTCTGGCACTTCGAAAATGCTCACACAAATGAAAAAAAAAATTTTTTTTTAAATAGCACAGTGGTGGAAACTCGCAGATCAACAGACCAAACATGACAATGTCACTGCCACTCTTAGAGTTGGCATTGACAGGCCTGTTCTGTAGGTGGCTTTGGAACAGAAACTTTACTTGACCACACAGGTAATGAAGATGGTGAAACCCCCACCCCCTTTTTTTTAAAAAGGGGGGGGGGGCAGTACTGCTGCACCTCAGTTGTATGGGGCTTTCCTGCACACACACACAGGGCTCTGTCATGGTGGACCTGTACTTCCCTAGCTGCTCGTGGGACTGGGATGGAACCCTTGAATTTAAACTCGTCAGCTCCCAGAGGAATGAGTGTACTGCTAGTGAATATCAACACTTGATCTACCAAGAAGGCTTGTGTAGCCAGGGCTCCTGATTCAGGGATCATTCAGAGTACTTCAGTTTATTGTCATAGAATGCATGCTGCTCATCAGAATGTGCTTCTAATTGTTACAAGGAAAGGGGGCAACTATGAGAAAGTTTCACCTTTCATATTTAAAAGGATGTAGAGGACATTGCTGGCACTGCAACATCATTTAAGTGACTGCAAAATGGAACACTTTTCGTTGACACATGTCCTCAACAAGCAAAAAAACCTCTTAAAAGCTAAATGCATTGGGGAATATGTCACTGAAGCGGAGCTCTACATCATGAACTACAGCAAAGGTATTAGGTCGTGTAGAGATCTTGTTGACATTCCCACAGAAAACTTAAAAAATGAATGGGCTCAAGAAGATATTGTGGACATGCAGAATATCATGTAAAGGGTGGATGGGGATCTGGTAAAATCCTGACTCCTTAATCCTTACCTTTAACAGCATGAAACTTCCAGAACATAGCAAGACAGATTGCCTTCACCTGAGGGAGTAGCCTTATATTCCCAACCCAGTGCATTGTGGACTGTTTTAAGTGGGAGTGTTTTGGGCACACCATCTGGGATGTAAAGGGGAAGCTATTTGTGGCACGTGTGGTAAGCCCGCCCATGAAGATGTCATTTGTTCATCTCCTCCAAAGTGTGTAAATTGCTCTGGGGATCAATTTGTCTGGAGTAGAGACTGCAGCATCTACCTTGAAGAAAGAATGATACGGAAGATTAAAACCACCTCATATGATGAGGCCAAGAAGATCTACGAGGCCATGCAACCTCCCACATTCACACATCTTTCGCTTCCGCCCTTAAGAGCATATTCTCTGACAGACAATGCCACTACACAAATGGAGGTCACTAATGTCAACGCTACTACCTGCTTTTGTTGGTGCACGTATAAAACTGCAGTTGTTCCAGAGCCCATAGTTCTCCCCACCCCGCCCCAAGAACATCAGATAAAGTGACGGTTGACAACACCGCCGAGCTCGACTACCACAGTTGTGGTAATTCCTACAAAGCCAAGTCTGGTAAACAATCCAGCACTGTTCTTATTGCTGCTGCAGTAGTTCCCACAAAGCCATCCCTGTCCAAAACAGCAAACAAAAGGCTTTCATTATAGATGAGAATAGCTAGTAAACTGTCAGTCCATGTTGACATCATTCAACCTAATGGTTGTACTGCTTCTGCATCAGAGCCAGTAGAATGTGAAGACTGACCGGGGCAACCATCTCACCCCAAGACTGATCCTCCACGCATTGCAGGCTCCCCACCCTGGCGAAGAGACAGAAGGACAGTGCAACCCTGTGATAAATGGCTCTCATACAAAAATGGAATGTGAATGCATTCAGGACTCATGTGGACTAATTTAAACACCTTGCACAAACACATCCCCTGTGCCTGTGTTTACGAGAAACATTTTAAAGCCACTGACACCTCTGTGCTTTGGGTCCCTACAGCAAGAATGACCCGACTGCAGAAAAAGCGAGGGAAGAGTTGCAGAGTTAGTCAATAACACACACACTCCTCTCTCAACAGAGGCAGTCCCACTTATTTCTTGGCTTCTGCTGGGTTGTCCTCAGCCATTGACCTCTCTTTGTACTGCCCAGTGTCTGCAGGAAGCAACTGGTGTCCTTCATTCAAGTGACAATTTTGCTGTGGATCCCTCTACCAGTTGAACCCTTAATTGAAAGCAAGCCACTGAAATGTGTGGTCAGCTGGGCAAAGTGGCTGCTGTTCAGCCTGCCGGCTGTGTTTGAACACTGAAGCAAGGTCCAGAAATGAGTGGACCACATCACACGATTGAGCCACCATGCCACCGACTTATTCATCCCAAAGTCCTCAGGTGGTCTTCGGAGGCAACCTGTAGCTAGGTGGACCAATGAGTGCTGCCCATCAGTCCAGGCCAGACATGTGACTGTATGACAGTATAAATGCCACCCAACAGCAGACAACCCCGTAGCCTTTTGAGTCGTGAGAGCCAAGCTTGACATATCATTAAGGAGAGCATGGCAAGCATTTCTGGACTCTATCAACCATTCCACTTGTTCTAAAAAAGTATGGAAAGCCACCAGGAAGATTTACAGAAAATACAGTCATTTACTGATAGCAAACAGTGGTGTCTCCACCATAACACATGGAGACATTGCCCATTTTGCACTGACTACTGCCAATGCCAGCCAGGGCCTGGCATTTCACCACTGCTGTGTGACAACTGAGAGGGGCCAGTTTGGCTTCAAATCCAATAGTTCTGAGTCTTACAATTGCCCTTTCAACATGTGGGGGCTGGTTTCAGAACTGTCTGAGGCTCGTGATACTGCACCTGGTCGTGGCCAGATCCAGTACAGCATGCTTCAACATTTGCAGGCAGCATCAAAGGAAATCATCCTGAAATATTTTAATTTGATATGGCAGACAGGCAACTTTCTCGACTCATGGAGAAAAGCCATTTTGATACAACTCTCCTCAACTCAGGAAAGGACAGAATGTGTCCCTACAGTTACTGGAATGTTGTAGAGGGCTGTGTTGGAGAGTTTCTGGAGTGAATGGTTAACCATTGTCTAGACTGGATGTTTGATACCAGGGAACTTCTTATCTGCTCTCAGTGTGTTTTCAGATTTGAATTCATTGTTGGCACTGTGACACTGCAAGAGGTAGCTATCGAACATGCTTTCCTACTTAAACATCACTGTATCACAATGTTCTTTGACATCACTACTTGGAGGCACAGTGTTTTGGGGCAGCTTCACCAGCGGGGCTTTCAAGGCCACCTCCCAATTTTCATGGTTCTTCCTGTCTATGCAGTTTTTTAGGTGCCAAGTTGGTGACTGTTGAATCCTTCTGAACAGGAGAATAGTGTTCCTTGGGGCAGTGTTTTATGCCCTTCACTGTAGCCATAATTAGTATCAAGTTCACTGAAAGGAGTACTGTACAATGCTCCTTTTTTGTGGACAATTGTGCGGTTTTGTGTTTCGCCTCGCGTGTTGCATCAGCAACACAACACATCGATTGCAACTTACAGTGCAGAGGTTAGGGGAATGGGCTGATTATAAGGGTTTTCAGTTTTCTGCAGTATATATATATATATATATATATATATATATATATATATATATATATATATATATATATATATACTTTCGCAACAAACTGTTGCCTCATCAGGAAAGAGGGAAAGACGAAAGGATGTGGGTTTTAAGGGAGAGGGTAAGGAGTCATTCCAGTCCCGGGAGCGGAAAGACTTACCTTAGGGGGAAAAAAGGACGGGTATACACTCGCGCGCGCGCGCATACACATCCATCCACACATATACAGACACAAGCAGACATATTTAAAGACTTTTTATGTAATCAACTTACATATGAAGGAAACTGTTCCACATTTCAAAGACTTGGTGAGGTTTCTTGGCATCGTTTTTTACTACAAACTGTCATGATTACCACACATGAGAGACCTGAAAGCCAGAACCCAGAAGGCACTGAATATCTTAAAGTGCCATAGCCACAGATCTTGGGGAGCAGACAGGATGCATTTGCTGCAGTTTTGTGGAGGATTCATTTGATTGTAGCTAGATTATGAGTGCACAGTGCATGGATCAGTGATGCCTTCTTATCTAAAAATCACTGATGTTATTCACTATGAGGGGATTAGGTTGGCCACCCTCATACCTAGTGTCTTTGCTGAGGCTAGGGAACTGCCACTCACTGTTTGGTGAGAGTTCCTCATAATGTGTCAGGCATGTAAGTTCCTTGTTGCTACCAATTCACCAGCATACCATACAGTTGCTCATCCATCTCTGCAGCACCTTTTCTCCTGTCGTCCATGAGCAACTAGGCCGTTTGGAATCCTCGTGCAGTGTATGCGGGAGTCTCTTGGTGAGGAACAAGTTCAACCCCAAATCCAGGGTTTTAACTGCCTGCCACCTTGGTTATAGCAGAGGCCCAGAGTAATTTTAGATTTAGTACAGTACAGGAAATTTGCGTTCCTGCATACATTTTTAATACATTATTTTATGACATTTTAACTGAACACCACAACCATGTAGGTGTATTTACAGATGGCTGAAACTGAGGGCTCTGTTTTTCCTGATTGTGTCCTCAAGATCAGACTGCCACAAGATTACTGTCTTTGACACAGAATTGTACACAATCTTATGGGCACTGGAGCAAATGAGACATGTTTTGAGTGCTAAATTCCTCATCTGTTCTGATTGCTTGAGTGCCCTTCACTCTCTACATGTGGAAGGAGATGTCTTTCAGCCGGGGGCCAGGGCATATGGGTATTATGGGAAATTAAAGGGTAGATGTAACATCCAAGGAAGTATGTTGCAATCCTTAGGTAGTTCAGTGTGCCATCCCCCTGCATGCTATTGACTCGTTGTTGAGGTACACGGTCACGCAGCGATCAGCCGAAGAATGGCTGAAAGTGAAAAACAGTAATCTGCATCTAGCGAAGTCCACAAGTCAGCTATGGTGTACCTCTTTCCAGCCACACAGACAGGATGAGGTACTCCTTACTCATCTTCACATAGGCCACAGTCCTATGACACTTGGCTTCTTGCACCATGAGAGGACTCAATTCAATGTGTGGTGCTTGTGGTGTGCAGATCACAGTGCACCACATTTTACTAGACTCTGTTTGATTTTCAGACCAAAGGGCGGAAGCTCATTTGCCAACAGATTTGATTTGACCTTTATTTTAGTTGAAAATCAAATGGATGTGGTACAAATTTTAACATTTGTAAATTGTCCATCTTGTTCCCTGAAATTTTAGGGCAATGTTTTTAATGTGTTATCAGGGTGGCTGGCTCATCCATGCTTTTGGTAAATGATCAGCCAGTCATGTAATTCTGTGCATCTGTTATAGTGCCTTACTTAGTTTTACTTAACAGTTTTAGAACATCTGAACAATTTCAATGCTATCTTCCATGATATGACCTAGTGTGATTTTATATCAGATTGATATTTATCTCTCTTTTTTCATGTTTTCTTCAATTTAACCACCTTATTTTTTAGTAATTTCATAAGGATGCTGATAACCTCATCACTGAGACTGAGTGCCTGTAACCCACAAACATAAACACTGTAACTCTGATGGCACACTGGTGTGTCATGGACATCCTGCTTTTTCATGGTGTTATCTTTCATGCGCAAGTGTTGTGGTGACATTTTTCAGTGGGACAATGCTCATCCACACATGGCACATATATCTGTGAACTGTATGTATGTTATTGACCAAATGGAGACTTTAAATAAGTACCTGCTGGTAAAATACAGACACCACAAGATAGCATACATTGTTGACATTAATATAGACATTCGAATAAAAACACCAACTGTCACACACTTTCAAAACATGTTAAGGTCTAACAACTTGTACTGTATGAATAACAAGCCAACCAGATTAGATGCCTGCCTAGATAACATAATCTCCAATTTGACAAAAGACGAGTGTCAGTACGGGGTGATAAATCTAGTTTTATCTGACCATGACAGCCTATGGCTAATGGTCAACTGTGAAAACTATCCTACTCAGCAACCTGAACACATTAAGAGGATCAGATTATTATATCCTGACAACATTACAAAGTTAAGGCAAAAATTATCAGAAGTTGAGTGGGACAGAGTATATAATTGTAATAACAACGGTAATGCTTTTAACTTATTCATGAACATACTAACAAGCTTAGTTCAAAACTGTTGCCCACAAATAATCAAAAAGATGAAAACAGATGGTGCACCAAATAGAAAAAAGAAGCACAACTGGTTCACTCCTGAACTGCATGACCTGAGAAACACACTTATTGCCCTACATAAAATGGCTAAAACTGGTAACCTAGAATCGAAGCAGAGGTATAAAGAAGCCAGGAAGAATTATAGAACTGAAATACAGACGGCAAAGCAGAGAGCCAATGATGCTTTCATTGAAAACTCCAGCAACAAATGCAAAGCAGCCTGGCAGGTAATAAACAAAATAGCAGGGAAGCATAAAAACAGACAAGAAATTCCAATAGTGCCAGGAAAATTAAATGAATTTTTTGTTAACAGTACTAAGTCGGAAGCTACTGCTACCTCTGCACCAGATGATGCAACTTCTGAAAGTTTTACCTACAACATTCCTGACCTAAATAACTTATCCTTTAAATGGAAACAGGTGACCTGCCAAACTGTATACAAAGTCATCACAAACCTACATGGCTCATACAGTGAAGATCTCTATGGCATCCCCAACACCATCTTGAAACAAATAATTGACATTATTGTTGCCCCTCTTACCTTTCTGATCAATAGTACTTTTACAGCTGGAAAATTTCCTGAGGTCCTGAAGGCTACTATTGTTATCCCAATCTATAAAAAAGGAGAAAAAAACAAACCTGAAAGTTACCGTCCAATATCCCTCATACCTATATTATCCAAGATAATAGAATGCTGCATTAAAACACAACTTTGCATCTACTTTGCTGAACAAAATCTTTTTTCCTCCTCGCTCTTTGGTTTTAGGCCAGGATTGTCTACAATAAATGCAGTAGAAACTCTTGTGACAGACATACTTGATGGCTTCGAGAACAATTCCATCACTTGTGCTGTACTACTAGATCTGAGTAAAGCATTTGATACTGTATCCCACGAAATACTAATAAATAAACTAGAGTGCTATGGTGTAAAAAATAACGAACTGGCATTAATCAGATCATACCTGACAAACAGAACTCAGGTAGTTATAGTAAATAGCCAGCAATCAAATGCCCTACCAGTTGTAAGAGGTGTGCCACAAGGCTCAGTGCTTGGACCTTTTCTCTTCCTGGTATACATGAATGACTTGCCTACTTTCATGCTTCACAAGTCAATAATATATGCTGACGACACAACCCTGATTACCTCAGATAACAAATTGGAGGAAGTGAAGAAACAAACAAAAGCAATGCTTGAAAGTCTGCCATATGGCTCCACAGTAACAAGCTGATACTCAACAGTAGCAAGACGGAAACTATGTATTTCTTCTTGCACAATCTACAGGAAAAATTAAATGAGTCTGACTCTGTAAGACTTCTAGGAATCCACCTGGACCCGAAATTAACATGGAACACCCACACGGAACTGTTATGTACCAGACTTTCTAGGGTAGTCTTTTTGTTAAGGAAACTAAAAACATTAGTTAGCAGAAAACAACTTTTATCTTCTTATTATGCCTTCTTTGAATCTCACTTACAGTACGGAATAAAATTATGGGGCAACTCAACTGGTGCCCAGACAGTGTTCATGTGGCAAAAGAAAGCAATTAGAGCAATTACAGGTATTAAAAGCCAAGAATCATGTCGAAAGCACTTTAAGGAACTTAACATCTTAACATTACCTTCTCTGTATATAAAAACGTGTCTTCTTTCCATAAAAAAACAAATACATACCTTACCGTCCAGAACAGATGTTCATTCACATGATACCAGATATAAAAACAATCTTAATGTAGACTTTACTAGGCTATCTAAGGTCCAAAGTAGCTTTCAGCAAACAGGATTAAAATTATATAACAAGTTACCACAATCACTGAAAGACCTACAAGGTGATGCCTTCAAGAAGCAGCTGCACAAATTGTTAGCTGATAAGTGTATCTATGATGTAAAGGAATTAGAATGTAGTAGAGTGTGAGAGTAACTATGATGTCAAGGAATTTGAATGTAGTAGAGAGTAACTATGATGTTATGGAATTATAATGTAGAGAATAACTCTTATCCTCATGTAATGTAATCTGAATGTACATAGTTTCCCAATTTTAGATTCACTATCAAATGTAATGTCAAAACTGTCTATTTCAACAAATGTTGGCTAATGACAAGTAATAAATAAATAAAATAAATAAAAAATAAATGTTGGGGTACTCCTCTGGCCAGTAAGATCACTAGATGTCTCCCCAATAGGATGTGTGGGGCCATGTAACTTATCAACTCCGCCCCGTAGCCAGTCACGTCCCCATCTGACAGATAAATCACCTTCAACAGTGTCACGTGAACTCACTCCATGAGACAATCAAACATGTGGAATTTAATCCAAGATGTTGACACAGAGACTAGTGGTGAGCAACTTTGAACTAACACCTCACCTCCTCTTGGCAGCCAAATTTATTTCATCTTGATTTTAACCTATTAGGTCCGAGTTGAGCATCACCACACTGGTGTGTGTTAGTAATCCCTGCTAAGCAAGTGGGTACTTGATATAAAGCTGCAAGGAATACACAGTTTAAAAGAAAAAGTTCCCCCCCCCCCCCCCCTCTATATGTTGGTCTTTAGGGACATGAATGCAGTCATGAAAGACAGACATTTGTGGATGTCGTGGAGTTAAAGAGAGAGTTAATATATCAGAGGAAAATGTGTGGGATGTTCATTGTTTAAGTGAGGAGTGGCTATTTTAATGAGTCTGTAGGCAAATGTTATATTCTGCACAGTAAAAGTCTGTCTTGGGGCAAGGTACTGAATATAGTTTTCACATGCCCTGCCAATATTATAAAAACATTTTTTTCATTTGCTTTGCAGGACATGATAGACGCTTATCTAACAAACGTGTCCTGCTTTTGGAAGGCAGTCCAAAGAAAGAGTGGCAGCTTACTCCACATTACAGCAATCGCGTTTCTGCTTTGAATGGGGGTACTAAATCTCTGCTAGAATCAATTGGTGCTTGGGAAAAGATACATAAAACAAGATGTAAGGCTGTGAAGAAAATGCAAGTGAGTAATAGAAGTAATTCTCAGAAGAAAACCTAATTAGTTCTTAATTTCTTACTCTCTTGTGTATTGTGTACCTGTAGAATTTATAGTAATGTGAACTCACAGTATTTTACCAGCCTAATAACTACAGTTGGTAGTAGTTGAAGCATGTGTGAAATTAATCCCCCCCTCCTCCCCCTAGAGTGTTGGCAAAACAGTTGTGTGTACACTCCACTGCCTTCTGTTATATCCTTAGTAATATATGATGTGGTTTCTTTTTCCTCACCTCATGTTTCATTGATTGTTCTATATAGAGCTCATGGGAGGCAAGAGAGGGAGAGCCATGTAATTCAGAGTAGCAGTTGCAAAATTAGGATTGAATAAGGTAACACTTTAAAAAATACGAGGGGGTGGAGCATGAGAAAAGTGAGAGAATGTGTGGAAAACAATGGGAGAGAAATGAGTGTAGGCAAGAAGTGTGGCTGGGGCAGCAGAGGGAAGTAGCTGGTAGATGTTTAATCCAGAGGTATTACACTGTGTAGCATGTTCAACAAACAGGTGATAGTTTGCTGTTAGCTGCAGTTTGACAGTGGGCATACACACAGGTAAAGTATTGATTGTCCCTATGTAAAATTCTCCTTCTTCCAATGCATATCTAATAAAGGATGCTTGCTATAACATTTTCTGCAGCTTGTCTGTTCTTACAGTGCTTATCCCTGGTTGAATGCTGCACAGTAATAGTAGGACAGTTTGTATATGAGATAACTAGTTTCATAGGTGGCGTTACCTCTGACTGAATAGGAAATAGTTGTGACTGGGCCTATAGTAGGTGCTGGTGAGTTGGAGTAGGGGAATGTGGAAAAATGCACACAAGAAGAAAAACAATTCGTTAATACTCCAATACTGTATTAGTGGTGTTCTCCATGACACAGTCACAGTGATTAAATATCTAGGTGTAATATTGCAAAGTGACATGAAATGGAATGATCATGTAAGGTCAGCAGTAGGAAAGGTGAATGATTGACTTTGGTTTATTTGGAGAATTGTAGGAAAGGGTAGTTTGCCTATAAAGGAGACTGCAAACAGAACACTTCTGCAACCCGTTCTTGAATACTACTGCACTACAAAATAATGCATGATGCATCCAGAGTATTACTGAAGAAGTGACACATGCCCCATGGGTTCTAGATGGTGAGCACCTCAGTGAGCTCAGTCTTAGTTTGCTAGGTACAGGCTTGGTGGACCCATATTTCCTGAACTGGGGACTGGAAAGCAACACCACACCTTTGTAACTGTAAGCTCTGGGCATGCTCCAGCAACACCACTATGTGATGCAGTGGAGTGACGTTATGCATCACAAGAAACAAGATGTTGACTGCCAGGACTGCAAGGAACATATAAAGAGATGTCTGGCTGTTGGGGCAGAACAGTCGTTAGCAGGCAACCTCTGTGAAACCTGTCGCACCGCAGTTGTACAAGGCTTACCAGGCATGTGGGGCTGTCTCTGGATGGGCCATTATTTCCCTAGATGCCTGTGGGACCGAGATGGAACTGTTGAACTTTTCTCATTCACCATTCATTGGAGTAAGTGTGCTGCTGGATGATATCAACACCCAACACTGCGAGAGGGCTTGTGTAGCCAGTCCACTTCGATACAGGTATTATTATTACAAATGCTTCAGTTCATAACAACAGAAAACATGCAGTTGGAATGTGTTTTTAATTAACTTTTCCTCTTAGCATGTTCACGCTACGTAGCAGTGGTCTTGCTATTAGCTGACTATAACACGTGTCCTATGCTCTGAATATCTGCTGTCATCGGCCGGCAAGATCACGCGGCATGAGATACAACTGGCTTACAAAAAGACATCCCAATTGCTCCGGAAACTAACATGCTGTGTTTGGTGCAATTCGAATTTATACTTCCGTAATACAAAAATATGCAGCGTATATGTTGTTGCACATCAAATGTCTTTCCAAACATTTTCTCCTTTTTTTTCATCAAAAGTCTTTCCAAACCCCCCCCCCCCCCCCCAGGAAGTTCTATGCCAGTGCATAAAACATTAACCGTTCAAAGGATTGATAAGTTTTACAGTTCTGAGGGCAAAAATGTACAGAAAACCTACAGTCACTTAGCATGGAAAAAGTGTATTTTCGCCCAGGAAAAAGTATATTTTTTAAACGGGATATCCGAGAAAGATCGGGAATTTTTTTTCCTTGTCCACGTATACACCCTGTCTTGATGCAAGGATTATTACAAATGCTTCAGTTTATAACAACAGAAAACATGTTGTTGGAATGTGTTTTTAATAGTCAAAAGGAAAGAAGTACCTGTGAGAAAGTTTCACCTTTCTTATATAAGGATTTATAGGGCATTGCTGGCACCTATAATTTATGAAGCAATTGAGGAATGGGATACTGTTGGCTGAAACATGTAGTTGCCAGCAAGCAACAAACCTCTAGGCATCTAAATGCTTCTGGAAATATGCTATTGAAACAGAGCTACACAGCATCTTGAACTATAGGAAGGATGTTGTATCATGCAGGGATATTATAGATATTCCCAAAGAAGAGCTGATGTGCAAAATATGATGAAAGGGTGAGATGATGGAAGTGGCAAAATCAGATGCCTTCATTCTTAGATTGCACAACACTTCCAGAGCGTATCATTTGCTTAAGTGTGAGGCGTTACATTGGGCATGCCACTTTAAACTGTGAGAGAGAAGCCACTTTTGGTAAATGTGGTAAGGCCGTCCGTGTTAGTCATTTGTTCATCTCCTCCAAAGTGTGTTAATTTGCTCTAGAGACCACCTCATATGAAGTAGAGACTACAATGTGTACCTTGAAGAAAGAAAGGCACAAGAGCCAAAAATAATGGAGCATACTCCTTATGGTGAACCATAAAAGATCTATAAAGTAATGCAGCTTTCCATTGTCACTGTTTGTTTGCTTCAGCTTTCAGAAAGTCTATTCAAAAAGCTGATGCCTCTATAAGAAGAGTGGTTAATAATGCTAGCTCTAATACCAGGATTTGTAAGTGTAGTTGCAATGGTGCTGTTACTAAGCCTATAACTCCCACAGAACATCAGAAAAAGCCATGGTTGCGGACTTTGAAGTGCTTGCAGTACTCAAAAGTCCTACTCCACAAAACAGACCAACAGTGCCACTGCCATGAATGTTCCCCTGAATCTCCTCTGGCAAACAAACAAACAAACAAACATGGAAGTGTTAACCACAGTAGAAGACATGTTGTGAACAGTCAGACCATGTGGATCTCATTCTGCCTGATTGTTCTAATGAGACAATGGATTACAAATTCTACCTTGAGCAACCATCTAGTCCCTTGATTAAATCATTGCAACATCGCCAACCTGTCGGAGAGATGTGGATAAAGAAAAACCTCATTGATAAAATGGCTCCCATTTTACAGTGGAATGTCAGTGGGTTCAGGAAACATGTGGAAGAAATGAAACTCCTAGCACAGGAACATCCCCTGTGTTTGTGTTTACAAGAAACATTTTAAACTTAATTTCGCCCAAGTGCTATGAGACTATACCCTCCACTGCAACTGTGACCTGAGTGGGAAAACCCCAATGGAGGGGTAGATGTGTTTGCGATAACACATATCACTCCCCTACTCTGGCCCTAGTTAGTGACCTACAAGCAATTGCAGTTGAAATCCATGTGGGTCAAAGCCTCATTATATGTTCTCTGTACTTACCACCACAAGAAGCAATAGATTCTGAAGCTCTTGCAATTCTTGTAGAACAGCTCCCCCTTCTTCTAGAGAACCTAATCAAGTGCCAGGAGATGTGTATCCTGAACACAGGCAGTCCCCCTTATTTCAGTGCTTGCTACAGGGTCATCCTCAGTCATAGACCTCTCTCTTTGCTTTCTAACCATTACATATTCTGCTCAGTGGCAAGTTACTGATGGCCTTCATTCCAGTTGCCATGTCCCATTCTGGATCTACCTACTAGATGGAGAAATCCTTGAAAAGAAGCTGCTGAGATGGATTATCAGCAGAGCAAACTGGTTGCTGATCATATATGTAATCCACCATGCTGCCAACTTATCCTTCCCAAAGTCTTCAGATCTTCTTCTTAGAAGACAGCATGTACCTTGGTGGACTGACAAGTGCCATACAGTAATCGGTGTCAAGCATGCAGCACTGTGAGCATTTAAGTGCCACTCAGCAGCAGGGAAACTCACGGCCTTTTGAGTAACAGCCAAATCTTGATGCATAATCAAAGAGAGCAAGAGAAGGTCGTGATAAGTCTTCATGGACACAGTCAACTGCTCCACTTGTTCTACAAAATGTTCGGTAACCTGTCAGCAGTGATGCTGAAGCAGGGTTTTCTCTTAGCAACACCCAGATAATGATGGAGCATTTTGCAATGGCTGCTGGCACTGCCAGCTAAGATCTGGTGTTCCGCCACTACTGTGTTTCATGCGGAGTGGGGAGTCTGGCTTCAGATCCATACATACATACATATATTAATCCTTATTCCATAGATCATGAATATGACATTTCATAATGATGTGGAATGTGTCACTTAACATCAGTTTTCTTTAGACAAAATAATTAATTAATTAATAAATTTTTTTACCGTTACTACTTCATATCTAATAATTCATCTATTGAGTAGAAGGAGTTGTCATTCAGAATTTTTTTTTAATTTGCTTTTAAATGTTGGTTGGCTATCTGTCAGACATTTAATACTATTTGACAAATGACCAAAGATTTTTGTGGCAGCATAATTCACCCCTTACTGTGCCAAAGTGAGATTTAATCGAGAATAGTGAATATCATCCTTTCTTCAAGTGTTGTAGCTATGCACTTCACTGTTATTTTTGAATTGGGATGGGTTATTAACGACAAATTTCATAAGTGAATATTTGTCTTGCGAAGGTACTGTGAATATCCCGAGTTCCTTAAATAAATGTCTGCAAGGTGATCTTGGTTGGGCTCCAGCTATTATTCTGATTATATGCTTTTGTGCAATGAATACTTTCTCTCTTAATGATGAATTGCCCCAAAATATGATGCCATATGAAAGCAGTGAATGAAAACAGGCATAGTAGGCTAATTTACTGATATGTTTATCACCAAAATTTGCAATAACCCTAATAGCATAAGTAGCTGAACCTAACCGTTTCGGTAGATCATCGATGTGTTTCTTCCAATTCGATTTCTCATCAGTGCACACACCCAGAAATTTTGAGTATTCTACCTTAGCAACAGACTTCCATTCATAGTCTATGTTTATCAATGGTGTTATGCTATTTACTGTACAGAATTGTATAAACTGTGTTTTCTCAAAATTTAGTGAGGGTCTATTTGCAGAGAACCACTTAATAATTTTCTGAAAGACATTATTTGCAATTTCCTCAGCTGATTCTTGCTTCTTGGGTGTGATTACTATACTTGTATCATCAGCAAAAAGAACTAACTTTGCATCTTCATGAATATAGGGTGGCAAGTCATTAATATATATTAAGAACAATAAGGGACACAGACTGAACCCTGTGGGATACCTTTCTTGATCCCTCTCCAGTTAGAGGACTGCTGGTTTTTGTAGGTTATCTGTACTGTTAATTTCAACCTTCTGCATTCTTCCAGTTAAGTATGAATTAAACCATTTGTTCACTGTCCCACTCATACCACAATACTTAAGCTTATCTAGAAGAATTTCATGGTTCACACAATCAAAAGCCTTTGAGAGATCACAAAATATCCCAATGGGTGGTGTTCGGTTATTCATTGCATTTAATATTTGATCAGTGAAAGCATATATAGGATTTTCTGTTGAAAAGTCTTTCTGAAAACCAAATTGACATTTTGTTAGCACTTCATTTTTACAAATATGTGATACTACTCTTGAATATATTACTTTTTCAAGAATTTTGGATAAATCTGTCAGAAGTGAGATTCCCCTTTTTTATGCAATGGTTTAACAATAGCATATTTCAGTCTATCTGGAAAAATTCCCTGTTTCAGTGAGCTACTACATATGTGGCTGAGAATCCTACGTATTTGTTGGGAACAAGCTTTTAGTACTCTGTTGTAAAGGCCATCAATTCCATGTGAACTTTTACTTTTGAGTGAATTTATTATTTTCCTAATTTCAGTAGGAGAGTTGGGTTGAATTTCAATTTTATCAAATTGCGTAGGTACTGCCTCTTCCATATACTGCCTTGCATTTTCTAATGAATAGCTGGAACCTATTTTCTCTACAACACTTAAAAAAATGATTATTAAAAATGTTAACTTCTTGTTAACAAACCTTTCATTGTGTTTGATAGAAATACAGTCTTCCTGTGCTCTTGGTTGCCCTGTTTCCCTTTTCAAAATATTCCAAATTGTTTTAATTTTATTGTAAGATGTGCTAATCTCAGACATAATGCACATACTTCTGGACTTTTTAATAACTTTCCTTAATACAGTGCAGCAGTTTTTATAATGTTTCATTGTTTTGGGATCATTATTGCTCCTAGTTACAAGATACATTTCCCTTTTCTGTTTACAGTTCTCAGTCATACAACAACCCTTTCTCCATGTGGGTACTGAATTCTGCACTGTCTGATGCTAGTGATATTGCCCCCGGTCATGACCAAATCCAATGCAGCTTAGGAATATCAAGTCTTTTCTGTCTTAACATACACGAATGAAATAAAGAGTGATAAAAACTATGCTGGTACACTATGTAATCTCTGCCACACTGTATGGTGGCTTGTGGTGTACATGAGATAGCTCCCAGATCTTAGTCTGCTTCCCAGATCTTTTAGGTGCCTCTTCTGCAATGGCAGCTATACAAGAATTGTGGGATGTATTTAATCCTTGTGTTTATAATAAAAGTCTTCTTTAGAGTAGGTGAGATTCGTCCTATCTTAAAGCATCTTCAGTGGTCACTCTAACAGTTGAGGTTTTCCTTACAATCTTATATTACCCCAGATATTTATTTAATCCCCCATAAAACACTACTACTGAAAACCAGCCTTTCCAGAGTCTCAACACTATCAACAATTGATCTTTCAAGCACCTGCAAAAGTTTTGTCTTTTCAGGAGGCTTTGACTTTTGTCCCAAACTCAGATCTACGAGGGGCGTTTGAAAGATGTGTGCAAATTCCACCGGTGCATATCGAGGTCATGTTTAGTTACTAGCATCTTTAGAAAGAACACACACAAAGTTTCAGCCATATTGGTCTATTTCTTTGTGTTTGGCATTCGTGTGAATCAAGGAAGTTGAGTTATTGTCAAAAAATGGATGAAAAAGAATTTCGTGTGGTGATTAAACATTACTTTATGAAAATCAAAACGCCTCAGTGGACTAAAGAGAATCTTGATAAACATTATGGTGACTCTGCACCTTTGATTAAAACAGTTTATAAGTGGTTTCAAAATTTTCGGAGTGGCCATATGGACACAAGTGAAGCTGGACGTTCTGGATGCCCTGTGGAGGTTACAACTCCAGAAATCATGTATAAAATCCATGATGTGGTAATGTATGACAGAAGAGTTAAGGTGCACGAGATTGCTAGTACTGTGGGCATCTCGAATGAATGGGTACATAATATTTTGCATCAACATTTGGACATGAGAAACCTATCCACAATATGGATTCCGCAATTGCTCACACATGACCAAAAACAGAATCGTGTGAAGTGTTGCAAGGATGGTTTGGAGCTGTTCTGGAAGAATCCGCAGGACTTTAAGTGTCGTTTCGTCACTGTGGATGAAACATGGATAGATTACTATACTCCTGAGACCAAAGAACAATCTAAACAATGGGTTACCAAGGAAGAATCTGCACCAAAAAAAGGCGAAGACCATTCCTTTGGCTGGAAAGGTTATGGCGACTGTCTTTTGGGATTTGTAAGGGATAATCCTCATCGACTATCTGGAAAAGAGTAAAACTATTACTGGTGCATATTATTCATCGTTATTGGACCATTTGAAAACAGAGCTGCAAGATAAATGCTGGCAATTGGACTGCAAAAAGAGTCCTTTTCCATCACGACAATGCACCAGCACACACCTCAGCAGTTGTGGTTGCAAAATTAATGGCAATAGGATTCTAACTCATTTCACATCCTCCCTATTCTCCAGACTTGGCTTCCTTGGACTACTATTTGTTCCCCAATTTGAAGAAATGGCTGGCGGGACAAAGATTTTATTCAAACGAGGAGGTGATTGCAGCAACTAGTAGCTATTCTGCTGACTTGGACAATTCCTATTATTCGGAAGAGATCAACAAATTAGAACAGTGCTGGACGAAGTGTATAAGTCTAAAAGAAGACTATGTCGAAAAATAAAAAAAGTTGGTTGGTTTGTGAGATTGAAGGGACCAGACTGCAATGGTCACCAGTCCCTAATAAAAAAGGTTTACCCCAAATACGTAAGTAGTTTTTATTTTTGCACAGACTTTTCAAACACCCCTCGTAGCAACACTGTTCTTGTAAACTATTTGCTTTTAGTTTGTTTCAGCCTCCCTCCAAACATTTCCCCTCATCCCTCTTTGCCTTCATTTCAGTACATCTCCCCACCCCGTCCTCTGTAACCTGCAGGGATTCACATCTAACCTGGATTTCATGTACCCTTCCTCCCATTCATTCCAAGATAACAGCTATGGAATAAACAGCTGGTCATGGCCTTAAAAGCAATCCTGACCTAATCATTCTTTTCCTGGACTAGGGTTACACCACTGCTGCTATAAATCTCATTGACTCTATGGCTTCATCCTTACCTACCTAAGCACTATATACTCATTCCAGAAGACTGCTATGACATCCAACAGTTTCTAAAAATGTATCGATAATTTGCCAGAGCCCTTCCACATAGACTATATCATACCAGCTAGTCCGCAAAGCTGATTTACAAAGGTATCTCTTTCTGTACAACCAACAAACAAGTGAGTGCTTTGAACCAGCTGCCAACTAGTACTCTCATTACAGTAAAATGCCATTTAAGCGAAGTCACAGTTAATAAATATTTTTGTATGAGTGCATCTCAATGAAACAGTCATAACAATGTTACTTAAATTAATTTTTCATGAAGTCCATTTAAAAGATTCCCAATTTTATGTAACAAATACGAAAGATTCTGCAGATTAAGTAAAGTCATCTCACTACATGAAACAGCTGCATCACCAACGTGCAAATCCTTACACTTGTAGCTGATAGACAGCTTTTCATTTGGGCTTAAAATACACATCTTTTTTTAGTGGAATTTAGATGACTTGTTCAGAAAAACTTAAAAAATTAGCAATATTTTTGTCAGCAGAAAACTATCAGAAGGTAAGAATGAATAAAGATGGCGAACCAATCAGAAAACAGGAGTTATGGGTATCTAATTCTGTCTCAGTATGCACATCTGCCTGTGCCAGGTGGACACCAGAGCATAGGGCCGGAAAGTATGGAGACATGGGCATGCCCAAGAGCAGGGGACCCACACAATACCCAACAGCAGCACCAGGGAGGTGAGTGCCATCGCCGTCTCTGCATTGTCATTAGGAAGCAGGTGCCAGTGCGGAGGAGACGGGGCTGGACCCATCAGTAATGATGGCTGAGGTGATTATGGCAAGGAGGCCAGTGGAAGCTGCTCGATCAGAACAGCAGGCTGCGGCAATGGACCAGAGGCCAGAGACAGGCCAGCACCCAGCACGGGGAAGCTGGAACCACAGGGTGCTGCATGTGGAGGAGGCAGCCAATGAGACAGGGGTACCTCCACAGCAGAAGTCGATGGGCTCGAGGCAGAAGGCAGCATGGCAGGCTGTAGCAACAAGCTGCACCCTTGAACCTATAGCTTCCAGTGGTGAGCGGGGGCACAACTGATCAAAACAGCACACACCAGTCCACTGTCCATATGGACATCACAAAGATGCATCTCCAACAGTGGACAACAGTGGCCATTATCTACTTCGGGCCAGCGACCAAAACCTCATGCCCACATCTGCGATCTGGCACGAAGTGACTGGACGAACCTGACTGCAACGGATATGGTGCAGGCCACAGAAGTTGGGAACCGTGCATGGCTGCCCGCCATGAAGCAAGTGGCTACTGGCCATGAAGCAACTCAGCTATTCTCCGCTCTCCCATAGACATGAAGTGATTGGCACTCATAGAATGGGCTTCGTCCTGCAAATAATTCAAACAAACTTTTTCATTTGGGACTTGAACATTAACACTAGTCGTTCCACACTGCCATTTGATTCAGGGTGGATTGGTGGAGCCACAACCTCATCTACATCTACATCCATACTCCCCAAGCCACCTGACGGTGTGTGGCGGAGGGTACCTTGAGTACCTCTATCGGTTCTCCCTTCTATTCCAGTCTTGCATTGTTCGTGGAAAGAAGGATTGTCGGTATGCCTCTGTGTGGGCTCTAATCTCTCTGATTTTATCCTCATGGTCTCTTCGTGAGATATACGTAGGAGGAAGCAATATACTGCTTGACTCCTCGGTGAAGATATGTTCTCGAAACTTCAACAAAAGCCCATACCGAGCTATTGAACGTCTCTCGTGCAGAGTCTTCCACTGTAACCTACTTCCTTTGTTTTCGGATTACATTTCCTTAGGATTCTTCCAATGAATCTTAGTCTGGCATCTGCTTTACCGACGATCAACTTTATATGATCATTCCATTTTAAATCACTCCTAATGCGTACTCCCAGATAATTTATGGAATTAACTGCTTCCAGTTGCTGATCTGCTATATTGTAGCTAAATGATAAGGGATCTTTCTTTCTATGTATTCGCAGCACATTACACTTGTCTACATTGAGATTCAATTGCCATTCCCTGCACCATGCGTCAATTCGCTGCAGATCCTCCTGCATTTCAGTACAATTTTCCATTGTTACAACCTCTCGATATACCACAGCATCATCCGCAAAAAGCCTCAGTGAACATCGGATGTCATCCACAAGGTCATTTATGTATATTGTGAATAGCAACGGTCCTACGACACTCCCCTGCAGCACACCTGAAATCACTCTTACTGCGGAAGACTTCTCTCCATTGAGAATGACATGCTGCGTTATGTTATCTAGGAACTCTTCAATCCAATCACACAATTGGTCTGATAGTCCATATGCTCTTACTTTGTTCATTAAACGACTGTGGGGAACTGTATCGAATGCCTTGCGGAAGTCAAGAAACACGGCATCTACCTGGGAACTCATGTCTATGGCCCTCTGAGTCTCATGGACGAATAGCGTGAGCTGGGTTTCACATGATTGTCTTTATCGAAAACCATGCTGATTCCTACAGAGTAGATTTCTAGTTTCCAGAAAAGTCATTATACTCAAACATAATATGTGTTCCAAAATTCGACAACTGATCCATGTTAGAGATATAGGTCTATAGTTCTGCATATCTGTTCGATGTCCCTTCTTGACCTGTGCCCTATTCCAATCCTTTGGAACGCTACACTCTTCTAGAGACCTACGGTACACCACTGCAAGAAGGGGCGAAAGTTCCTTCGCGTACTCTGTGTAAAATCGAACTGGTATCCCATCAGGTCCAGCGGCCTTTCCTCTTTTGAGGGATTTTAATTGTTTCTCTATCCCTCTGTTGTCTATTTCAATATCTACCATTTTGTCATCTGTGCGACAATCTAGAGAAGGAACTACAGTGCAGTCTTCCTCTGTGAAACAGCTTTGAAAAAAGACATTTAGTATTTCGGCCTTTAGTCTGTCATCCTCTGTTTCAGTACCATTTTGGTCACAGTGTGTTTGGACATTTTGTTTTGATCCACCTACCGCTTTGACATAAGACCAAAATTTCTTAGGATTTTCTGCCAAGTGAGTACATAGAACATTACTTTCGAATTCATTGAACGCCTCTCGCATAGCCCTCCTCACACTACATTTCGCTTCGCGTAATTTTTGTTTGTCTGCAAGGCTTTGGCTATGTTTATGTTTGCTGTGAAGTTCCCTTTGCTTCCGCAGAAGTTTTCTAACTCGGTTGTTGTACCATGGTGGCTCTTTTCCATCTCCTACGATCTTGCTTGGCACATAATCATCTAACGCATATTGTACGATGGTTTTGAACGTTGTCCACTGATCCTCAACACTATCTGTACTTAAAACAAAACTTTTGTGTTGAGCCGTCAGGTACCCTGAAATCTGCTTTTTGTCACTTTTGCTAAACAGGAAAATCTTCCTACCTTTTTTTAATATTTCTATTTACGGCTGAAATCATCGATGCAGTAACCGCTTTATGATTGCTGATTCCCTGTTCTGCGTTAACTGTTTCAAATAGTTTGGGTCTGTTTGTCACCAGAAGGTCTAATATATTATCGCCACGAGTCGGTTCTCTGTTTAACTGCTCAAGGTAGTTTTCAGATAAAGCACTTAAAAAAATTTCACTGGATTCTTTGTCCCAGCCACTCGTTATGAACGTTTGAGTCTCCCAGTCTATATCCGGCAAATTAAAATCTCCACCCACAACTATAACGTGGTGGAGAAATCTACTCGAAATATTTTCCAAATTATCATTCAGGTGCTCAGCCACAACAGCTGCTGAGCCAGGGGGCCTGTAGAGACATCCAGTTACCATGTCTGAGCCTGCTTTAACCGTGAACTTCACCCAAATTATTTCACATGGATCTCCGTCAATTTCCTTTGATACTATTGCAATTCTTATCGCTATAAACACGCCTCTCCCTTCACTGTCCAGCCTGTCTCTGCGGTATACATTCCAATCTGAGTTTAGAATTTCATTGCTGTTTACATCTGGTTTCAGCCAACTTTCTGTCCCTAGTACTATGTGGGCATTGTGACCGTTTATTAATGAGAGCAGTTCTGGGACCTTTCTATAGACGCTCCTGCAGTTTACTATTAGCACATTAATATTGTTATTCCCTGTTGCATTTTGCCTACTCATACCTTGTCTCAGGAGGCATCTTGTCGGGCCTAGGGAGGGAATTCTCTAATCTAAAAAACCCACAGGTGCACTCCACACATACTCCGCTACCCTTGTAGCCGCTTCCTGCGTGTAGTTCACGCCTGACCTATTCAGGGGGACCCTACATTTCTCCACCCGATAGCGGAGGTCGAGAAATATGTGATGGTGACGGGAACAAAACAATTGAAAGGTTTGAGAAAAAAATGGGGTCCATTATGGAAACTAATGTACAAAGCAACACCTCAGTAAAAAAAAAAAAAAAAAAAAAAAAAAAAAAAAAAAAAAAAAAAAAAAAAAAACTCAAAACTGTATGAATTGTGACTTCAGCCAATGTAGATGCAAACCAGAAAATGTAAGGAAACTCAAAAAATGCATTCACAACCAAGAGGCAATAAGAATTCAAAAAGGGTCCCACAAAGTCTTCATGAATGTATTCCCTTGGCTGTTGCGGAGGGGCCAAGGGGACAGAGACACTCTAGAAGCTGCCTGTTGTCGTGCACACTGCTCACAAGCCGTGACAAAATGCACCATTTTGCCATCAGTTCCTGGTCAAAAAACATGTCTCCTAGTGAACAGTTTAGTGTGTGAAACTCCCCAATGGCCTTTGACAGAGAAGTCATAGAACCTCGTGCCGTATCGCGGCAGGAATGTGACTACTCTGGGAGAGAGGTCTTCTGTGGACCACAGTAACAGACTGTCAAAAACAGAGGGGCAACACTGCAAGGAAAAATAGTTTCACAGGGGGTCCAAAGCTCAACCTGATGGTTTTTTGGCCAGGCCTGTTGAAAAAACCAAACTGCGTGATGGAGAACTGGGTCGGAGGTAACAACAGTTGCAATGTGCAAGCTTGTAATTGGGGGAAAAAACCTGAACTTTCCGGAAGGCATAGACTATGGCAAGGGCCTCTTTTTCCACCTGAGAGTAATGTTGCTGGGCAGGAGTGAGAGATTTTAGATGCGAAAGCAACAGTTCTTTCAGTTCCATTGGAATATCAGTGGTCTAGGACCATCCTGAGGCCATACTGTGAGGTGTCACTCATCAAAACTATGAGCTGGTCCAGAGAGAATGTAGCTAAACATGGGGATGAGAGTAGTTTGGATTCCAGCATTTGAAAAGCATGTTTGCAATCTGGGTACATTCTTGCATAACAATACATGCACCAGGTAGGCCAATGTGGCCACCCTGGCAGGAATTTATAGTAGCAGGCTACCTTCCCTAGAAAGGCCTGAAGCTCCTTCGTAGGTGAGGGGTGAGGCATAAACAAAACAGTGCAGTGTTCTGGCAGAGGGCAAACCCCACCCCAAGAGACCTCAGACCCCAAATAAACAGGAGAAGATTGAAAACACTGAGATTTTATGAGGTTATACCATAAGCCTGTGGACTGTAAGACAGAAAACAAAGTGCTCAAATTTTTCAAGTGATCAACCGTGGAGAAGCCCATTACAAGAATATCATCCAGATAATTAATGCAAGCGGGCACAGGCATAGTCAGTTGCTCTAAAAATCATTAACCATTTACTATTACAACAGCTGAACATACAGATTAAACTCTAGAATCTGTAAGACCAACATTTCAGCTGGAGTGCTTGAGCACGGATTAGGTCAAAGAAACAAACAGTCACATGAATCTCACCTGCCTAAGATGGGCACATGGGTCAAAGCAATCAGATAGATCATGTATTTTATGATTTTTGAAAAGAATTTAACTCAGGACCTCACTAACACTTATTAACAAAAATAAGATCATACTGATTATCAAACAAAATTTGTGACTAGGTTGAGAATTTTTTGGGAGGGGAAATGCTGTGTGATATCTTGGATGGAGAGTCATCAGAGATGTAGAACTAACTCATCCTTGTTGTGGTCTGGCAATTGAATGATAACAATATTTGTTATGAAGGAACATTGAAGATACGATTGAACATTTTTTCTCTCTGTTTGCTGGAGACTATTTTTTGTCTCATTGGCAGTCTGAAAACTAAAATTAGCTATTTTTTTATGGAGATACTATGATATAAAAAGTTGAGGCTTCTCACATTACCTGAGGAACTACTTGTCATGGCATATTAGTGCATAACTGTTCTCCGACCTTGTGTTGCGACATGTTCAGTCTAAATTGGTCAATCAGTGGCAGTGGATGAGCAGTTTACTACTGTCCTTTTCTTGCACTCTCCTAGAAAATGCCCCATACAAGGTGTTATATTAAAGATGTAAGAATTATGCTGCAAATTTGTGTACCTAACCAGATATGTTGAGTTAGTCATGATCGCTTCCTAGATAGCATCTATTTGAGTTTACACATATCTGCATTCATTTCTTCATCTGCTCAAAACATTTCTGCTCATAAATTTTTATGATGCTGCACAGGAACCATACCATCCTTTCCGCGCTGTTTCTCAAAAAGCTTCCTGATTTTATTTTAATATCGAAGATGCTCTCTATTGTGTGTTATTATGTTAGCTGCATACTTTCTTAGATATTGAATGTCAGTGGAACTTGAGCCTCAGAGTTTCTCTGTATGTTAATGGTCAAATGAGTAGCATCTCTGTTAGAGATGAAGTAACTACTTTCTGTTTCATTTTACTGAAAATATAGGCTTTTCTACGTATATATGCAGCTCTTTCTGTCTTCATCACCAGTGTTACCTCAATTGCATTGTCATCACTGTGTGAAAACATCCTCGCATAGGTAGGGTTTGTTTAGTGCGAAGAACTGAATGCATTTTCTTAGTAGATAGGGGTGTTATTAATCTATTACAGGTAATTTTGAGAGAAAGCCTTTATTACATTTTCACAATTTTTTTTGTTTCTTAGACCTCATATTAAATATTAATTTTCATCGTGTTGAGATGGTCAATATCTCAAAATATCATGCCATTACTTGAGAATGTAGGAGTTGTTCCGGGAAGTAATGTAAATGTAGTAGAAAAATTTTTATTCAAGATCATGTAAAAACTATTACAGATGTTTGAAAGACTTTGAAGTAGCCCTTGTTGGCATCCACACATTTTTCCAGTGATTTTGGCATGCACTGTACACTTCCTGCAAGGTGTTGACAAGAATCTCATTTAGAATCTTCCACATGACAGTTTGCGTACTTCGGTGGCCACAAAATATGGGTTCCTTTCAGGCCTGATTTGACCACCTGGAACATGAAAAACTGTCGGAGCCAGATCAGGCATGTAAGGAGTTAGAGGAGTTACAGAGCAGTGTTATCAACTTGTTCTCAGCAAGGAATTCCTGGATGCAAAGAGAGCTTTGGCTGTGACCTCCTTTTTCTTACTATCTTGAACACATCTACGTACTAGATGACCTGTGCTATAATTCACTCACTAATTCAGGGCTCAGTTAAAGGGTCCTGAACATGAAACATATTTTTGTCACTTTTGTTGGCTTATGGCAGTCCAGAGCGGGCCTCCGGGCACTACGTAAATAGCTTCAGCCACCTACAAACTTGAAAATGCATCGAAATGGGCTCTGCTTTGACTTGCTGAATCAGGTGGTAGATGTTGGCAAGAATTTTGAGAGTATAGTACAAACTTAATCATGTACTGTTGTTCGAGTGGTGATTCCATTGCATGTTGTGACTCATGCACTGTCTTTAGGTTAATGGAAATGGCTATTCTTATGCTCCTAGAGCTCAGAGCAGACCAAGATAGGCAATATTGAGAAGCTTCAATTAATTTGACTGGTCAAAATGTGCTGAGAAAAATTGGAACACCATGAAAAAAAATAATTACCAGTACATCACTTTATGGAGATACCTTATACATGTATGGAATAACATAGTGATAATATCCAAGACATAGTTAGGAAACATTTCATGTTGATAAATACTTACACTCATTCTTGACTTTTGTATACAGTACTGCAAATTCTCCATTTGTAGATTTGCTATGAGCATAATAGACCAGCAGTTCTCACTCACCTGACGTCCTCTTTGCTGAAGGCAACGAAAACTGCTGAGGTGACAGAAAGACTTCTCATTGCTTGATAATCTGTAGCAGTAATATTATATGATTGATCTAACTGCTTTTGTGGTGTGGGAGTTGAAGCAAATTTCCACTTCATTATATTACCAGGAAAGCTCATCTGAATAATTCCAGAAAGTCTGAGGCCTTCCTTGTTGGCTTGTTAAAGTGATGGCATCTAAAGCCTGTCAATTTTGAAGTCGGTATGGCAGGTTTCATTGCTGTATGTGCAATACGTTTCATGGTTAGTGCACTTGACCATCTGAGTTCTTTGTCTATACAGTATTGTTCCAAATTCTAGTAAATCATGCTGAGAATGTGTCTGCTTATCTTCTTTATTCTGTTTACATGCTATAGATTTTTATAATGTAAGGCATAAGAAATATAGACACACAAAATGGCAAAAAAATTCTTGTATCTTTGCAAAAATGTTTGATATTAGAGGTCTTTTCCTATGGAAAATGTTACTAATTCCTTATCATCTCTGAAACAAACCTTTCATGACACAGTGGACTTATAACAAGGGCTTGGAACCAAAACATCATTATAAAATAAATAAATAAATACTCTTCAAAAAGTAACTCCAAATCAATACTAAAATTTTGACAAACTTGCTGGTTAATTTAAAAAGCATAGTTCTTTTGACTTATGCACACTAAATGTAGACTGCAAAATATTAGATGTTGCTGCTCATTTATTTCATCACCACCACCACCACCACCACCACCACCATCACTATCATCATCATTATTATCTTTTTATACTAACAGTCACATGGATTGATGTATTTGTGGGTTCAGTGTTGGATTAAAAAACTAAAGGTTTGGGGTTCAGTTACTGGCAAGTTTAAAATTTTGCCTGTGACACTTAATTTTACTTTCCTAGAGATGTATTGTGTATTTGTAAAGTGCCAGGTTGCAAAGTTGTTCAGGTTCCATGTGCTATAGGTATTCCTGTAATTGGGTGGGGAAGTTAGTTCGGAGGTTGAAGGGTGAAGAGCGTGACACATCCAGTATAACCATGCCCAGTGGAACCATTGTGAAGATCAAACAAACTCTGTAACTGTGGTTTTTTTATTATTGGTAGAGAGTGGTAAGTTTTTTTTTAAATTAGAGAATTATTTGCTTAAATTGCATCTGATGGTTCTTGACATATGTCCTAGTCATTAAGTTGCTTTGTAACATTTTGACTTTGCCCACAAATGCAGTTGGTGCTGATGCAGTATACTTAAAATTTGATGTATATTGACTTAAAATAAGTAATATGTTGTGCCTATTCTGACTGTTCACTGTTGATTCATTTTCCTAAAATTGCCATCCAGATGTTATTGTATTCCAGGCTAATATCACCTCATGAAGAAGTTGGTTATAATGAAATATGGCATTCTACCTCTTTTGTTGCAATATTTTATTTTTCCTCTGCAAATTTCTGAGTGGTTGTTTTTCATAATTGTTTTTTGCATGAGTTAAGATTTCCCATATGTTCTAAATTTCCATTTTCTGTCTAGAAATGTGAAGTCAGTGGTATTAATATTGACTCCAGTAGAACAAAGCATTTTGGATTCCTGTGATTGAATACAGCGTTTTACTGTTTGGAATGATTCTATTTTGTCTCTGCTACTTGTGTTTCCATTTATTTATCATGTTAAAACTAGAAAGTTTAATATTTCATCTTTCTATTCTTAGGTTTGGGATGCTCTCTCAGATGCAATGATAACGTTCAACAATAATGGGATGGCAGAAGAGATTGCATACATAGTTGAAAATGACCTTTTAGTAGACTCAGTTAGTAAATGTCTGGAAGAAAGAACTTCCAATGTTGAAGTCATCTATGAAGCAAAAGTTAAAAATTGCAAATTACCATCAAGTGATGTTTTATCTGGTGCACATGAGCTTGCACAGATTGAAATGGAAGATGGTACTTCTTACACCTGCAGATTACTGGTGAGTCACAGCAATCTTTTAATTCATTGCTGATTTCACTTAAATAAACAATACTGTGAGTGAAGACCACTACTTACCTTGCATAGGAATATTTAACAGTTCAGAAAACTGATTAACTTATGATTTATTTGTCTATCCAATGCTCAATGTTTCATCTATATGATGAGTAACTGAAGTGGTTGGGACCCTGAACTTGCATTCAGGAGCAGAGTCAACTCCCTATCTCTCCATTCACATTTAAGTTTTATGTGGTTTCCGTAAGTTACTTCAGTAAAATACCAGAATGGCTCCTTTAAAAAGGTCCTATGCAATTTCCTATCTGGGCCTTGTCTGATCTAAGATTGAACTCCATCTCAAGTGATGTCTCTGTTAACATGACATTAATCCATTACTTTACTTTACTTTACTTTACTTTACTTCCTTCCTTCCTTCCTTCCTCTACACAGAAAGTGTTGTCTTTACACATAACATTACTTTTATTTGATGTTTTGCATTTTGAGTAAGCAGTAGTGAATGGAGATATTTCGGTGTTGAAAGTTACATATTAGGTATTGGAAATGTATGAAATAAATTTATGATAGTACTTCTCACCAAATACCCAGGGGTTTGTAAAGTGAAGGGGGATGACTGCTATCAGCTCAGCGGGACATTAAGCGGTATCAGCGGCAACGAGCGAAAATGTGTACCGGACCGGGATTCGAACCCGGGATCTCCTGCTTTCTAAGCAGGTGCAGTAACAACTGCGCCATCCGGGACGCAGCTTTATTGCAACTGCACAGACTATCTACACTTCACGGTTGATCCACACTCCCACTGAGTGCCACCTATCTGCAGTCGCCATTGATATTACTTAGTGTCCTGCTGCAGCTGATAGCAGTCATTGCTCTTCAGTTTACTTATATTGTTTCACAGCTGTGGGATCTGCATGGTGTCTGTGTTTCGCAGCTCAGAAGAATGTTTCATTCCTGTTCACTCCACAACAGCCCCAAAAATATTGTCTTACCCGTAAACTTCATTTTTGGGCTTGTGTTTCACTCTTTGTCATTGTGGAGTCCCAGTCTCTCTTCTTTTGTATGTGCAGCACCAATGAAAAATATGGAAATTGTAGTGAAACTTGCAAGTGAGAAATGGGTGAAAGTAGTTCACCATTGGCAATGTTTTAAGTGATTAAAATGGTGTACAAAAATGAAAAAAACACATTTCAATAGTTGCATGCAGAGTTTCAGTATTAAGAAATTACTGGTGCCATGTAGTGCACACAAATGGAAAATTTGAAGAGACCAGATGACTTAACGTATTTATATATCTTGAAACTCTTGAATTCAGTCTGCACTTGAGAACATGTTTTTAGAACAGTACTTAGTATTCTGTCTACAGGACGTCAGAATGCACAGTCAACTTGCTGCCACATTCTTATCACATTCATTCTTCTCAGCTGCAGACCAGAACAAAAGGCACTTTTTCCATGAAGATGGTAAGTGCAGGTAGTCAGTGTCTTTACCACCCAAAAAACTATGGGGAGCCATATCACCACATGGTGTTGTCTGACAAACTGCTGTTCTTCTGATATGCACAAGATAGAGTTTTGTGTTTTCATAAGCTGCAATTTACTTTGGAAGCTTCATAGATATCTTGAAGAGCAGCGGTTGAAAGGATTCTTAAAAAAAGTGTGACTTGAGTTGAAAATGATTAGTGAAAAATACATCAAATACAGACCAAAGGAAAGTGCTTCAGAGCCTGATTACAGTCTAGACTTATACTGCAGCTGAATTTTGGTTAAACTTTCCATAATTCTAATTAACTTTGGTGTTCTATAGCATTTTTATTACCTTGCTTAATGGATGAATTTCATTGTCTTCTGTTATTGCATTTGCCATGAGTTCTTGCACTGCTATTGTCTTTATAGCTCTTTTAGCAATTGGATATTTATGAAACAGTAACTGAGAAAATTAGAATTTTGCAGCAGTTGTACCTCATAAGGAAAATTCTGAAAAAGGTAAACAATAAAGGTTTCTCGCACTTCCAGCAGCATCAAGTGGTTTAAAATCCATGAGCTTTCAGCCGAATACTTGCCAGCTAACATCCCATAGATGTTCGGGCTCACATGGGGTTCCTCTTCTTCGGAATGTCTTGGCTCAAACTCATCTAGTGGTTGAAACACATGTGTCGCATTACATGCCCTAAATTAGACACTTGCGCCCCTTTGGTTAAATTGTCTGGCTGAGGGCAAGTTTGCGAAATACAAAGTTAACGTAACATATAATAACAGTAATAATAATATCGGGAACTAAATTAACAACCCATAAATTATGTAGGCCACACAGTTGCAATTTGGGTAGAATAATGTTTATTCAGAAAGAAAACTAATAGCAAAAGTGGTCATATTTAGAATTACTATTACACTTGAGTGCATATCCATTTGACACAATTCGATCATTCACAAACTCATCGCAAAACACAATACTCCACCTCAATATTTACACGAGAAGTCCGAGTTCACTCCAGGTGCGTGGCTGCTCACTGCTCAGAGACTAAGTCCTGCAATACCACACATCACAAAGACTCCGAGGAGGACTCGAAGAAGTATGTGTTCTTGACATTCTGTGGCTCAATAACAGGAAAGATAAGCCGGCTCCTATAGAGGAATAAAATTGATTTGGTCTTCAGGGCTCCAGCAAAAATTCAACAACTTTTGAGGTCTGTGAAAGATGATGAAGGCCTCATAATACCAGGAGTATGTAAAATACCATGTGGATGTCACGGTTCTATATCGGACAGACTGTGCGTACCATTGAACAGTGCTGTGTAGAACACGAGAGATGTTTTCATCTACAGTACCCAGAGAAATCAGTGGTAGCAGAGCATGCATTAGAAAAAGGTCATCATACTGCTTTCAACAAGACATCTATTATCACATGGACTAACAGTTTTTGGGATAGCATGAAAAAAATAAGCCATTGAAATAAAAACTTGTGACAACATGCTCAATAAAGACGGCGGCCTGCAGCTAAGCACAACGTGGGACCCGGCCATTGGAAGGCTGAAGCGGGTGCAGAAGCTGCACAATGCAAACGTTACCATATATGGTGGTGGAGTGGGTACCAGTGACGTTATGGAAGGGAGCATGGCTATATAAGGACGGCAGCAGCAACCAGAAGACAGTCACCATTTCACAGTGGCTGAGGAGTACTCAGCAGAGATATTGTGGATTTTAAACCTCTTGACATGGCTGGAAGCCTGAACCTTTATTAGTACATATCGCCGTGAAACTATGCACTCCTATAAACGTAAACAAATAAACTGTGAGAGGTTGTTCAGAATGTGATTTAAATGTGTGAAAACTGCACCGTCTGTAAAAGTGAAAATAAATTCTCTTTAGGTAGTGATTTTAGCTCACCCTATTTTAAAGGTTAATGATAGCAACTGTTAAAAGGAAAGTTTAATTGTGGAGTAACTGACAGCACTCTTATGTGTACATTAACATAAATTAACTGACATGCCTTCATTTCATTTCCGTACAAATGTTGCACTTCACTCAAATTTCACTCACCTGAGACATGTATCAATACCTGTTACAATTCTGATGGGAAAGATGAGGCCAAGGCACTGGTGAAACATCCTGAATGCCAAAAATTCTGTGTAAAATTTGTTTTCAGGCTGGTCATTATGACAATGCATTGTAGATATGAACTGACTGTGCAGTTAAGGAACTATACACTTAACACATTTCACCAGGCCCTTGACTTTTCTACTTCTTGGAATGCTAGATTGATGATTGTGATCTTATGGTCTGTGTTCTGACTAATAGACTACTCAGGAATGGGAAAAGGGGGGAACAACTCAAGACATACTAGATATACAAATGAAATCATTTCAAAATTTTACTACGTAATATCAGATAACATGTCAAATAAATAAATAAGTAAATAAATAGAGTACCAGTTCCAAACACAATCTGGACTTCACATTTTAAAATTTGATTTAATATTCCTTTTTTTATTTTGGTAGAAGGGAAATGTACTTGCATATTAGCACAATCAGCATGTTAGGAAGATGTGTTATACCATGGGTTTGTTGTAATTTTATTATTAATGTGCTGGTATTGCTTTACATATTTGTATTTTAATACAGATGTTTGACAGAACATTAATACTTGTGTTGTTCATCTGAATTACTCTTTTCCCACAAGGAATTTTGCAATTCTTCCAACTGGCTGGTAATCTTATTGAAACGTTCTTCAGACAAAGAATTTTGTTGCCGTTGTTCAGCATGCATTGCCTTGACATGTGCTATCATACGGTCTGTAGGTGCAGAAGCCACTCGTCTAAGGGTACACAACTCATCATCATGCTCTGTAGGATCAAAAAACACTGAGTAGGCAAGTTCGTGTTTGTTTATTCGTCCAGGATGTTGAAGCAGTGATCTTCTTTCTGCGACAAGCCGATACGCAGAACGTGCTATTTCTGCAGGTAATCGATCAGCCTGCAATTACAGTGTACGTAATCAGTTCAGAATACGTGTTAGACTTCATGATTGATAAATAATACATAACTTAAGATTTATGAGGTATTTGCAACTCAGAGGGAAATAGGGATCTGAATAGTTTACTTTTTCTTCCATAGTTTAGTTTATATCAACTGTCTTTCTTTTTATTTTTTTAAAATTATATGTGCAGAAAGAGACAACAGTTATTAAGAAAAAAATGTTCAGCTGCATATTTTATATTCTAGGCAGATATTTACTGTCAACATTTGTTGAGTGAGACATTTGTGCTTCATAGCAACTCAACTAAAATGTCATTTGTTGTCTGCATTAAATGCATGCCATGTCTTGTCCTGTAAGACATATAAACAAAATTAGTGTTGAATTCCACTATTTTTTACTCCTTGTCTCTTAGACATAAATTTTCCAGTCTTTCTACTACCCTGTTTGACAAATAGTACAGAACAACAAAATTTCTATTTCTGTTGAACGGAAGTATCTGCATGAAATTATTTGTTGATACAGTAAAAAGTGCTCTATTCCAGAAGGATACATAATGTTATTATTAAATCTCACTTAAAAAGAAAAAATTCTGGTTTATGCAGTCTGCAGTATAGATATCACAAATTTGCTGAATATATATAGTCAGTCAATTACAGTGCATTGCTACCAGAGTGAATAGTTCTCCTGGGGGAATGTTACAGAGAATTATGAATTAAAACAGAAACAGGTTAAGTACTGAATGTCAAGAATTGGCCTATGTATTTGATCTTCTGGTGTAGCCTGCTAATGTGACCTTCCTTTCATTTTTTTACTGGAAGGCAAGGCTCAAGAGGAAAAAGTAGGATGATGCTGTGGTGAGTATGTTTAAAACCACCATACAGAAATGGCTTACAGAAAAAGCATTTCATAAAGTAGAAGAATTCAAATTGTGCCATAGAAGTACTAATGTAGTTTCATTTAGATCAAACTTATATATGTGAAAATGTTGAATATATTGTGTGCAGTATGATGGACATTTTGTGTTTTGATAGCCAATTATGATCTGAAAATATCTTTTAGACCATGGGTTTTACTTATGTAATTGTATGTGTGTATGTTCACAAAGGACAAATTTACTGCTTTGCAATGTGTAAAGATGGATAGTAAATAAATACAGTCCCATTGTTCCAGGTAAAATTGTAAGAACTGGACAACTAAACAATTAAGTTGTATCATCAAAAATAGCTGTGGAATAATTGTTCATTTTCAGTTCATTCATTTCCAGAAAAATGGGTGTGCATTGTAGCAGAAACTATTTTCTCAAAGTTAAGTAGGTAAATACAACTTGGCACATGGTGAATTCTGTGAGCAGAAGAAAATTTTTTAACAGCAAGATTTCATTTTTGTCGGTATAAATTCATGTAAATGATTGCTACCTCCATGTTTCACCTCTGATTTAATGCAAATACAATTGCATGCTTGTTTTATATGCTGCCTGAACTATGAGAGCAACGTTAGTATGAGGGGGCAGGTATCACTTACAGCTTGCACAGCAGATGAATGGTATTGCTGTTGTAGTGTCTGCCAGTCTGCTTGTTTCTGAGTCTATAGATGATTGTGAGGTAATTGCTGAAAGAACACATGTGGAGACCATTCAATACTTTGAACATACTCCTGGTCATTCATCCAGCCATGTAATGCTTATTTGCACATTCTCAACATTTTTAATGGGATTTGGTCATTCAACAACTTGCCTGTGACTAACACCTTGTATTCAGGTTAAATGAACTATGGACTCAAGAAGAGCAAACATTAAGTGACATGTTGTAGTAGTTAACACATTGTTCTTATATTCAGGATGAAGGTGTTTAATTTTCCATTTGGTCATTCAGATTTAGGTTTTTTATGATTTCTCCAAATTATTTCTGTTGCACAAAGTGACAGTATGTTTTTTTCACCATCATTGGCCAGTTGTTCCAGCACTGTGTCTATAATGAAAATACTATAGGTTGTGAAACTCACAACCTTCCTCCTGTCTTCAAAAGGAAGCTGCTGCTGCTTCTTTTTCATCAGGCTGTTTACTCAATCTTGCAGAGTGTCACTTTCCTTTTGGTTTGTATTTCTTTATTTTGATTGAAATACATTTCTTTTTATTTATATTTATTCATTTTTTATTGAAATACAAACATAAAGGAAAACAAAACCCTACAAGACTCAGGATAAATGAGAAACATGACAGCCTATAAGCAACAATTCTTAAGTAATTTTATTCAATACCAGTACATTAAGATTTTCCTATTCACTTGATCTGGGTGTTAATAAGTTCCAGTTTTATGTATTTTTCGTGGTATTTCTATTATGCCATACACACAGACCAACTTTTCTGCTTTTTATTTATTTGTGGCACTTTATCTAGAAGTAGTATATTTTCCGAAACCAAGTTGAAACGTCTAAACTTTTAGCAGTAAATATCCATTGTCATGCAGGAAAATTTGATAAGCAGGTGATAATGCACTAATGTAAATGTAATTAGAGATTATTTAATCACCTGTGGATGGTTGGGCCGGACGTAAACTGAACTGTGGTATGGAGAAGTGAGCAACAGTGCACTTTGATGGGCCATAGAGAGAAGTCGTGGTGGCAGCCATGTCAACAAACGTGAAAAGAGGGCACTCTCCAGATGGGCCACCAATTCAGCCTGTCGTACAAGACGGTCCAGACCTGCTGAACGCTGTAGACCCTGATGTGTGTAAAAGAGAAATCTTGTGAACTGGAGTGTAGCAAAAGGCTTAGCATTAGAGTATTTCATTTAAAAAGAAGAGGTTCACATGTAACTCGGCGAGACCACTACCATTATTAATTGTTGCAACTTCTGAATTTTAATTCAGTAAACCCATTTTGTAAGTTGAAATATGTTTTATTACTCTCATAAAGAAAGTAATTTGTATCTTGTAGTTGATACAGACTTCACATCCACCAACAGAAATGACTTCCTTGAGGACATGCTCACATTTGGGTGTAATCAATATATAATGAAGGCATGCTCCACAATATTGGATGAATATTTCTGCATCTGAAACAGTTTTAAACTTGTTTCAGTTAACTTCGCCTTAATAGTATTCCAGCTGAAGAGCTGCGGAAGCACACTGGAAACACTTTAACTCAATTGATTTTTATTTATAGAGAGTTTTTGTGGTTTACAGTACTGGAAGTAAAGATCTAGTTTTCATGTGTCCAGTAGAGTCTTGTGATTAGTATTCAGAGATAAGTATAGATGTTTTTGAGTCTAAATAGTTTTTTTCCCTTTATTCTATTGTTATTGTGTTTTGAAGTTATGATGCAGGTTCTGAGCTGATTAAAGGAAAGATCAGTGCCACTAAGAAGAATTATATCTGTGAAATTTAAAATTTTCCAGTGAATTAATTGTTCAAAGAAATTTTGGGATCGCAGCTGGTCATCGTAAATTTCACTCCACCATATTTAAACTGGACACCTGACGATCATTTTCAGATGTCCAGTTGAAATATCGTAGTGTGAAGTTTATGATGACCGGGGGTTATATCTTTCAAAAGACTTCATAATACTTGAAATACCTGATGCTAGATAAACAAGCATGTTCAGTGGATAAAATTGAATGATTTAAGTAGTTATCATTACTATCAATCATGTGGTTCCTCCAGCTTGAAAACTGACAAAATTTTGCCAGTGACATCCAAATTAGGAATGCAGATTAATAGTTGATGCACCTCATATAGACTTGACAGAGCTCTCTAATGCACACGCATGTGCATGCACACGCCCCCCCCCCCCCCCCACACACACACACACACACACAACAGCGACTAGCAATTGTGGATTACATAGCTTTACAAAATTTTACAAAAATATATTACTTTCATAATTTATAATTTAAAAAATAAGTCTTTAAATAAATATCAAATTTGTCGATGCATTCAAGGGCTGCATCTGACACTTCAAATAAATCTTCCAAGTTCCCATGGTAGGCTCTTCTGCTACAGCTTGTTACAATGAGAGGGATCGTCTGGTGTTCATTTCCACAGTCACACTGAGAAGATGAAGCCCTTCCCCATCAGTAGAGGTTTTCAGCACAGATGCCGTGGCCTGTGCAGATTTGATTAATTGATTTCCAGGCACATCACATTAGTTCCATACCGGGTGGTCTTGTGTCAAGTCTTTGGAGGGTCTGATGTTCCTCATGGGCAATAGTGTTCCACATTTCTGTCCACTT